>NW_027186645.1:7293612-7391795 GCF_028583685.1 Petaurus breviceps papuanus | reverse complement strand
GAGAGAGAGAGAGAGAGAGAGAGAGAGAGAGAGAGAGAGAGAGAGAGGCAGAAGAACTTTTGGGAGCAGCATCATGCCACCTGGAGATGCCAAGGACTGAGGAAACACGGCTGTGATGCTGGTATTTTGTCTGTCTGTTTTGATGTTATTTTACTAGATTTGTCCAATGGTGAAGGAGAGTGCTGTTGTTGCAGAGGTCCTGGAACCTTGCTGTTGATTCAGAAGCCCTGAAGGAGGATTTTCTTGTTGTATGTTTAGAGAAATCTTGGAAGAGCATCTTGCTGATATTTTCAGGGGTCCTGACACTGTTCTGCAGGCAGAGAGTGAATTTATGAGGACACTGGCAATGTATCTTGTGGCTTTGTTAAGCTTTGTCTCCCCAGAAACAGAGATTGCTGTGAACTTGCCTTGGGTCAAGATGAAGAAAAGACCTTTCTTTGGGTATTAAATGCTGTGATGATATCTTAACCTTGCTGTAGCTCAGGGGTAGATGGTCTTTGTGCTGTCCACTGCCCCTTTTGAGAAGGTTCTTGGCCTTAACTGATGATAATTGTAATTCAGTCATGATCCAGGGGTGGGAAACTTGACTTTTTTTGTGTTCTGGATTGATTAAATGAATACACATTGTTTACTAATCTTAATCTCCATTTGAGAAGAGAGACTTTGTGATTGACTAAATGAATGTACTGTCCAGGGATGGAGTAGTACTTGGAAATTATTGGATCACACTTGATGAATCCTGTATTTTTATTTTCTCTGTTCTGTGAAGGTTTTGCCATAATTTGTCACTTAATAAAATTGAGAATTACTATGCTGGTATTCTGAACCTTGGAAGTTGACTTTGCTTGGCATTACAGGATACAGTCCTAGAAGTAGTATTGAGGTGTCAAAGGGTATGCACATTTTTATAGATCTTTGGGCATAATTCCAAATTGTTTTCCAGAATGGTTGGATCAACACACAGCTCCACCAACAATGAATTAGTGTTCCAGCATTCCCACATCCTCCCCAACATTTATCATTTCCTGTTTACCAATGTTAGCCAATCTAATAAGTGTGATGTGGTACCTCAGAGTTTTTTTTTTGTATCTAATCAACAGTGATTTAGAGCATTTTAAATTTTTTCATTTATCAAATGCTTTATTAACTTACGATTTACATTATTAATTTCCACCAGATTTTGAGTTACAAATTTTCTCCCCATTTTTTCCCTATCCACCACCCCAGAATAATAGTCCCACAGGATATCCCCTCCTCCAATCTGCTCTCTCCCATATCCCCTTAGACTTTTCCAGTAGGGCATTGTGGATCTCTATGTCCCAGTGCCTGTATATCTTCTTTCCCAATTACATGTAAGATAGTATTAGTAATAGTACATATTTATATATAATTTTAAACATTTGATTTTAAAACTTTAAATTCCAGGTTCATTCCCTTCCTCCCTTGTCACCCACCGTTACTGGGAAGATAAGCAGTTCAGTATAGATTGTACAAGTGTAGCTAATGCAAAACATTAGAATAGTAGATATATTGTAAAGGACTGACTATATTTCCCTCACTCCTATCCCACCACCCACTTGTTCTATTCTCTAGTTTGATCCTGTCCCTTTCCAAAGTGAGTACTTCCAACTTCCCTCCCCCCCAGCCTGCCCTCCTTTCCATCATCCCCCCTCTCATCCCCTTCCCCCTACTCTCCTGTAGGGTGAGATACCCTATTGTATTTCATTCCCTCCCTGAGCCAAATTCAGTGAGAATAAGGTTTACCCATTCCCTTTTGCCTCCCTATTCTTCCCCTCCATTGTAACCCTTTACCCTTGCCTCTTCTTTATAAGATAGTTTAGCCATTCTGTCTTTCTCCATCTCCTCTCATTATATTCCTCACTCACCTCTTAATTTCCCCTTTTAAATATCATCCCTTCCTATTAAATTGGTCCTGTGCCCTCTATCTATGTATACCTGTAAGCATATATGCACACATTCACACATGTATTCATATGCCCATATACCCTCTGATTTAGACATATATATATATACACACACACACATATATATATATATATACATACATACATACATACATATATATATATATATATATATATTCCCTTCAACTATTTTTATACTGAGAAAAGTTTCATCCATTACAATTATCATTTTTCCATGTAGGAATGTTAGTACTTCAACTTTGATCAGTGGCTTATGATTTCTTTTCCCTATTTACCTTATCAAACTTTTCTTGAATCTTGTATCTTGATATTAAATTTTCTATTGAACTCTGTTTTTTCATTAAGAATGCTTGAAAGTCCTCTATTCCACTGAATTACCATATTTTACCCTGAAAAGACTATACTCAGTTTTGCTGGGTAGGTGATTCTTGGTTTTAATCCCAATTCCTCTGCTCTCCAGAATATCCTATTCCAGGCCCTTTGATCCCTCAGTGTAGAAGCTGCCAGATCCTGTGTTATCCTGATTGCGTTTCCACAATATTCAAATTGTTTCTTCCTGGCTGCTCATAATATTCTCTCTTTGATCTGGGAATTCCATAACTTGGCTATAATATTCCTAGGAGTTTTGTTTTGGGGATCTTTTTCCGGAGATGATTGGTGGATTTTTTTTAACCTCAATTTTGCCTTTTGGTTCTAAAACATCAGAGAATTTTTCCTTGAGAATTTCTTGGAGGATGCTTTCTAGGTTCTTTTTTTGATCATGGCTTTCAGGTAGTCCAATAATTTTTTAAATTCTTTCTCCTGGATCTATTTTCCAGTTCAGTGGTTTTTCACATGAGATATTTTACATTGCCTTCTCTTCTTTCATTTGTTTGGATCTGTTTAACATCACCTTGATTTCTCTTAAAGTCACTAGCTTCCCTTTACTCTAATCTAAATCCAAGGGAACTATTGTCCTCATTGAGCTTTTGAGATTCTTTTTCCATCTGGCAAATTCAGCTTTTCAAGGCATTCCTCTCCTCACTGCCTTTCTGAGCTTCTTTTGCCAATTGAGTCAGTCTGTTTTTTAAGGTATAATTTTCCTCAGTCAGGCTGTTGACTCTCATTTCATAATTTTCTTGCATCATTCTCATTTCTCTTCCCAATTTTTCCTCCACTTATCTGCTTCTTAAGGTCCTCTATGGCCTTTGTCCAGCTCGTATTTTCCTTTGAAGCTTTTGGTGCAGGAGTTCTGATTTCACTGTCTTCCTCTTGTTCCGTGGTTTGCTCCTTTTTGTCCCCAGAATAGGAGTCTACTGTTGGAATCTTCTGTTTGTTTTTCTTCCTTGGTCTGGTCATGTTGCCCCTCAGTCACTTGACCCCTGGGCTTTTTGCCACAGTGGGACTCTGCCACGAGACAAGGGAGCTTTTGTCCCAAATGCTGGGGTTTTCTCAGCTGCTGGAGGTATTCATTGGGTGCCCTCTCTGAGGCCTCCACATGCTCTGGCAAGCTGGTCACACACCTCAGGACCTCCACCCTAGACTGCAATCCAGATCCAAGAAGGTTAAATCAAGAGCGATTACCCCTCAGACTGGTCGCTTGATCCCCCTACACTCTGCAGGCTAGGAGCTAAAGCTGAAGCTTGCCCTGGGGGCAAAAGCTGACACACTCCCACCTACTGGGTCCCAAAGTCCAGATTTCACTGACTTCTCACTTTGTTCTTCACATATATGTGTTGATGAATCTGGAAATGGCCACAAGTGATGGTGATCTGGAGTCCCTCCAGCCGGTGGCTGGTCAGGCCCGCCCTGAGGCTAAAACCTCAGCTGGGGAGTGGCTGGCCTTGGCTCTCAGAGCTGACAGTTTGCTGCTGGCCTGCAGGGCTGTCCTCAGCAGGAGGTTAGCTTTTCTGTGTCATTTTGTGGGTTATACAACTCCAAAGTTTGTTTAGAGTCCCCTTTTACATGGATTAGGGAAGATGGAAGCCAGAGCCTGGCAGAGGTCCTGCTTCTACTCTGCCATCTTGACTCCACTCCTCTAGAGCATTTTTTCATATTACTATAGATAGCTTTAATTTCTTCCTCTGAAAACTGCCTGTTCATATCCTTTGACGTTCATATACTTTGATGTTCATATCCATATCAATTGTCAAATGAATTGCATTCTTTTAAATTTGACTTAGTTCTCTATGTATTTTAGAAATGAGGTCATTATCAGAGACACTGGTGTAATGGGAATGCAAATTTGGAAGATCTTCCCTGCCCCTAGGCTGAAGTGCACCTGAAGCCTGGGGAGGGAGGCTTGTTTTTCAGTAGATACTTTTTGATTGGCCAGTGGGTCAATAAGGTTGTTACATTCTCTGAGCCAGGAGAAGGCTATATAAGCCCTGATGTGAGGCTTTGTTTTGGGGGCTCACTTTGAGAAGTGTTCTGTGATTTGATCTGTATTCTGGGAAGTCGTTATTGAGAGTCCCCCGGCTTTGAAAAACCCAGATGTGGAAACCCAGATGTTGACTGGGTATGGATGTAATGTTTGGACAGTCTGGAAATCTGTCTACTTGATCTGTTTCTGTCTTGATAATTCTGCCTGTATACTTTGAAGTTCGGGGTGCTGACCTTTTTCTCCTGAACGAGGTAAAGGATATATGTCTGACTGATTAAAGTAAGCTTGTTAACCCATTTTGAGTTGCTTTCCTTTATCAAAGCAGATCCAAGAACCTGTATGGGAAGCAAACCCTGAGGACGTGCTTGGGGTGCTTGCCGCTACAACTGTTTATAAAAATTCTTTTCCAGTTTTCTGCTTCCCTCCCAATCTTGGTTGCATTGACTTTGTGCAAAAACTTTTCAGTTAAGTGTAATTAAAATTATCCATTTTGAATTTCATAATGTTCTCTTTCTCTTGTTTGGTCATAACTTCCTTCATTCTCCATAAATCTGACAGATAAATTACTCTTTGCTCCCCTAATTTGTTTATGTTATCAGCCTTTATGCCTAGATTGTGTACCCATTTGGACTTTATTCTGGTATACAATCTCAGATGTTGGTCTATGCCCAGTTTCTGCCATACTGTTTTCCAGTTTTCTCAGCAGTTTTTGCCAAATAGTGAGTTCTTATCACAAACACTGGGGTCTTTGGGTTTATCAAACAATACATTGCTATAATCATTGACTACTGTGTCTTGTGTACCTAACCTATTCCATTGATCTACCCTTGTATTTCTTAGCTAGTATGAAGTGATTTTGATGATTGCTGCTTTATAATACAATGTAAGATCTGGTATGGCTAGACCACATTTCCTAGTATTTCTTTTCATCAACTCACTTGATATTCTGGCCTTTTGTTCTTCCAGATGAATTTTGATATTGTTTTTTGTAGCTCCAAAAAATAATTTCTAGTAGTTTGATTGGCATGACACTGAATAAGTAAATTAATTTAGGTAGGATTGTCATTTTTATTATATTAACTCGGCCTATCCATGACCAACTGATGTTTTTTCTCTAAGTATATCATCATATCATTTGTAAAGGGTGATAACTTACTTTCTTCTTTTCCTGTTCTAATTTCTTCAATTTCTTTTTCTTCTCTTATCGCTAAAGCCAATGTTTTTACTACCATATTGAATAACAGTGGCAATAATGGGCATTGTTGTTTCACTCTGATCTTACTGGAAATGGATCTAGCTTATCCCCATTGCATATGATGCTTGCTGATTTTAGGTAGATGGTACTTATCATTTTAAGCAAGGTTCCATTTATTGCTATGCTCTCTGGTGTTTTTAATAGAAATACGTATTGTATTTTGTCAAAAGCTTTTTCTGCATCTATTGAGATAATCATATGATTTGTTAGTTTTATTGTTAATATGATCAATTATATTGATAGTTTTCCTAATATTGAAACAACTCTGCATTACTGGTATAAATTTTACCTGAACAAAGTGTATTATTCTCATGATAAATTACTGTAACCTTTTTTGCTAGTATTTTATTTTCAAATGTTAAATTGTTTTGATCTTGAAACCTTTAGTATTTTATCCTTGAGCTAGGGGTTTCAGAGTTTTACTGTGATATGCTTATGAATTTTCTTTATAGGATCTCTTTTAAGTGGTGATCAATGGATATTTTTTTCTATTTCTACTTTCCTCCCTTGTTCTAATGCTTCAGTATAATTTTCTTTAATTATTTCTTATATGGTTGTATCAAGATTCTTCTTCTGATCATAACTTTTAGTTAGTCCAATTATTTTCATGTTTTCTCTTCTTGATCTATTCTCCAAATCTCTTCTTTTTCGTTTAAGATTTTTTCACTTTCTCTTCTATTTTTTCATTATTCATATTTTGCTTAATTATTTCTTGATCTCTTATAATTTTGCTGGCTTCACCTTGCCCAATTCTAATTTTCAAGGTGTCATTTTCTTCCTTAAGATTCTGTATTTCCTTTTCTAATTGGTTGACTTTTCTTTCATAATCTTTTTTTTTCTTCCATCTCTGTCATTTGACTTTTAAAGTCTTTAAAGATCTTCTATGAATTATTTTTGGACCAATGACTATTTGATGTTATTCTTTGGAGATTTCTTTACTAAAGTATCATCCTCTGAAGATGAACACCAGTCCAATCTATTCCCCTAATAACTTTCTCTGATGGCATTCTTTCTCTTTTGCCTGTGCGTTTTTAGTAGTAATAGCTTATTTTTTTTAATCACTTCTAGCCCTGGGGTATGGAAGATGGTGCATCTTGCTACAGGCCTTCAGTTCTCCTCTTTATCCTGGAACCAAAGTCAAACATCCATCCTCATAAAAGCCCACAGCCAGGGGCTTTCTGCTCCACTGCTTGTTTACTCAGCAGGCATATTCTGGTTCCTTCTCCCTCCCACCTCTCTTTGTATCATAGCTGGGTCTGGCATTCCTTGTCAGCAGAGGTTTCCTTGATCTTCCCAGACTCAGATGCCCAACTCCCCTCACTATCCTGGGTGTAAATGTTCCTGTGGCTGGGGTAGAGGCAACTTCTCAAATCACTTAACCTCTGGGCTTATGGCTTGTTGTTAAAGCAGTCCCTAGCCTGGAGGTGTTTACTCTTCCCAAAGTAATTCCCATCTTTGAATTTGTCTTCTGATCTCTCAAATTGTCCCAGGAAGACCCCTCTTGTGCCTGTTCTTATTTATTTTTGCCCTTACTTTGTTTGCCCTAAGTTGCTATTTCTTCTCTTTTGTGGCAGGAAATCTTGAGAGCTTGGAATTTTCTGACCCACTTCACCAATCTTCCCAGAATCCTCTCCCTGTATCAAATTTTAAAAAGGTTAAAATGAAAGTATTTGGAAATGTGTCTTCTTCACTACTTCTCAGTTCAGAAGGAAGCCTTTGGGTTATTCTAACTTATTTATTTTATTATTATTTAACATAGTATTTCAAATTCTCTCCCTTCTAGTTTCTCATCTTGGCCCTAAGACTTTTACTGATAGGAAGCAGAAATTCTAGGTAATGGGTACAACTGATCCCAAGAGATAATTGCTTCAGAGGGAGATAGTGCAGTTGATGTAACACAACTAGGGCATAGGTCCTCCTTTCCTTTTAAAATTACTTTGTCTCTAGATTAAGGATCATAGATCTAAAACTGGAAAGGATCTTAGAGACCATCTAAGCTTTTTGCTTTTACCGATAAGGAAACTACAGCCCTGTCTGTCCAGAGTCCTTGGGTTCTTACTCCATATGTTCTTCTTGTTCAAGGTCACTAAGTAAGAGTCATAGGCAGAATTTGAACCTAGGTCCTCGGACTTGATTTCCTTCATGTTTCTCTTATTTCACTATGTAATTTAATATTGGGATTTTATGCCTGCTTTACTAAACAATTAATTGGGGCACACTATTCTTAACATGTTTGGATATTGGTTAGTCTTCAAATGCTTTGAAATAAGCATTATGAATACTTACCAAGGGTATCCTTGTCTTTGTTATAGCTTTTTGTTTGTATGTATGTAGGGAAGGAGCAACTGGGGATTAATACCCTAAGCTAAAATATGGAATAGACAATTTGGTACTAGAAAGAAAAAAAAAAGGAATGTCCTGTGAAGGACTGGTGGGGAATTTGAGGAGTAATAATATGGCATTTTACCCAAGTTCATTGGGAGTCTTTTGCCTCCTATAAGTAAAAAAAAAAAGATAAAATTATCATAGAAACAATTCAGATCAAATTATTCTACAACATTAAAAGGAAACATTTGCTGTTTCTGAGTCACTAGTTTTCATCACATATAGGTTAGCTTTAACAATTACCCGCACTGGTTGGTATAGAGCAATTAAACCACTATACTTTTTTTCTTCCTTAGTCTTTGATTATTTTTTCAACAAAGAAATCTTGGGGGCCAGGAATTGATATTTTTTTCAGTATTCCCCTTCCATGATTTTTCTCCCACTACCTTTCAACACTTCTAAAACTCTTTTGGGTACTGAAATCAAGCCAAGCTGCAAATAGTACAACTAATCATTTTAAAAGCATTTTCCCCTCAATACCATTGGCCACTTAAAAACTGTCTCTTTGACATGTGAATGTTACATTTTTTTCAAAATTAATTTCTACCAAAATAAAACCATATTCTGATCTTGAAGGAATGTGTTCTTAAAAGCCAAAGATTCCTAGATGTTTCTTTACCATCACTGATAAACACCCTGCTCTTAGTAGGGGAAAACGTTGCTAATAATCAGTCATTATAGTCAACAAACTCTTATCTAAGTGCAATTTCATTCTTTGATCCTTTTATCATTTGCCAGTTACTGTTTTTAGTGGTCCATCTTATTCTTATGTATATATTGGGAGTTTCTGTTAATAGAAGCTTAGAATATATACCTGCTATCTATACTTTGTTAGATTCAGTCATTCAGATGTATTCTGATCCAAAGCTTTCTTCCCTTTTCTTTTAATGAGACTCAATTTACCTCAAAAGATATATTGACAGGGGGCGGCTAGATGGCAAAGTGCCGTCACTTTACTCACTGCACCACCTAGCCGCCCTGCAACCCTCTCTTTTTACAGATGAGGAAGCTGAGGCCCAGTGAGGTGGCAAGATTTGTCCAAGGTCATTTAGGTAGTACATGTGGCAGAACTCAGGTCTTCAGTTTCTAGAGCTAATATTCTTTTATTGTACCATGTTGCCTCTAACAAATTGTACTAGCACTGGCACAGGGGAAAATACATTATAATACACTATAAAAATACAGTAGAATACATTATTTCAGTACGATTAGTTTGTCTTTGAGTTTTATTGTTGTTGTTGTTCAGTTATGTCTGATACTTTGTGACCCTGTGGACATAGGTTGCCAATACTATCCATGGGTTTTCTTGATGAAGATGCTGAAGTATTTTGACATTTCCTTTTCCAGTAGCTTAAGGCAAATTAGAGGATAAGTGATTTGCTTGGGGTTACACAGCTAGTGAGTGCCTGAGGCTAGATTTGAATCTGGGTCTTCCTGACTCCAGCACCAATGCTCTATCCACTGAACCACCTACCTGTCTTTGAGCACCCCTTTCCAAATCTTTTCAGTTTCTAGCTTCCTCATTTCAGCTATCCTGCTTCCCTAGACCAATAAGCTAGCATCCCACTATGATGACATTTATTCTAAGACGAATTTTATGTGGTGCTTACGATTTAATTGTCAGGTAGACTTACTTTATTTCATTTGCTTCTTGATCTCATTTGGTAGTATACTCCTACCATTTCAAGCCAATTTGTGTTCTTTCATGTCTTTCTCTAATTTTTTAGGGTATCTTCCCAATGGACTAAAAGCTTTCCTTACAATAATAATTAATAGATACTAACACAGCACTTGGGCTATTAATCAGGCTGTTCTTGCTTTACCACATACCTTTAGTAGCATAAATTGATATATGCAGAACATGTGCCAGTCTCCTGGCCTCTCATGTTCTTGTTTTTCTGAGGAGAGAAATGCCATTCCATCACACTGCTTCCATCTCTCTCCTGGCCTGGAATGACTAAGGGGAAAAGAAAGAAATGTCATTTTATTGTCTGTCCCCACTGGTCTCCTTGAATGAGTTGCCTTATTCCCCAGTTGGACTCCACCATGAGGCTGTCCTTAAAAATGTGATAACCTAGATGAATTCATAGCTCAATTAAGATGAACAAACTGCCTATATTTGCCCTCCCCAACCCAGTGATTCTGAATTCTGGAGATCATTTTTCACACCTTGTAATCTGTTCCTTCTATCCTCCTCAGTGCAGTCTCTCCTCAAGCTTACATTCTCAAGCTACCCAACCCTTCCATTGTGCTTTCTGAAATTTCTGCTCTATATGTGATAGATTAGACATCATTTTAAACTATTTAAATTCTCACTCCCTTGACCTTTTTGTATTCACTAAGACCTGGCTGATTCCTCCTTGACTATTC
Organism: Petaurus breviceps papuanus; assembly: GCF_028583685.1. Lineage (NCBI taxonomy): Eukaryota > Metazoa > Chordata > Mammalia > Diprotodontia > Petauridae > Petaurus > Petaurus breviceps. The sequence continues at coordinate 7,381,477 of NW_027186645.1, read as the reverse complement.
TATTCAGCACTAGCTTCACTTATTCCCTTTGAGCTGGTTGAGTTGGAGGAGCTGAATTACTTTTTGTACATCATTCCCATTTATGAGCTTGCCTTCTAAAGCCAACATTTAGTGTTTTTTTTTCCTTTAAAGTTCATTAGTCTATGTTTGTTGTTCAGTTATTTCAGTCACATCCCACTCTTCATGGTCCTATTTTGTTTTTATTTTTTTTTGGTAGAGATGCTAGAGTGGCTTGTCATTTCCTTCTCCAGCTTGTTTTATGGATGAGGAACTGAGGCAAACAGGGTTAAGTGATTTGTCCAGGGTCATAAAACTGGTAAGTATCTGAGGCCAAATTCCAACTCAGGAAGTTGAATCTTCCTGACTTCAAAGCTAACACTCTTATCCATTCAGCTACTTAGTGGTCCAGTCTGTATTTACCATCCAAAAAACATTCTGGTAGCTGTTATCTACCAACTTTCAGGACACTCCCCCTTTTTCCTTAATAAATTCACTACCTGACTTACACTTTTTCTCTCTTCCTCAGCTCTTGCCCTTATAGTAGTGAACTTCAGCATACATATAGTACTCTCTCAAGCACACTGACTTCCCAGATCCTCAGGTTACTTATCAACTATGACTTATTCTTCATCCCACCTCACCTGTACAGAGATGTTCATACCCCTTATCTTGTCATTGCCCATAAATGTTTCACTTTCAAGTTCATGAATTCTAAAATTCACTTATATGATTCCAATCTGTTGTCATTTCACCTCTCCCTTTGCCTGGTAACTCCAAATATTGTTCTTAATACTCACTTTAACCTCCAATCCTTCAACCCTTCAATTCTTTCCCAGGTCATCACTGCTACCTCTCATGGTCAATGTGTTCACCTCTGAACTGTTCTTTTCCTTTAAGTTCTGATCAAGTCATGTCCCTATTCAATAAAAACATCAAGAGCCTTCTCTTACCTTCAGTATCAAATACAAAATTCTTTGCCATTCAAAGTCCCTTATAACATTACCCCTTACTGCATTCCCAGTCTTTTTATACATTACCTTCTGCTCCCCTACCCTGGTTACTCTGTAATCTAGTGACAATACTCATTCTTGCTCTTCTTCATCCAGTATACTCCATCTCCTGACTCTGGGCATTAATGATGGCTTTCCCTTATGCCTGAAATTCTCTCCTTCCTTATCCCACCCTCTTAACTTTCTTCAAGCTAATATTCTACCTTTATAAGAAGGCTTTCCTAATTGCCTGTAATGTTTGCACTTTTACGCTATTGGCTTATCTTCAATTTAATCTGTATATATCTTGTATTTCCTCCTTGTTTCCCAGTCATCTCCTTCATTAGACTGAGTTTTTTGAGAGCAAAGGCTGTCTTTTGCCTTCCTTTATATTCCTAGAACCAACACATGGCACACACGAAATATGGCCCAGCAAAGAATTTTAGCTGGCCAGCAAAAAAATATAGAGGATGTAAAAGAAAGTAGAATGTTTTGTCCGTACCCTGCTTAGCACACCTTCTGCTAGTCACTATTGTGTACATCATGTGACTTTGTGGGTGGGTTGTGATAGTGAAGCAGTTGTGTACTCTCTCCTCTTTGTAACATGACCCATGACAACTAACAATCATCAGTCTGTCTCTAGTTTGAGAGGAGTAAGAGTTATATCTTTTTTGCTGTGTTTTCTGTTTTTGCTAAATGTAAACAGTAAGAAAACCTGAAAAATGTATTAAAACCTGTATCACTTAGCAAAGTGATTTTTTAACATTAACATTAATATGATTTCATGATAAATACAGATATCAAGTAATAAGTATAATTAATTGATATTAATTGAAATTTCCCTTTTCTTAATATGGTTTATTTTCAAAATTGTTTAATCATTAATTATACCTTTACTTAGAAAGTGAACCACTAAAAACCTATCAGCAAACTAAAGAAGTTTAGCCTATTTTAATTTTGGTCCCTACCTACTGTCAAGTTGCATAGGTCTGGCCTAGCATGTAGTAGGACTTGATAAATGCTTATTGACTGATTGATTAACTGACAAGTCCCCATTGCCAATTTAATTCAGCCGTGGTCATGTGAGTTTTTTTTTAATTAATTTTTCTTCTTATTTAAAGGACTAATAGTGTAAAGTGAAGAACATTTTTGGGAAATAAATTACCCATAAATTTACTTGATTTTGAATGCATTTCTACATAGTCATGTGTGTGTTTGCGTGTGTGTGTGTGTGTGTGTGTGTGTTTTCTTTAAGAGTGTGCAGGTATTAGAAGGGTAACTAGTAATGCCCAGCCATTGCAAAGGTGGTAGAGCCTATAGGTCATGGATGATAATAATCATAAGTAATCATTGGAGAATTATCTGTGAAAATTCCCCATGTTTGTGGAGGTAATGATATGTTCCTGCCCTTTGACTTCATTATTTATTTATACTTGATTTCATATATGATCAGGGTCACTTGGATGGAATATCCATTTGTAAGCATACAAACACTACAGCTTAAGCTGTACTTGTAATAGAAAATAAAATAGAATCCAGGTTGACAAGGTAAATTGACAATGGCTTTGACCTAGGAACATGACTTGCTAAGAGACTTAGCTAAGGATCTATATAGTAATTATGAAATATGAGCTATAAACCATGGTGGGGAAGCATAAATCCTTTCCTGAAAATGATAAATGGTATTTGGGTTTGGATTAGACTCTACCCTACTTAGGGAGAAAATGAAATTTTGTGTGTTTAAAATATATTACATATATGACATAAATATCACCTTAAATTGACTTTAAATTGGCATTTCTTAAAGTAGCTCTTGGGTTACTTAGTATAATGTCTTTATTATCATTTTTTATTAAAGTAGCTTGCTAAGGGATCATACAATGTTCATTAGCAGAGGTGAGATGAAAAACTAGGAACTCTTGATCTGGCCTTGTACTTTCATCATTGATTCATGTAGTTATTGGACTTTAGTTTGTGGTGAAAAATTCTATACACTTTACTTTATTAGATTACTGAGGTTTTTTCTTTTTTTCTGCAGATGCTGAAATGTGTGCCTTTTTTATTTATGTAAACTTCCTCCCCTTCCTTGGACTTCATGTATTTTACCTCTTTATACCAGGAAATTAGAACAAGGAAAATGAAATAGAAAAAGGTGGGGTGCATAAAAAAAGAAGTGTTTTCCTTTAAGAAATATTAGAAGCAGCTGTACTGGAAAACTGTGAGTGAATATTATGAAAATATATATTCACTCTTAAAGTTAAATATATACCCTAGCCACCCTTCAAATATGTCTGTCTTATGGAATATTCTGTGGTCATGTTTAATCTCTTGATTTAGAACTATTAGGAAATGAAGAAAATGGTGTTAGCTAAGCAAAGTGGAAACCTATATTTAAGGCTGGCTTCAGGTCCCACTACTGTCTGTCACTTATTAGCTGAATAGACATTAGCAATTTTTTAACTAAAATGAATCTCATTTTCCTCATTTATAAATTTAATACCATATATTTCCATTAAGTCCCTCATAGGGTTGCTGTGAGGATAAAATGAATTTTTGCTAAACATTTTACCGTACTTTGCCAATGATAAAAAGCTATTCAGATGAAAATTATTATTCAATTTCTTCCTTGATTTTGATAAAAAGTATCAATAAAGTGTGCTTTGACATAGATAAATGAACAGAATATTTGAAGACCACTGGAAAGTAAATTTCTAAATGAAATAAAATATTAGTAAAGAAACTGAACTGAATTTTCAGTGTGTGGATGGTATCATTACTGAAAAGAAAGTTTTTCTAATCTTTTATTTAAAGGGAATTCCATGGGTTTGGCCTAATATAGAAAGCATTTCCTATCCCTTTTCATGGCAATCCCCTTTTTTTTAGAAGAACATATATGGGGAGGAAAGATATTGCAACACGTGACCAACAAAGTTCCACTTACATATCTTAACTCTCTCCATCTTGATTTATGTTTCTGTCCTTCAGATTGACATTGTACAAGAAAACATAAACCTTAAAAATTTCATTCTGAGAAGTTCCCTGGATGATCTCTTCTTGGTATCATGGACTGAATCTCTTGGGTTCTGAGGCAGACCAAACCTTTGTCAAAAAAACAGAATCATTTTATAAAAAGTAATTTTGCAATATACATTCTTTTTCAGGTACCTTTTTGCAGAGAAAGCTCTTCCTATTTCTCTGATATTACATAAAAGGAAACAAATGTTTGATACTCGACTTACCAAGACCCACCCATGACTTATATGAATATAACTACAAAACCCTATAAAATTACTGAACAATAGTTGCAGAGATTAATTATCCATAGTTTGGTTATGCCAATATAATATAAAGTCTGATACTACCAAAATTACAAATTTAGTTCCATATTAATCAAATTACTATGGTTATATAGAATTAAGCTAAATAATAACAAATTTCATTTAGAGGAAGAAAAGTTTAAGAAAAACTGTAAGTACTCAGAACTTAAGAGATATAATAAAAAAAAAAAGAGGCCTCACACTCTTAGATCACAAATTATACTACAAAGTAACATTTATCAAGATCATTTGGTAATAGTATAAAATAGAAAAGTTGATAAGTAGCATAAATTAGCTAAATAATACCCAGAAAGCAGTTGATTAGTAGTTTACTAAAGCAGTTGATTAAAAATATAGTTTGAGGACACTACTTGGATAAAGGCCCCCTATTTGACAAAACTGATAGGAAAAAAATGGAAAGAAGCCTAACAGAAATTGGGTGTAGACTAGCAACTTAATCCATTTAAGCTTCTTATTGATTCTAAATATCCTAAAGAGAAGGAAGTATTTTTTAAGGGGAAAAATTCTTAACTAAACAAGGAAAAGAAGTGATCATAGAATATATAATGGCAATTTCAATTAAACAACATTAAAAGGCTTTCAAAAGAGTAAAAGTAAGTGTAGTTAGAATGGAAAGAAGTGGGATATTGGAAAAATATCTTTGCAACAAATATAAGAATTAAAGATATTCCTAGATGGATGTGGCCAAAAGATTAACACTGGCTCCTTTCAAAGTAAGAAAAACCAGGGGTGGCTAGGTGGCTCAGTGCATAGAGCACCGGCCCTGGAGTCAGGAGAACCTGAGTTCAAATCTGGCCTCAGACACTTAACACTTACTAGCCTTGTGACCTTGGGCAAGTCACTTAACCCCAATTGCCCTGCCTTCCCCCTTCCAAAAAACAAAAAAACAACAACAAAAAAACAAAGTAAGAAAAACCAGTTACCAATAAGTATATGAAAGAATAATCAAAATAACTAATAATTATGAGAAATACAAATTAAAAACTATTATGGGTTTCCACTCACATCAAAATTAGAAAAAAAAATAAAAGATGAAAATGAGAAATGTTGCAGGGATTTCTTGTGGATAAATATACTAAGGGGAAAAAAAGCATTGATGAATTTGTGAGTTGGTCCAACCTTTCTGAAAAACAATAAACTATGTCCCTAACTTCACTAAACTGTATAGTTGATCCATTAATATCATTACTAGCCATATATCCCTAAGAGGTCAAAGATAGACGAGAAAGAACCAAATATATTAAAATATTTTAGAAGCATTTTTTTGTGTGGCAGTAAAATAATGGAAATAATTTCTCATCAACTGGGGAATTTTTTTTAACAAATTGTACCATATGAATAAAATGTTATTGTGCTGTAAGAAATCATGAATATCAAAAATTTAGAGAAACATGAAAAGATTTATATAAATTATAGCAGTGAAATAAGCAGATCTAAGAGAAAACAAAATTACACATTGACCTCAATAATATAAAGGAAGACAATGATGAAAGATATAAAAAAATCAATCTGGAGTTTCATATGTAATCTGCTCTTTTATCTTATTTTCATATCATGAAGTTTGTGATGATTATGCTTATTAAATTTATAATATAAAGAAAAAATTAAAGAAATGGACCCAGATAATGATTCTCAGTAAGTCAGTGAATAACCTTACATTTATTAAGCATTTATTATATGCTAGGCACTGTGAAAAGTACTTGGGGTACAAGGAAAGGCAAAAATAACACCTGCTCCCAAAAGGTTCATATTCTAAAGATGGAGACAGCTTACAATAACTATGTACATAAAAGAATATATTCAGTATAAATGGAGGGCAGTCTTAGAGCTAAGGCACTTAGTGGGGGTGGACCCAGATCAGAAAAAGTATTATATAGGGGGTGAGATTAGAGATGAGTCTTAAAGGAATCAAGGGAAGAGAGGAGTCAAAGATGAGGATGGAGGGCATTCCAGGCATTGAAGGTGGAGTGCTGTATTGAGGCAGGCCAGTATAGCTCAACTATAGAGTGTGTGGAAAGGTATAAGAGGTGATTGTAATGATAGAAAGGGGCTAAATTATGAGAATCTTTAACTGTCAAACAAAGGATTTTAAATTTGATTCTGTAGATAATAGGGAATCATTGGAGTTCCAGCAGGGTGGGTGAGATGACCAGCTCTACACTTTAGGAAAAGTGGCAGGTGAGTGTAAGATGGATTAGAGTAGGGAAAGACTTGAGGAAGGGAGGCCAGTTAGAACAATATTCCAGGCAAGAGATGATGCAGGCCTCTGTCAGACTGGTGGCTGTGTGAGGAGAGAAAGGGGACACAACAGAGATATTTTTAAGGTAGAAATGGCAAGATTTGGTAACAGATTGAATTCGTGGGGTGAGTGAGAATGAAAAGTTGAGGATGATGCTCATGTTTCTTTAGGCCATTGTGGTCAACAAAGATAGGCAAGTTTATTCAACTGAATCAGAGGTTCACCCTTGCTGATTAAGAATTCCATGCTGTGTCTAAGCAAACCTTGCTTGGTTATTGCTAAATGTTCCATGAGTATCCAGTTTTGACCTAAGGTACCAGCTCTGCCTAAGCCAGGTCTAGCCCATTATGGACCCCTACAAAAACTTGCCAAACAATGCAGTCTTTTTGTTAAAGCAGAAATAAGTTTTTTTTTTAAATTGAACAAAAACTGAACAAAAGGAAGGCAATGTGGTTTAAGTTACATGAAAAAATGTAAATTGTTTTTAACGTGTCCTAAATCTTAAGTAGTTATTTTTCTCTCCAGTAATGGACAGAGTCCAGGGAAATTCTCCTCCTAGAATGATTAATTTCAGTGTTAAGTGAAAATAAAAGGATTTGGGGCTGGTAAAATTAGTCACCTAATTGAGGGCATCTCTGCCTCATATTACAGGTACAGTCTATTGTCCCATTTTCAATCACTGAGGAAAAGATTTTTATATTTAAAACCACATGTGAAAAATGACCTTCTCATCAATATGCATGACCCCTTTAATTTGTAGTCCTATTCACACTGGGCCAGCTAGTTATTCTCTATTAATGATGTTGAGATCTCATTGTTTAGTATAAATTATTTTAATCAAATATTTTTAAATTCATAATAGATATTGTTTGTAGAGATCTGTAAAATCTGTTTACTAAAGAAAAGCCTCAAAGTAAACTCTGTTTATTGTACTTTTACTTTTTTCTTCAGTATGTAAGTGAAACTATTTTATTTTTGGTAATTATGCAGGCAGCAATGACATATTTTTTTATAATAGATACAATATATGGTTTCTTATCTCAAATAAAAAGCTATTTGTTACTTAAATTATGTTAGTACACTAACTTAACTACATTAGGTGATGCAGTGCATAGAACTCGAGGCCTGGAGTCAGGAAGACTCAGATTACTGAGTTCAAATTTTGCCTCAGACATTTACTAGGTGGGTGACTGTGCATGTCACTTCATCCTCTTTGTCTCAGTTTCCTCATTTGTGAAATGAGTTAGAGGAGGAAATGACAAAACGTCATATTTTCTATATATAGTGACAATATGGTACTCCAGTATTTTTCCAAGAAAATGGGATCATGAAGATTTGGACACTACTAAAAAATGATTAAGTAACAACAAAAGTTAGTAGAAATCAAATGGGTCAGTCAGGTGAAGGATAACTGAAAATTAGGTTTAATTACTATGTCCTGTTATTATGTTGTTTTAAACTTATAATTTATTTTGATTTCATTTTATCTGTCACAGTTGGATGTGGGAATTCAGATTTTAATTACAAAATACTATTATGTAAAAAATGAAAAGCCTTTAAAAAAGGAAGTTAGAAAACATTTTCAAAGATATACACAATGTATTCAATTCCATGAATATTTATCAAACATCTATTATGTATTAGGAACTATGCTAGGATATAGGGGAAATGAAATTAAAATAAGACCTGGTACCTGCCCACATAGAACTTATAATTTAGTAGGGGATATATATTTATCTACAAGAGTAATAATAATAATGTACCACAAAATATGCCAAGTGGATTAGAGAGCTATAAAATGCTATAAAGTGTAAGAATTCAAGGAAAGATTTAAGAATGGCATTTGGATTATTCCTTAAGTGAAGAGTAGGCATACAACAGACAGTGGTAGGTCATGGGAAGAATGTTTTCAAGCATTGGGGGCAGTACAAACAAAAGCACAAAACCAGGAAAGGACTATGCCTTTGGAAGATAGATTGTAGTTCAGTTTTGCTGGAGCATGGAGTCATACATAAACACAGTACAATTGGCAAAGTTAAACAATGTGACAGATCTTGGAAAACCTTGAATGCTAAACAAAGGAGTATCAACTTTACTCATTGGGCAATAGTGATCCTTGACTAGACCTTTGAAAAAGGAAGAGTGGCTGGGGGAAATTGTATGAAGGACTGGGCAGAGGAGAGTATAGATTTAAAAGACTGTTGAGAAGGTCTTGAAATAGGCATGGTGGGGGATAATGGGGACCTAAATCCAAGTTGTGGTAGTCAGATTAGAGAGAAGAAAGATTCAGAAATATTTTTAGGTGAAACACATAGTATTGGGAAATTATTGAAAAAGGATATGGTGAGACACACAGGCAGGCCTGGAAGGCGCAGGCTGGCAGAGGCAGGCCCAGAAGGGGCTTGATCAATTCAGAGGGAAAGTCTTCCCACCAACCACAAGGGCCACTACCAGGCCTATCACCAAAGGGCTGGGACTGGAAAGAGAAAGGTAGGAAGCAAATACAGGGGCCCCTGTCCTGCACAGCAAATACTCCTGGGATTACCACTTCATAGCCCAGAAATTAAAAAAAAAAAAAAGCCCCTATCAGGACCTTGATAGACCAGGATGACAGTGTGAACCTCACCTGCTCCAAACCCCCACTCTGTCCCTGAAAACATAGTAACTCTTGCCCCAGGGCAAAACCCTCTACAGTAAAGCCTTGGGATCCCTAGAGGAAGGGCATGGCTAAGGCCTTGCCTCAAAATGCGTAGAAATCAGACTACAAAGACAAAGACTCTGGAGTCCTACTATCCTCTGAGGGAGGAACCAAACTCAGAGGGAGACAATGTGGACTCCACACCCACAGCTGAAACATCAATAGGGAATGAGTTCCAAGCATAGAAGGCTCTCCTAGAAGAGATCAAAAGGAACTTTGAAAACCAAATGAGAGAGATAGAAGACAAAATGAATAATTCTCTCAAAACCAAAATAGCAGAATTAGAAAAACATTATAATGAAGAAATCATCTCTCTAAAAAGAAAAGTGTATCTTATGGAAAAGGAGCTCCAAAAATTAACTAAGGAAAATGATTTGCTAAAAACTAGAATCAACCAAATTGAAACAAATCACTCTATGAGGAACCAAGAATTAGTCAAACAAAAAAAGAATGAAAAATTAGAAAAAGAGGTAAAATACCTCAAAGAAAAAATAACAGACCTGGAAAACAGATCCAGGAGAGATAATCTGAGAATCATAGGCTTACCAGAAAATCATGATGCAAAAATGAGCCTGGACAACATTCTCCAAGAGCTCGTTAAGGAAAACTGTCCTGAGATACTAGAACCTGAGGGCAAAATAGAAATTGAGAGAATCCACCAGACACCTGCTGAAAGAGATCCCAAACCTAAAAGTTCTTGAAATGTTGTGGCCAAACTCAAGAACCACCAGATAAAAGAGAAAATACTTCAAGCGGCCAGAAAGAAACAATTCAAATATCGAGGGTCCGCAGTGAGTATTGCACAGGATTTGGCAGCCTCTACACTGAAAGATCAGAGGCAGTGGAATACATTTTTTTCCAGAAGGCAAAAGAGCTTGGGTTACAACCAAGGATCACATACCCAGTGAGACTGAGCATATTCTTCCAGGCAAAGAGATGGTCATTCAATGATATAACAGAGTTCCAGACCTTCTTGATAAAAAATCCAGAGCTCAATGGAAAATTCAACCTCCAATTACAAGATGCAACAGTGATGTAGAAAGGTAAACAAGGAAAACACACACACACACACACACACACACACACACACACACACCCTGCTATTTGATAAGAGCAAGCTAGTTATAGACAAGTAGAGGGTATGAGTATAAAATACACAAAATGATGATTAAAAAAAATCTTATTAAGGGTTACAAAGGGACTGCAATGTAAGAAAGGGTGTAAATGAGTGGAAAGGGGTAAATTATGCCACACAAAGAGGCATAAAACTGTATAGCAGAGGAAAAGAAGGGAGGGAGATGGGAATCATATGAGCTTTTCTGTCATTGGTTCTGGTGCAAGGAGGGAATAACAACCAGTTAAGCATAGGACTCTATGGAGGAGAAATGCAAAAAGTATCATCTCAGAGGGAAAGAGGGGAGGGAGAGGAGCTTCCCATGAGATTTGTTCCTGTCACTCTTGGTGCGAAGAAGAAATAACATACTTCATTAAGTATAAAAATATCCTACAGGTAGTAGGAGGAGGAAAGGCCTATGAAAGGGGGGGTTGGTTAGTAGGGAGGGAAGAAGTAAGGGGAAAGGGGAGGTAAATGGAGGGGGGCTGATAAGGGAATACTGAGGGAGGCGGTGGTCAAAAGGAAAACTATTAAGGAGGGAAGAGAGAAGGGGGGAAAACTATGAACATTAACAGGGGTGGGAATAGGATGGAGGGAAAGAAACAGATAACAATCATACTGTAAATGTGAATGGAATGAACTCTGATAAAACGGAGACAGATAGCAGAATTGATTAGAAATCCTAATCCTACAATATGCTGTTTACAAGAAACACATCTGAAACAGAGGGATACACAGAGGGTAAAGGCTGGAGTAAAATATATCATGCCTCAGCTAAGGTAAAAAAAAGCAGGGGTAGAAATCTTTATCTCAGATAAAACAAAAGAAAAAATTGACCTAATTAAAAGAGATAAGGAAGGAAACTATATCCTGTTAAAAGGCACCATCGAGAATGAAGCAATATCAGTACTTAACATATATGCACCAAGTGGTATAGCTTCCAAAGTCCTAGAGGAGAAGGTAAAGGAATTAGAGGAAGAAATAGATAGCAAAACTATACTAGTGGGATACGTTAATCTCTCCCTCTCTGAACTTGATAAATCTAACCTGAAAATAAACAAGAAAGAAGTTAAGGAGGTAAACAGGATTTTAGAGAGGATATGGGAATAAAAAGGAGTATACTTTTTTCTCAGCGGTTCATGGCACATACTCAAAAATTGACCATGTTCTAGGGCATAAAAACCTCACAATTCTATGCAGTAAGGCAGAAATGTTAAATGCATCCTTCTCAGATCATGATGCAATAAAAATTATATGCAATAAAGGGCCATGGAAAGACAGACTAAAAACTAATTGGAAATTAAACAATTTAATCCTAAAGAATGAGTGGGTCAAACAAGAAATTATAGAAACAATCAGTAATTTCATTCAAGATAATGATAATAATGAGACAACATACCAAAATTTGTGGGATGCATTAAAGGCAGTCCTTAGGGGAAGTTTTATATCCCTGAGTGCATGCATGATTAAATTAGAGAAAAGGGAGGTCAACGAATTGGGCATGCAATTGAAAAACCTAGAAAAAAGAACAAATTCAAAATCCCCAATTAAATACTAAATTAGAAATATTGAAAACCAAAGGAGAGATTAATAAAATTGAAATTAAGAAAACTACTGAATTAATAAATAAAACTAAGAGCTGGTTTTATGAGAAAAACAACAAAATTGATAGACCCTTAGTCAATATGATAAAAGAAAAGAAAGAAGAAAACCAATTTATGTGTATCAAAAATGAAAAGGGTGAATATACCTCCAATGAAGATGAAATCAAAACAATAATTAGGAATTATTTTTCCCAATTGTATGCACATAAATTTGACAATCTTAGGGAAATGGATGAATATTTACAAACATACAAGTTGCCCAGATTAACTGAAGAGGAAGTAAATTACTTAAATAAGCCCACCTCAGAAAAAGAAATTGAACAAGCCATCAGTCACCTCCCTAGGAAAAAATCTCCAAGGCCAGACGGATTTACTAGTGAATTCTGTCAAACATTTAAAGAACAATTTATTCCAATACTCTACAAACTATTCAGGAAAATTAGAGAAGGAGTCCTACCAAATTCTTTTTATGACACAAATATGGTACTGAAATTAAATCAGGAAGAGATAAAACAGAGAAAGAAAATTATAGACTAATCTCCTTCATGAATATAGATGCAAAAATTCTAAATAAAATACTAGCAAAAAGACTACAGCAACTTATCTCAAGAATAATACATTTTGATCAGGTAGGATTTATTCCAGGAATGCAAGGATGGTTTAATATAGGAAAACCATTAGTTAAATTGATCATATCAACAATAAAACTAGCAGCAACCACATGATCATCTCAATAGATGCAGAAAAGGCTTTTGACAAAATACAACATCCATTCCTATTAAAAACATTAGAAAGTATAGGAATAAATGGAGCCTTCCTTAAAATAATAGGTAGCATCTATTTAAAGCCATCAGCAAGTATTATATGTAATGGGGAGAAGCTAGAAGCATTTCCCATAAGATCAGGGGTGAAACAAGGGTGTCCACTATCACCCCTCTTATTCAATCTGGTACTAGAAATATTAGCAGTAGCAATTAGAGAAGAAAAAGAAATCAAAGGAATCAAATTAGGCAAAGAAGAGACTAAGCTATCACTCTTTGCAGATGATATGATGATATACTTAGAGAATCCTAGAGAATCAAGTAAAAAACTGCTTGAGACAATAAATAAATTTGGCAAAGTTGCAGGATATAAAATAAACCCACATAAATCCTCGGCATTCCTATATATTTCCAATGAAATTCAACAGCAAGAAATAGAAAGAGAAATCCCATTTAAAGTTACTGCAGACATTATAAAATATTTGGGAATCCACCTGCCAAAACAAACCCAGGACCTGTATGATCATAACTACAAAACTCTTTTCACACAAATAAAGTCAGATCTAACTAATTGGAAAAATATCAATTGCTCATGGCTGGGTCGAGCTAATATAATAAAAATGACAATTTTACCTAAATTAAATTATATATTTAGTGCCATACCAATTAACTTACCAACAAACTACTTTATAGAGCTAGAAAAAATAGTGACAAAATTCATTTGGAAGAATAAATGGTCCAGAATATCAAGGGAATTAATGAAAAGAAATGCTAGGAAAGGTGGACTAGCTTTACCAGATTTCAATCTGTACTATTAACCAGCAGTCATCAAAACTACTTGATACTGGCTGAGGAATAGAGGAGTGGATCAATGGAATAGATTAGGCACACGAGATTCAGAAGCCAATGACTATAGTAATGTATTGTTTGATAAACCTCCAGACCCTGGTTTTTGGGATAAGAACTCACTATTTGACAAAAACTGCTGGGAAAACTGGAATATATTATGGCAGAAACTGTGCATAGACCATTATCTAACACCATATACCAAAATCAAGTCTAAATGGGTTCATGATCTAGGAATAAAGGTTGATACTGTAAGCAGTCTCCTAAAACAAGGAATAGTTTACCTATCAGACTTGTGGAGAGGGAAAGACTTTATGACTAAACAAGAATTAGAGAATATTATAAAATGTAAAATGGATAATTTTGACTACATGAAATTGAAAAGTTTCTGTACAAACAAAACCAATGTAACCAAGATTAAGAGGGAGGTGGGAAATTGGGAAAGAATCTTTACAACCTATGTCTCTGACAAAGGACTCATTTCTAAAATATACAGAGAATTGAGTCAAATTTATAAGAATACAAATCATTCCCCAATTGATAAATGGTCAAAGGATATGAACGGGCAGTTTTCAGAGAAAGAAATTAAAGCTATCTATAAGCACATGAAGAAATGCTCTAATTCACTATTGATTAGACAAATGCAAATCAAAACAAATCTGAGGTAGCACATCTCACCAGTCAGATTGGCTAAGATGACAAAACAGGAAAATGACAAATGCTGGAGAGGATGTGGGCAAACTAGAACACTAATGCATTGTTGGTAGAGTTGTGAACTGATCCAGCCTTTCTGGAGAGCAATCTGGAATTATGCCCAAAGGGCTATAAATACTTTCATACCCTTTGACCCAGCAATACTACTCCTAGGGTTATATCCAAAGAGATCATAGAAGTGGGAGGAAGACCCATATGTACAAAAATGTTCATAGCAGCTCTTTTTGTGGTGGCAAAGAATTGGAAATTAAGGGCATGCCCATCAATTGGGGAATGGCTGAACAAGTTGTGGTATATGCAAGTTATGGAATACTATTGTACTATAAGAAACGAGGAGCAGATGGTCTTCATATTTACCTGGAGAGGCTTATACAAACTGATGCTGAGTGAGAAGAGTAGAACCAGGAGAAATTTGTACACAATTACACATACAAGGTATGTGTGATGACCGACTTTGATAGACTGGACTCTTCTCAGCAATGCGGTGATATAAGTCAATCCCAAAAGACTCATGATGGAGAGAAATATGTGCATCCAGAGAAAGAACTAGAAAGAACTGAGTTTATATCCAGGTGGAAGCAAAATACCTGATCTTTTTCCTTCTCTTGTTTGGTTTTATGTCCTCTTTACCATGTTTCATTCAATGTGATACAATCCATCTTTATAACCTGACTAATATATAATGTGAAAGTATTTACAGATCCTATACTTTATATATGCCACTGTGGGGGGGGGGAGAGGGAGGAGGACAAAATGTGCAACTCAAGGAATTGTGGAATTGAATCCTGTAAACTAAAAGGAATCAAATTAATTTAAAAATTTTTTAAAAATTTAAAAAAAAGAAAAAGGATATAGCACAAAAAAATTTACAAATTTTTATTTTAAAGAAATTATACATTTTAACTTCCATTGATGGAGATCAGATAGAGAACTGGAATTTAAAAGAAAGAAGACCTGGGTTCAAGTCCCACCTCTGAGTCCTTCTGACTTTAACCCTAATCAAGCTAATTCCGTCCTCTTTGACCCAGATTAATTGCTAAGATTCTAAAACCCTGTGCAGATGTTTATCTGCTTTGGTAGAGGAATGGGCAGTTTGGTGGTTCAATGGATCAAGTGTCAGGCCTAAAATGAGGAAAACCCGAGTTAAAATTCTATGTAAGACACTTACTAAATGTGTGATTCTGGGCAATTCACTTAACCTCCTTTGCCTCAGTTTCCTCTTCTGTAAAATAAGCTGGAGAAGGAAATGGCAAACCACCACTCCAGTATTTTTACCAAGAAAACTCCAAAAGGGGTCATGAAGATTTGGTCACCACTGAAAAATGACTAAACTACAACAAAGAAAATTTCCTCACTGGAAGCTTCCTATGCCACTGAAATCACAATTCTGGTCTAAAAATCAAAATGTAAATATCCTTTTGTTTTAAGTGCAAATAGATGATGTTTTATAAGTTACATTCCACCTATAAATAAACTCCTTTTAATTAAAAATAAGGATTTTGAAGTTTAATTACTTTAGCATATAAATTGAATAAAACTGTTGTCTAATATATGAAATAGTGCGAAGCTGATGTAGCTGAGGAAGAAAAATGAAAGCATCTAAAAATAATTGGGAAGGGGTTAGGATTCCAGAATTCAATTGTCTCTTTTGTCAGGGAGGTATTATCCTGGTTTTACCCATGGTAGTGTCCCCTTCCCATTTCTCATTTCCCTTCTGTCCTAGGCAATGACTGATCTATCCCCATTTGTATTCAATGATGTCAATTTGGCATCCTTACCCAGCATCCTTAAGGAATTCTAGCTATGGGCAGCACTGACACTTAAATTGCTACTTTCATGCTTAACCAGGATAATGTAATACCTCCTATCTATATTTTAGATTAAATTGTACCGTCTCTAGGTACTTTCCCTGAATATAGAGAAATTGAGATAATCCCAAAATGTCCATTCTTATCTACTTTAAGATCTCGTACCTCCCACGACACTTAATGGTTCATTTTATAGATGAAGAAACTGAGTCCCTAAAGTATTGGGTATTTTCCCCCAAGGTTAGTCCATTAGTTAAATAATTTAGGTTTCATTACTTTCAGTATATTTTCCCTACTACCATATCATGATGGATACATGTTGATTTAAAACTTGTTCCTAAACATTGGTTTCATTCATTTGTCCATGTAATAATCCAATAGAGTTTAATAGGACAGTAATATAAGTACGTCTTTTAAAATACCTACTAAAGAAGTGGATAGTTGTCACTCTAGACTATTTTAGTGTCTGTGCATTTGAAATGTATCTGTTTCATGCTTGTCAGCATTGTATTTCTTTCTAGTGAAGTGGAGCTGCTCTGTGAGAACAGGTCTCCTTTGCTCCAGGAAGTTTTATCTTTTGAATACTAGTACTTATTGAAATGTTCAAAAACATGAAACTATCCTAAGCAGGCATCCAAATAGGTTTTTTTTGAGCCTTTCACTGTCCATTGCAAAACAACCATACCTTTAACTTTCTTTTAGGAAATATTGATACATACCAGCTACAAAATGAAACACATGCATATACATAGAGTAAGAAAACTATATTGTTTTATTTATTGAAAATAAATATTTCATAAGGTATAACCTCTACCACCCTTTTATGAAAGATATACTAATGTATGTAACTCCTCAAAAGCAAAGTATCTGCATCAATGGAGTGCTATTTCTTAGACTTTTTTGCAATTTGTGTCCTGTCTCTTTTCAGGATTATTTTAGTTTATTTTGCATTGTTTTTTTATTTTTAATAGAGCAAGGAACAGGTAATTTGAAGAGTTAGTTGTTGCTAGTTTCTATGTCTCTAGCTATTGAAATTGAAAATCAGTTATACTGAATAGTTACGTTAGAAACTTGGTGAATTATATATCATTCTACCAATAAAAAAAAGATTCTACAACTAAACAGAAAGACATAGTATTTCCCTCTAGCTTTAGTCATGTGGCCCTTTGAGCTAATACAGGGCAAGGAAGAGAGTATGCTGGAGGAAGGCCAAGATAGTAAAAAGAAGACAGTGCCTTGGGTTTTTTTTTTCCTTTATGAGACTGTCACCCTGGTCATGCCTTTGTAGAAAACACAAAAGCGGGGGAAAGCCTTTGGCAGAAGGAGCCCTATTTCTTCCAGTAGAACAAATCCAGCCAGATTACACATAACAATATGTTTTTATCCACATGCATCAAATATACAGGAGGACATTTATCTTTCTCTAGTATTATTTTCATAACGCAAGCTAGAGGTGTGATGATTACTGCTGTATCCTTGCTGTGTTTTGAGATACTTTATATCTTGAAACAAAAATAGTGACTTGATTAATTCAGTTTTTTAAGATTCTCTTTAAAAATTAACATTGTTTTACCTTAGCCAGATGTGGAGATGGTGAAATGTCACTTGGGATCAGGGACAGTGGAAATCAAACTACTTTTGACATTGTACCTTCATCACTCAGAAATTGAGGTGTAATTTAATATCCTTAATCCTTAGTTCAAATAATATTTTTTCTTTCTATATCATTTGTCCTGCCTCATGGCTTTAGAAAGCTTGATTACATCTGCATTGTTTTACTCTGAAGAATGTGGTCTGAGAGTATGAAATAGAAAATTCATCATAAATATATGAGAAAATATGTTGGCATTTTGTGTGTTTTGTTTTGTGTGATAGAAAATTGTGATGCTGGTTTAACACATATTTCCCACCATTACAAAACTATGAAATGAATCATTGGGCAACTACATAAACACTGATTAAAAAAATCTTTCCTTCAAACAAAAAAGAGTGTTTTTTAAATGGTATTTAAATGGCTCTGCTAACATGCAAATTATTGTAAATGGATGTAGCAGCAAGCACCCCAAGCGTCCTCAGGGTTTGCTGCCAATACAGGCTCTTGGATCTGCTTTGATAAAGGAAAGCAACTCAAAATGGGTTAACAAGCTTACTTTAATCAGTCAGACATATATCATTTACCTTGTTCAGGGGAAAAGGTCAGCACCCCGAATTTCAGAATATACAGACAGAAACAGATCAAATAGACAGATTTCAAACTGTCCAACCATTACATCCATACCCAGTCAACATCTGGGTTTCAACATCTGGGTTTTTTCAAAGCCGGGGGACTCTCAACAACGGCTTCCCAGAATTCAGATCAAATCACAGAACACTTCTCAAAGTGAGTCCCAAAACAAAGCTACACATCAGGGCTTATATAGCCTTCTTCCGGCTCAGAGAATGTAACAACCTTATTGACTCACTGGCCAATCAAGAAGTATCTACTGAAAAACAAGCCTCCCTCCCCAGGCTTCAGGTGCATTTTAGCCTAGGGGCAGGGAAGATCTTCCAAATTTGCATTCCCATTACAATGAAACACAAAATGAGTCATTCGTGAAACTTAATTTCATATTACTCCTTTTTGTTTTTATGAAAAGAAGCAAAACTATTAATATTGTTAGTGGAACTGAGATATAGTAGTAGTTATGTGACATGGTGGATGGAATGCTGGACTTGAGTTTGGATCCTGCCTTAGACACTAGCTCTGGAACTCTGGGCAAATCATTTAACTTCTCTTAACCTTAGTTCTCTCCATTGTACATTAAGGGGGTCATACCCTAAGGCCTGTAAGGTCCTTTTTAGGTCTGAATTTATGTTCCTGTGAACTACTCTTTCATCCTAGGACTGCATCAGAAGTAGAAATGAGACTTGACAAAACAAGGTGGCATAATGGAATGCTGCTGGATTTTTCCCACCTTCTATTTCCAGTCTGTCAACAAGGCATGTTCACTTCACTTTTGCAACATCCCTTGAATATATTAGCTTTTCTGACACTGCCACCACTGTAGCACAGGCCCTCATCACCGAGACTGTTGCAGTAGTCTCTTGGTATGTCTACTTGCCTTAAAACTCTCCCCACTCTAATTCATCCTACATTCAGCCAATAAAGTGATTTTTCTAAAATTGAGGTCTGATCATATCACCCCCTCACACCCTTCCCTTCAATCCTCCCCCAAGCAAACTCCAGTGTCTCCCTCTAACCTGCAGCAGTAAATAGAAAATCCTCTGTTAGGCATTCAAAGCCTTTCATAAACTAACCTCTCCTTACACCTTATTTTCTGCCACATACTTTTGATCCAGTGACACTGGATTACTAGCTGTTTCATGAACAAGACATTCCATCTCTTGGCTCCTACTGTTTTTTTTTTTTCTGGTTATTGTATTCCGCATACCTGGAATGCAAGTCTTACTACTGACTTCCCTAAATTCTTTTTTGTTTGTTTTATGTGTTACCAATTTACTTTTTAAATTAAAGTTTGTTTATTTTTAGTTTTCATCATTCATTTCCACAAGATTTTGATTTACAAATTTTCTACCCATCTTTTCCCTACCCACCACCCCAAAACAGCAATCCCACTGTAGACCCCCTCCCCCAATCTGCTCTCTCCTATATTCTCCCCAAACCCCCTCCAAATTTCCAGTAGGGCAAGATGGATCTCCATACCACAATGCCTATATACCTTATTTCCCATTTTCATGTAAAATTATAACGAAATAATATTTTTTTAAACATTTGATTTTTCAACTTTGAATTCCAGATTCTTTCCCTTTCTCCCTCATCACCCAGCCTTACTGGGAAGATAAGCAGTTCAATATAGCTTGTAGATGTGTAGTAGTTATGAAAAACATTTCCATAGTGAATATATTGTGAAAGACTGACTCTCCCTCCATCCTATTCCAACCCCACTTGTTCTATTCTCTACTATGACCCTGTCCCTTTTTGAAAGTGTGTGCTTCTAACTACCCTCCACCCTAACCTGCCCTCCCCTCCATCATCCCCCCTCTCATCCTCTTCCCCCTACTCTCCTTTAGGGCAAGATACCCAATTTATTGTGTATGTCATTCCCTCCCTAAGCCAAATTCAAGGAGAGTAAGGTTGACCTATTTCCCTTTGCCTTCCTGTTCTTCCCCTCCATTGTAACAGTTTTCCCTTGCCTCTTCTATATAAGATAACTTACCCCATTCTGTCTATCCCCATCTCCTCTCATTATATTCCTCTCTTACCTCTCAATTTCACCTTTTAAGTATCATCCCTTCCTATTCAATTGATCCTGTGCCCTCTGTCTTTGTATACATGTACACACACACAAACACACACACACATATATATATATATATATATATATACACACACACACTCACATATGTATTTATATGCACATATACCCTTCTATATAGACATATATATGTATGTATACATATATACACACATTTATATTCCCTTCAAGTATCCTCATTCTGAGAAAGTTTCATAAATTACAATTATCATTTTTCATGTAGGCATATAAATAGTTCAACTTTGATAAGTTCCTTATGATTTCTTTTCCCTGTTTACCTTTCATGCTTTTCTTGGTTCTTGAATTTTAATGATACATTTTCTATTTGACTCTGTTTTTTTTTTCATCAAGAATGCTTGAAAGTCCTCTATTTCATTGAATAGCCATATTTTCCCCTGAAACATTATACTCAATTTTTCGAGGTAGATGATTCTTGGTTTAATCCTAGCTCCTTTGACCTCCAGAATATCATATTCTAAGCTATTTAATCCCTTAATGTAGAAGCTGCTATATTGTGGGTTATCCCGATTGTGTTTCCACAATATTTGAATTGTTTCTTCTTAGCTGTTGTAATATTTCTCCTTGATCTGGGAATTGCAGAACCTGGCTAATATATTCCTAGGTGTTTTTTTTTGGGGGGGGGATCTTTTTCCAGATGTGATTGGTGAATTCTTTTAATTTCTATTTTGCCCTTTGATTCTAAAATGTCAGGGCAATTTTCCTTGAGAATTTCTTGAAGGATGATTTCTAGGTTCTTTTTTTGATTGTGGCTTTCAAGTTGTCCAGTAACTTTTAAATTATCTCTCCTGGATCTATTTTCCAGGTCAGTGGTTTTTCCAATGAGATATTTCACATTGCCTTCTATTTTTTCATTTGTTTGGATCTGTTTAATAGTATCTTTATTTCTCATAAAGTCATTAGCTTCCATTTGCTCCATTCTAATTCTGAAGGAATTATTCTCTTCAGTGAGTTTTGAAATTCTTTTTCCATTTGGCAAATTTGACTCTTTAAGTCAAATTAAGGAATTCTCCTCATTAGCCTTTTGGGCCTCTTTTGCCATTTGAGGTAATCTATTTTTAAGGTGTTATTTTCTTCAGTCAGTTTGTTGACTCTCTTTTCATGATTTTCTTGCATCATTCTCATTTCTCTTCCCAATTTTTCCTCCACTTCTCCTACTTGATTTTCAAAATCCTTCTTGAGCTTCTCCATGCCATGTAACCACTTTATATTTTTCTTAGAAGCTTTTGGTGCAGGAGTTCTGACTTTGTTGTCTTCTGTCTGATCCATGCTTTGGTCCTTTTTGTCCCCCCAAAAGGAATCTAAATTTGGATTGCTGTGCTTGCTTTGCTTCCTTTGCTTGTTCATGTTGCTAGTCAGTTACTTGACTTTTCAGCTTTTTAGAACTCTGCTTCCAGAGGGGAGAGCTTGTCTCAAATTTCTGGGGTTTTTACAGCTGCCAGAGCTATTAGGAGGGTACCTTCTCTGCACTGCTGCTGGTGATCCACTCTCCCAAAATCCTCTGCAGCCTCTGGTCAGGGTCACCCTGGGGCTAAAACCACAGACTCACGAGGGGCTGGGCTCAGCTCACAGCCTACTGAGATGAATCCTTTCTTTCCACCTGCTGGGCTGCCTTCAGCGGGAGATTTGTTTCTCTCTGTCACTTTGTGGGTTCTGTAGGTCTAAAATTTGTTTAGTCATATTTGATAGGTATTTG
Source organism: Petaurus breviceps papuanus (assembly GCF_028583685.1). Classification (NCBI taxonomy): domain Eukaryota; kingdom Metazoa; phylum Chordata; class Mammalia; order Diprotodontia; family Petauridae; genus Petaurus; species Petaurus breviceps. Next base: position 7,359,336 of record NW_027186645.1, on the reverse strand, counting down.
AGATGGTTATGGGGAGAGCTCACAGAGTATTCCTGCTTCTATGCTGCCATCATGGTCCCTAGATTCATTTAAGTACCAACTAAGGGACTTCTCCAGGAAGCCTTCCCAACTCACTAAATTCCCACTCCTTTCCTCTGTTAATTATTTCCTTTCCATCCTGTATGTAACTTGTATATTTTTGCTTGCATGTTATCCCCCTCATTAGATTGTGAGCTCCTTGAGGACAAGGACTATATTTTGACTCTTTTTATATCTCCTGGCATATAGTAGATGCTTAATTATTGCTTTTGATTGATGACTTTATTAGATTTAGAGTCAGAAAGCTTGAGTTCAAATACTGATGCTTCCATTTATAACCTTGTGACTTTTGGTTAATTTTTCTGGGACTCATATTCTTGAGATTTATTCTGCATATCCCTTCATCTCTTTTAGACTGGGAGTTTCCAGAAAAAAAAGAGGTTAAGAATTTTCTATAAAGAGTCAAATCTTTAAGAAGTATAAGCTTATTCAGTGAACATTATTTCATCGAATCCATAAGTGACCTAAATGAAGTTAAACTTAAAGAAAAAAAAGTCTCTGGATGAAAACAAAAGCAGAAGCTTTATTTTTAGTAATTAACTTGCCACGTGGAATGGGAAAGACATTTATAAATAGTTCTTTCTGAAGGCATAGTTTCATTCTTAGGTGAAAGAGTTAAGATATTTTATGGTAAACAACAATGAGGAATTTATTTTTTGATTAAATGCAACATTGCCCTGATTTCCACCAAGTTCCTTTTGGAAAGATTTGAGCATTGTCTATCTTCTCTCTCTCTGTCTGTCTGTCTGTCTCTCTCTCTCTCACACACACGCACACACACACTCACCAGTAAATTTATCCTAAGAAATAAATGCAGTTGGGCTATCAAATAGTTTCACTTTGTTTACCTTTGCTTACTATAGCTCTTACCAGTGCCCTAAAATATGGTCAAAAGACAGTTGTAGCCATTCTAGTGTTTGCTTTTCAAACTCACCTTGTGATCCCCTGGGATTCTACTCGTGCAGCCCAGCCTATTAAGCTTAAAAAAATGAATAATAGCTTGGATTAATGATCACTTGGAAGCCATTTTGATAGGTTTCCTCCTAAATTTCAAGATTTTCTTTCTATTTGAGACTGAAAAGTTTTTGCCTATATCAACTGTGCATCCAAAATTCCTCTAGAGCATTGAAGTTAACGGGGTGTATTTGTTCTGCTTCTCTTTTCCTGTTTTTCAGTCTCTACTAGTCAGAAATCAGTTTAAGAGTATTTGTGATCAGGGAATTAATATTTCTAACTTTCAGTAGAAACTTCCATTTTTCAATGTTATTATGATGATTAGGTGTTATTAATTAGCTTATCAAAAAAGCCCATGCTTTTCTAAATGCTGCATAGATTCTACCTAGCAAGGTGATTGTTAGTTGTCCAGATGGTAAATGAACAATATCTAGATTGCTCAGAATTTCAAAACTAACGTGTAGATTGGTTTATTTTGAAATATAAACCAGGATTCCTACTCCTTTTCCTCTCCATTCCCCCAACCCCACCCATTGTAGGACACAAAAGTCGGCAGTTTATGCATACTTTCCTCCTTGTGTGCATCTAACTGGAGACAAGGGTAAGATAGGGTCAAGGACATAGAGAGAGGGTTACTTGCTGCAGGGTGAAGGGTCACCTTTTCTTCTGAGTATAAAGTAAAGAAGGATAGAATGGGGGATAATATAAAGGGGATTTGATTGTAGGATTGAGGAAAAGAGATTATTTTCATTAAATATTTTTTCATTATTTTGCAACATTTTTCATTAAAGTGTGAGGTAAAATCCTCTGCTTAAAGACTGTATTATATAAATTAATAAAAATAAAAGCCATTCCCCAACTGATGAATAGTTAAAGGATATTAGCAATCAGTTTTCAGTAGAAGAAATCAATGCTGTCAATAATCACATAAAAATGCTTTAACTCACTTATAATTAGAGAAATAAAAACTAAAACAATTGTGAAGGATCATGTCATACCCTTCAGATTGGCTAAGATAACAGAAAAGGAAAATGACAAATTCTAGAGAGAATTTGGAGAAAATAGGTACACTAATGCCCTGGCAGAAGTGCTATGAATTAGTCCAACAAATTCTAGAGAAAACTTTGGAACTATTCCTGAAGGTTAATAAAAGTGTTCATATTCCTTGACTCAACAACACTGCTATTAAGTCTGTACCCCAAGGAGATCAAATAAAAAAGGTAAAGGACTCATCTGTACAAATATATTTATTTTAGCTATTTTTGTGGTGGCAAAAATTTTGGAATCTGTGGGGATAGCCATTAATTGGGGTGTGGCTGAACAAGATATGGCATATGATTGTGATGGAATGCTATTGTGCTATCATAAAACACAAAGAGGAACCTGAGAAGACTTATATGAATTGAAACAAAGCAAAGTGAGTTAAACCAGGAGAACATTGTACACAGTAACAGCAGTATAATAATGACAATAAACTGTGAAAGAATTCACTACTATGATAAAAACAATGATCTATTGTAATTCTAAGATTCATGATGAAAGATGCTATCCATCAAGAGGGCAGAGCCAAGATGGCATGGTAAAAGCAGGAACTTGGCTGAGCTCCTGCTCCAACCACCTCCAATACCTATAAAATATGACTCTAAACAAATTTTAGAGCTACAGAACCCACAAAGTGACACAGAGAAACAAATCTCCCACTCAAAGCAGCCTGGCAGGCCAACAGGAAGAAGCTATCACACCAAACTGGGCAGCCCTGACAAGCCACACAGACTGACCAGAGCAGATGTCAGGAGAGTTAATCACCAGGAGCTGTGGCAGTTTCCAGACTTCTCAACCCATAAACACCAAAGAGAAAGTAAAAGGTCAGTGGGGTACTCTGTTGGAACTGGTGATGGAAGAACACAGTCTAGCCCCTACCCCTGTGGTGAGAGGTGGTGGAGTTTTGGAGGCTGCAGCTGTTGGCATGTGGCTGCCTCCAGAGCTCCTTGCCTGTAGATCATAGGGGGACCAAGTGACCATTTAGAGGGTAATCACTCTTGCTTTGACCTGCTTGGATCTAGATCACAGTCTTGGGTGGTGGTCTTGGGGTGAGAAGTGCCAGTATGCCAGAGCTTATGGTGGCTGTAGAGAGGGCACCCTCCTCAGACCTCTGACAACATTTGCAAAATCCCCAGCAATTTGGGACAAAGCTCTCTCCACTCTGCAAACAGAGTTGTACCATAACAAAAAGATCAAAAATCAAGTAGCTGGCTGGCAAGATGAACAAGCAGAGGAAGCACAGTCAGAACATAGAATACTTTTTTGGGGACAAAAAGGATCAAAACATGGAACCAGAAGTTAATGAAGTCAAAACTCCCGCATCAGAAGCTTCCAAGAAAAATATGAATTGATTACAGGGCATGGAGGAGCTCAAGAAGGATTTTGAAACTCAAGTAAGAGAAGTGGAGGGAAAATTGGGAAGAGAAATGAGAATGTTGCAAGAAAATCATGAAAAGCGAGTCAACATCCTGCTAAAGGAGACCCCCAAAATACTGAAGAAGATGAGACCTTAAAAATAGACTAACTCAAATGGTAAAAGAGGCCCAAAAAGCCAATGAGAAGAAGAATTCCTTAAAAAGTCGAATTTGTCAGATGGTAGAGGAATTTCAATAATTCACTGAAGAGAATGATTCCTTCAAAATTAAATTGGACCTAATTGAAGCTAATGATTTTATGAGAAATCAAGATACTATAAAACATATCTAAACAAATAAAAAAGGCAATGGGAAATATCTCGTTGGTAAAACCACTGACCTGGAAAATACAGCCAGGAGAGATAATTTAAAAATTATTGGACTACCTGAAAGCCATGATCCAAAAAAGAGCCTAGAAATTATCCTTTAAGAAATTTTCAATGAAAATTGCCCTGATATTCTAGAAGAAGAGGACAGAATAAAAATGGAAATAATTCACTGATTCCCTCCTGAGAAAGATCCCCAAAAGAAAATTCCTAGGAATATTGTAGCCAAATTCCAGAACTTCCAGGTCAAAGAGAAAATATTACAGGCTGTCAGGAAGAAACAATTTGAGTATTGTGGTAACACAATCAGGATAACACAAGATCTAGCAGCTTCTACATTAAAGGATCTAAGGGCCTGGAATAGGATATTCCAGAGGTTAAAGAAGCTAGGATTAAAACCAAGGATCACCTACCCAGCAAAACTGAGTATAATGCTTCAGGGGGAAATATGGTCATTCAATGAAATAGAGGACTTTCAAGTATTCTTGATGAAAAAAAATCAGAGCTGAACAGAAAATTTGACTTTCAAATACAAGAAGTAAGAGAAGCATGAGAAGGCAAACAGGAAAAAAGAAATGATAAGGAGCTTATTAAAGTTGAACTATTTATATTGCCAAATGGAAAAAAGATAATTGTAACTCATGAGATTTTTCTCAGTATGAGGATAGTTGAAGGGAATATATATATATATATATATGTATGTATATGCATATACATACATGTATGTATAGGAGGGTATATGTGAGTAGAAATACATATGTGAGTGTGTGTATATGTATGTGTACATGTATACATAAAGAGTACAGGATCAGTTGAATAGGAAGGGATGATATCTAAAAAATAAAATTGAGATGAGAGAGGTATATAATGAGAGAAGGAGAAAGGGAGAGATAGAATAGAGGCAATATGAAAGAGGCAAGAGAAAACTGTTACAATGGAGGGAAAGACCAGGAAGGTGAAAGGGAATGGGTCAACCTTACTCATTGAATTTTGCTCAAAGAGGGAATAACATACACACTCATTTGGGTATCTTACCCTGCAAGAAAGTAGGGGGGAAGGGGTAAGAGGGAGGATGATAGCAGGGAGGGCATTTGGGGGAGAGGGTAGTTAGAAGCACATACTTTTGAAAAGGGACAGGGTCAAAGTAGAAAATGGAATAAGTGGGGGTGGGATAGGATAGAGGGAAATATAGTTATTCTTTCACAATATAACTACTATGGAAACATTTTTCATAACTACACATGTACAATCTATATTGAATTGTTTATCTTCCCAGTGGGGGTGGTTGAGGAGGGAAGAAGAGAAAGAATCTGGAAATCAAAGTTTTAAAAAGAAATGTAAAAAATAAATTTAAACCTGATAATATTTTGATTCTGTTATGATACATTAAGAATTTCATAAGGGATCTTAACCTAAACCCTGTGAACTCATCCTTAAAAATAATTTGATAACTATAAAAAATGCTATCCATCTCCAGAAAGAAAGCTTATAAACTCTGAGTACAGCTTGTAATATTATTTTCTTTCAGTTTATTTTTCTTGTTTTATTTTTTCATTTTAGGCAGTATGACTAATGTGAAAATAAATAAAGGAGGTAATATGGTTGACTTGAGAAGAGAAGTTTTAGAGTTGACCTAGTGAGAAGTATAATAGAGAAGCGTAAAAGTGAGAGTAAAAGATTTAGTCTGAGCCAGTGAATACTGAATTTATATTAAATAACATAAATTTCTACAATGATCCTCACTTGGTGTTATCTTTAGTCTTTCTACTATCTGATTTACCTGCTCCTGAATGTACTCTATATTATTGTTATGATTTTTAAAATGTGGCACCTAGAACTCAGTACAGTACTCTAGATATGTGGAGTCTAGCATAGTGCAATTTTTTTTCTAGATAGTTATATAATTCACTCCAGAATAATATTAGCTTTTTTGTGTACCATACTACATTCTTGACTAAGACAGGGTTTTTAGCTCCTCGAGATGTTTTTCACATCAAAAGTTATCAAGCTTGGGGGCGGCTAGGTGGTGCAGTGAATAGAGTCTGGAGGACCTGAGTTCAAATCTGGCCTCAGACACTTAACACTTACTAGCCATGTGACCTTGGGTGAGTCACTTAACCCCAACTGCCCTCCAAAAAACAACAAAAACAAAAAACAAAAAATGTTATCAAGCCATAGTTCTTCTATCTTGAACACATGAAATAAATTTTTATACCCAAGTGTAGAAGTTCATATGCCCCTATTGCATTCAGTCTTGTTTGATTCATCCCATTGTTTAAACCTACTGAGAGCTACTTAGATTCTTACTTTGTTTATCTAGTGTGTTTATTCTTTTCAATTTCATATCAGCCAAGAATTTGACAAACAGGACTTCCGTCTTTTATCAAGGAGGGAATAATCAATCAACAAGTATTTATGGGAATACAAGGTTTTCAGGGAGGACTAGCACTTCAGGTATGAGAGCTTGCCAAATCCTTTGCATGGATGCTCATCTGCCTTTGGTTTCCACTTTTCACCCAATTCTCACCTGTGCCTCCAGGAAGCTGTAGCTTGTTCAGTGGCCACACCCGGCTAAAACTATCTTGCCAGATGGGCTAGACCAGATTGAGAGTAACAGAAAGGCTAAAACTCATCGGTGAGTTAGGGTGATATCTACTCCAAGCATTTGAAGATTTTCTTTGGTGGAATAGGCAGATAAGAACAATTTCCTACAACAGCCATGAAGGTGGCTGAAGCAGGTGCTATGGAGCACCTAAAGCTTGGTCAGACATCAAAGAAACTAAGGTCATCTGTTATATCATGGGCCATCACCAGTCATCTTAGATGTCTCTGGAAGAGAGAGGATGATGACTGTGCAACTCTGCCTCGCTTAAATCCAGTTCACATGCAAGTCAAGACATAACCCCATAATGTCACTGATCCTCTTCAAAAAAAAAAGGCAAACAACATATATTAAGATTCTCTTCTGTGCCAGGCTCTGTGCTAGTTTCTTGGAATACAAACATAATTACTGAACCAATCCTAATTGCACAGGAGAGTTTATAAACTGATTGACTCTAGCAGAAGGCTCCCCATTTTTAACATTTTGTCCACAAAAATAGCATGAGTCTTCTAAATGCTTTACTAAAAGTTTGCTGTGCTATGACTATGGCATTAACCTTATTTGTCATCCTCATTATTCTGCCAACAAAAGGAAGAAAGTTAGTTTTATAGATCCTGTTCCTGATGAAACTACTGACTTTTTTGATTATTGTTTCTGTTTCTAAATACTAATACTATCTCTTCAATAATGTATTTGAGAATTTTGCAAGAAATTCTAGCCAGACTTACTTGCCTATAGTTTGAAGACTATGTTTCTCATGTTTTGGAAATTTATACAAAATCATTGTTCTTCCTCAATTCTGTAGCACTTCTATATAATGCTTTAAAAATCACTGGCAGCAGCTTAGGAATATACTAATGGCTTCAGTGACCTAGTATGTAGTTTGTCAGGTTTTATGACATGAAGTAATTGAGGGTAGCATAGTACATTATCATATTCTCACTCATCTTTGGTTTTTAACTTTAATCTGTGTTCTATCTTTCTCCAGGCTAAAGACTTTTCTCTTTCAAAGGGAAGGCAAATTTAATACAAAAGTTTAATGTCAAAACATCATTTACTACCATTATGTGCATTGAGTCTCTTATCTGCTTCTCTTAGAGGCAGATTTGCTTTCATTCTGAACCACACCTGAGTAGTGCAGATGTCAGCCTACACTAGCTCAAGAATGCTCCTGGATGTCTTCCTGCCTGGTGATTGTTTCTGTGCTGGTGCTTTGTCTTAGCTCTCTGATCTTGGAATGCTCTCTAAGGGCATGTTCCAGGCCAGGCATCTGCAATCTCCACAGACTTCTCTATCTCCCTAAGCTGAACTGAGCTGGAAAAATGAATTGCTGTAACTTTTTATTGAATTTAATGATCAGAATTGTATCTGTAGTATTTTCTAGATATTTGTGGAAGAGATTTGATGCAGGAACTAGATGGTACTTCTTTCTGATACTCTGGCATCTTCAGGATAGCTTTCAAACCAACCAATAAACCAGCCAATATTTTCCTTTGTGTTTGGCATGCATTACCAATTTTAGTTCATTTTGGGTGATAGTGGTCTGGCACTATTCTTATAATACCTTAATATTCTTGTTGATACTTGGTGCATGTTTCACTGAACCTAAGTCTGTTAATGAGTGTCCTGTGCAGCTACATTGGTATCTTTAGACTCCATCATTTCCTCCTCATTGAAATTTTTTTTCAAGCCATGGGGTTTGAATTTATTTTTCCTTCTGTTATTATCTTCTCCTGCAGAATATGATATGGGATTATGATATTGAATCCTGTCTCTTCCCTCTCTGTACATAAGTGAATTTGTTCTCCCCCTTTCCAGAATATATGTCAGACTGTCTTGGACCTGGCTCTTCTCTTATTCCATATTGGATGATCTCTTTTTGCTTCCTGACACTGTTCTGAATGAGATACTTTCTTTAGTTAGTAAAAAGGCAGTATTTTCAGTTTGAAATTCAGAAAAAAGAATAAAAATGTATAAACTTTTATTTATAAATGAATTCTAGCAGTTTAAAAAGAAAGACTAATAACTGCAGCTGTGTTGATAAGACTAGTCTACCTTGTGAAAGATGCTATCAAACACTTGATTATACTGCACTTGTACTGCTCTGGAGTGAACAAAAGCCATGATGTTGTTGAAATGCACTGTTTTTAAACTGTTCTGAAATAAGTGTTCAACAATTGTACGAAATTGGCTGTCTGTTTCTAGCAATTATTATCTTATCAAAGTAACAAATATTTCCTAAAAGAAAGAAAATACTTTGTAAAAGGCTTATGGAACATTGAACTATAGATGTGGTTATTATTATCAGTAATTATAACCAGCATTTCTATAGCACCTATTATGTGTCAGGTACCATGTTATGCACTTTATGGATATTATCTTTCATCTTTACAACAACCCTGTCATACACTAAGTGCAATAAATGTTAGCTCTTCCTCCTCTCTTCTTCCTCCTCTTATTATTTTCTTAATATGCATATCTTTAGTTACTTATAGTTCTAGGAAAATTGCACACATTGGTATTAATACCACGAGAACCTTTCTTGTAAGTATCTCGAGGACCCTCAGTGCCTTATGAAAGATACTTGGAGAAATGCTGTACTTGTTCATACAGATATCAACAAACTCTTATTCCTGAGGGCCAATAGTCAGATTTGGCATGATTGTGGGTACCTATTGTGTCATAGAAGGTAATGAGGTAACTTAGAGGACTGCAGGAGAGGGCAAAAGAGAAAAAAAGGAGGAAAGTCCTAGTTCTGATGCTTATTATGCACTGTGAAACCTTGGGCAAGTCACTTTACCCGTTTGAGCCTCTGTTTTCTAATTTGTAAAATGAGGGTTTTTTTAACATGGTTTTTTTTACATGGTTTCTTAGAACACGTTCACTTTTTATATTCTTTTATTCTTGAAGTCTAGTGATATTTGCCTTTCTCATAAATCAGCCCATTCTATCTTTAGAGAGCTCCAAGTTGTAGGACATTTTTTCCTTATATGGAAGAATTCATTTCATTTCTCACCTCAGATACTTATTAGCTGCATGACTCTAAACAAGTTATTTAACATCTCTGATTTTCTGTTTCCTCACATGGACAATAGAAATAATCATACATGACCCTCATAGTGATGTTGTCAAGATTACAGGAGACAGTATATGTAAATGACATTAAAAACTTTATAGTATTTCTCAGTTACCCTGAGCAGAAAGCTACCTCTGTAATTCCATTCTATGGGTCCTAGTCTTTGTAATCTGGGAGTGCAGAACAAATCTAAAGGATTTTCCACATGAAATAGAACTTTTAAAAGCACAGAGAAAATAGCAATAAGATTTTGCTGTGTTGATACAGCAACTTGAAACATTCCATAAGTGCATGTTGTGGTGGTAAGACCCCATGGTATAGTAAGAGCCTTTATAAAATAGATGATCTTCAATTCATTTTTGTTTAAGATTAGGAAGTTGCTTTTTTTTTAATCCTTTCTAGATAGTAATAATCAATAACAAATTTTCAGTTTAATGAATTGAATGCTTTAAATATCATTTTCTAATATCTTCCTATCACTTCAAAGTAATTTAGAAGTATTCCTTAACATTTAAACAATTGATAAACTAATTGTGATCCTTAAGATTTATTTCAAAAGTTAGTGTAAATACTGGGATTCACAACAAGTTTAGTTAGAGTCATTGTCTAATGATTTAAAGGCCCAAGTTCATGCCTTGGAAATTAGGCAACATATGAATGGCTCCTGATTATGTCTTCATATAGAGAAGAAAAACTCTCAACCAAAGAGCTGGGAGGTTAGAATCACAACTCTACCCTAGGAATGATTCCTCTCTTTTGTTTAGCTCCCCAAGGTGTCCTACACCCTCATTCTGCAAAGAGAGGAACACAAGGAAATGAAAAGGTCAGGGTTAATCATAAGTATTTATGAGAAATAAGAATAGACCAATCAGCTGTGGTCTTTAACAGAATTTAAAAGAAAAAAATGCTTCAAAACGGGTGTAGGTCACAGCAGTATTAAGCAAGTTTAAGAGGATACAGACTGCTACTTCTGAATCTCTGCTCCCCATTCCTAATCCTGCTCTAGCCACCTGAACAAGAATCTGTGTTTTAAAAAGAAACAGTCTTATACCTTGTTACTTTAACTTTTTCCTTCCCACTCCTGGAGGCAGAATGGGTTTGAGGAGGGAAACTTCTAGTGTTGACACCACTGCAATTGCCTCTATAAGGAAGAACTATGTGGGAGGAAGCACCATTATCTTCTCTTCTTAGCATGTCCTCTTCTCAAGAATGATCCTTCAAACTCCATCTGTGGCAGAAAATTCTGCCCTCAACTGCTGATTTCACACGAGCATTCTCTGTTCCTGAGCTGGGAAGATATATAGTTCCAAAGGTCTTTAGCAACTCAGATTTCCTGGCAAAGCAGCTAAAGGTTGTTAGCTTGTTTAACAATTTTGAATTATTTTGTACCCTTAGTACATAAGTTCATAGGAACTTAGGAAATTAAATAGACAAACTCAAGAGAAAAAATCCATTTATTTTCATAGCCAACAGTTGTTGCTTTCACTGTTAATGACAATTCTTCCCCATCTTAAATTTAGTTTGTATTTACTGGGCTTGCAGAATGATCTGACTGATTAAGATTATGTTGAATTTTTCCCCTCTAGTAATAGAAAAGAGAAGTTAGTGTTCTTCTCCTTTTATTAGTGATAAAGATGTATGTGGCAAATTGATATATTGGGGAAAAGCCATTGGATTTGGGGTCATGAGACCTGTGTTTGTGTCCTAGCTCTGATAGTATGATATTGGGCAAAACTTTTAAGAGAACATAGATTTTCTTTTGTGCGATGAAGATAACGATGTGTGCACTGTCCCCACAATGTGATTTTAGGGCAATCGTTTTGCAAACTACAGCAGCAAATGAATAAATATGGAATCTAAAGATTGATAGGATCTTGAAGGGATATCTAGGATCATAGATTTAGAGTTGGTAGAAATCATAGAGGTCTTTTGGTCCAATTCCTCATTTTACCAGCATAGGGAACTGAGACCCAGGGAGTCTCAGTGACTTGCCCAACACCCTCCCCCAGCCTCTTTTAATCCATACTTGCCCAAGAACATCCTCTACAATATCATTGAGGAGCAGGCATTCAAATTCCCAGTATTTCTGTTTATAAACCACTTGACAGCTTTACTGTTTATAACCCTTTTCCATAATTTGTTCCAGTCTTCACCAGAAACCTACAAAATAGAAAAAACAGGTCTTATTATCAATTTTAGAGATAAAGACACAGAAAGAGCTGTTATGTGAATTGTTCACGATCACACAACTAATCAGTGGCAGAGTTGGGATTCAAACCCACATTTGTTTGTTCATTTCCCCATTGCAGCTGTCCTAGGAATTATTGTTATTGATAATGTTACAGTGCACTGATGTTTTGTCTTTAATTCCAATTTATTGATCTATTATGTTGGACTTTTGATATTTGTGATTTTCTACCTTCAGCAGAACATGCGCCTAACCTCCTCATCTTGTAATGCCATTACATTTTCTTTATATTTCACATAATAAATATGCACTTTTTCCTGGTTTTTGTCCTAGGCCTTTTTCTCTTTTCTCTCTGTTCCTTCTTCTTTGGCAATTTCATCTGCTCCCATGCCTTACACGCAACTTTATAATCTTTATGCAACTTCCCTCATGCATCTACTTAGCCCTACACTTTCTCCTGAAGAACTCTGGTACCTAACTCTCATTTGTCTGTTTGACATTATCATCTGCACATCCTGGCAGCACCTCCAAGTCAACATATCCAAAAGTGAACTTATCTTTAGGAGAACATGTGTTGCAATAGAAAGAACACTGATCTTGTAGTTGCAGGATCTGAATTTGAATTCTGGCTGTGTGACCAATCATCTGATGACTTTGGACAAATAAATTCTTTAGGCCTCAGTTTCACCATTTTTAAAAGGGCTCAGTTGCATTTGCACAGACTGTTTTCCTTGTTTTGAATAGGCTTGTCCCCACCATTTGAATAATTTTCCTTTTAAGATTCAACTCTAGTGCTCCCTCCTAAAGGAAATCTTTGTTTCTCCTCCTGAAAATCTTCTCTCCTTAATCAAATTTTTGGCTCTACTACTCCCTACCTTTATTCTACTTTACTGTGTAAAGCAGAATGTAAACTATTTGAAGTCTAGAACTGCACATTAAAAAAAATTCTTATTTTCATTGCCTACACTATACCTTATGCAGAACAGTTAATAAAAGTTCATCATTTTAAAAAATAACCATAGTACATTTGATCTGGAAGGAACCTTAGAGATGATCCAATCCAACACCTGTGTTAATTTTATTTTGTTAAAAAAATTGTTATTTTGGCACCAGATCTAAACCTCAATGAACTGGTAATTAAACTGACATCTGAAACACAATTAAGTAAATATGAATTTACAAAAAACCTGCTTTCAACTGATAATAAAGAACTTGTCCTTTACTGTTTTTAGCTTTTTAAAAGAAAGTAATGTGTAGGGTGGCTAGGTGGCACAGTGAATAGAGCACCAGCCCTGGAGTCAGGAGGACCTGGGTTCAAGTCTGGCCTCAGACACTTCACACAAAAACTAGACATGTGACCTTGGGCAAGTCACTTAACCCCAACTGCCCTCCAAAAAAAAAGAAAAAAAAGAAAGGAATGTGTACATTAGCATATATATCAGTATCAACATTGTTTATTCTATTTCCTCTGAGTTTTGTTGAAGTTTAAACAGTTTTAGCCACTGTGTACAGCATTTCAGTTTTCTTTCTTCTCTCTGTATCTCTTCATATAAGTCTTTCCCAATTCCTGAAGGTTTCTAGAGAAGGAAAGTGAATATATTCTTAGCCCATTGGTCACACTTAGGATTGTAGGGTTATATATTGAATGTTGGAAGAGGGTTTGGAGATCATGAATTCTTGCTCCTTCATTTTACAAATGAGAGGACTGAGAACCAAAGGAATTGAAGTAACTTTTCCAAGGTCACACAGGCAATAAACATCAGAAATGTGATTTGAACCCAGGTTCTTTCTCTTGAGAGTCTAGTGCTCTCTCCACTAAGTGCCATTTTTGTATCAACTTAATTCTAAGCTTTTTAGTTTGATTTTATTTGATTTTGGGATTGAGTTTAGGTTTAGCTCTCTTTAAGAGAAATCTGTGCACTGAACAATATATGTAAGACTTCCAACGTTTTGGGGAACATTGTCTATAAGCATCTGGAAACAAAGTTAAATGAAGATATCTAAAGAAGCCATAAAATATTTAAAAATGGTTATAAATCCCCTTGTCTCCTCAAACTTTTGTAAAAATCTCCAAATAAATTTTATTATTGTACATTTTAGGATTTAGATGGGAAGGGAGCATAGAGAACATCCTTCTCACCCAACCTCCTCCTTTAGAGAATGAGAACTTAAGAGGTTAAGCAGCTCACTTAAGTAACCAACCTGAAATTTGTGCTTAGCCCAGAACAATGGGGCAGCTTTCTTCATTACTTTCCCCACTCCTTTATTTGGGAGAGATATACTCATGTTTGGGAAAGTATTTGCAGAAAGATCAGATCATCTTTGAGGTCTTGTGGAACCATGCTCTTTATTCCTAGAATGTATGCACATTATCTTGATAGGAGACCATGTGGTACATCTTCTTAGGATTACATAATGGAAACTGGAAAAAAAAATCTAGTGACCTGTGGAAAAAAATCATTTTGTTTGTCTATAGCTGCATATTAGCTTTGCTATTGCAAATTAGACACATAGGATGTTAGAGTTCAATAAACTATTTGACATATGCCTAAGATTATATAATTCATCTTCAGAAATACATTATATCCATAATATCAAGATGGTTCAGATATTATGGTCAGAGTTTGGCCTGTAGAGCCTGAGAAAATCATGGATTTTAGTAGGAAACAGATGTACTTTGCCTAGTAGATTTTTGTCCCTAATTTCCTCCTGTGCAGATAACTCTACCCTTAATCACTCTTCTTTTTACATGATGGCCATCTATTTGCCGAAGACATGAAAGAAGATTTATAAAGAACAGCAATGGCACCTAGAAGAAGAGCCAGATTAATAGTCAAAGCTAAAGGAACATGTTTTCCAGAAATGACGTTAATTCTACTACAAAAAAAAATGTGTCCAGAACGTCTTGGTACTTTTTTGTTCTATATGGCTATTTAAAATCAGGGAAAACAGTGATTTTAACCTTATCTTTAATTTCTTTTTCATTAATAACACTTTATTTAATATGTGAATATAGGGGAGTAGTTCTACAGAATTAGTAGGAAAATGTGATCCTTTTAAAGATTCTAGATGAGTAAATCCTATAAGTATGGTACAATATCATATTGACTTAAAGTAAATGAAGGAACTGAGGAGAGGGCATTTACATTGTCTATCCTCTCCACACTTTTCTACTCTGCTAAGCAGAGAAAGGTTATTTGGGTTGCTTAATATGTAGAGAACATTGAAGTTGGAGTCAAGATGACATAAGTTTGAATCCTGTCTCAGACATCAGATATGTGGCCTCAGTTTTCTCACTTTTGAAATGGGAATAATTATAGTAGCTATCTCAGGGGGGTTGTTTTGAGGATTGTGTTAGAGAGTTATATAAAACACTCTGCAAAATTTAAAGTTCAATATAAATGAAAACTAATATGGAAAGATAGTGGGCTTGACTGTGGAAAGTAATCTGAGTTAAGGAAACTTGAGACCACTATTTCCTAAGTAGTTCTCTTGTTTCAACAAACTGCATGAGCTTTTTACAGTGTCTTACATACAGCTATATGGGCAAAATTCTAAATTATATAAAGTTTAATTGTGATACCCTTTCTTCCCTAGCTCTTCATTTTGAATTTTTCTACTTCATATCCTCTGTATTTCATACCCAGTGCACTCACATTATCCCCTCACAGTCCAAAATTCCCAACTCCACATATGTAACTAAAACAATTGGTGTGGGTGGTTAGGTGGCACAGTGAATAAGGCACTGGCCCCAGAGTCAGGAGGACCTGAGTTTGGTTCTGGCCTAAGAAACTTAACACCCACACAAAAATAAACTAACTGTGTAACTTTGGGCAAGTTACTTAACCCCAATTGCCCTCCAAAAGGCAAAAAAAAAAAAAACCCAACAAACAATTGGTAAGGGGGGTGGAGGCAAGATGGCAGCATAGAAGCAGGAAAACTCCCTGTGCTCCCCCCATACCCACCTCAAATACCTATAAAAAATGACTCTAAAAAAACTTTAGGGCTATAGAACCCACAAAATGACAGAGAGAAACAAACCTCCCACTGAAGATAGTTTGGCAAGTGGACAGGAAGGGTCTAATGAAGTTCACTGGGAGCAGAGCCCAGATCCAAAAGAGCCACGGTTTTAGACTCAGGGCAGACTGACCAGCCACGTCTAGAGGAACGTCGGGAGAGTAGATCACCAACAGCTGTGACAGTTTCCAGAATTATCGACCCATAGATGCCAAAGACAAAGTGAGAGGTTAGTGTAGACTTTTGGAACAGGGAGTCCAGAAGCGCCAGAGTCTGGCCTCTGCCCCTGGATGGAGAAGAGGCTAAGGTGCAGTGGCCACAGCCACATGGGTGCTTGAGAGCTCCTGACCTGCAGATTGTAGGGGGACCAAGCAACCATTCTGAGGGGTAATTATTCTTGTTTTAACCTGCTTGGATCTGGATTGCTGCCTAGGATGGAGGGCCTGGGGTGTGTGACCACTGAGCCATAGCATGTGAAGGCTTCAGAGAGGGCAGCTAACTGATAGTTCCAGCAGCTGAGAAAACCCCAGCGATTTGGGACAAAGCTCTCCTCCCTGGAAGCAGAGTTCTACTGTGACAAAGAGGTCAAAAGTCAAGTAATTGAGTGGCAACATGAGCAAGCAAAGGAAGCAAAGCAAAAACAGCAATCCGACTGTGTATTCCTTTTATTGTGGACAAAAGAGATCAAAGCATGGAACAGATAGAAGACAACGAAGTCAGAACTCCTGCACCAAAAGCTTCCAAGAAAAATATGAACTGGTTATAGGCCATAGAAGACTTAAGAAGGATTTTGCAAACCAAATCAGAGAAGTGGATGAAAAATTGGGAAGAGAAATGAGGATGCAAGAAAATCATTAAAAAAAGAGTATACCACCAGACTGAAGAAAACAGCACCTTAAAAAATAGACTAACTCAAAGGGCAAAAGAGGATCAAAAATCCAATGAGGAAAAGAATGCCTTAAAAAGCCAAATTTGCCTGATGGAAAAAGAATCTCAAAAGCTCACTGAAGAGAATTGTTAGTTCTTTCAGAGTTATATTGGAGCAAATGGAAGCTAGTGACATGAGAAATCAAGATAGGCTTAAACAGATCCAAACAAATGAAAAAATAGAAGGCAATGTGAAATAGCTCATTGGAAAAACCACTGACCTGGAAAATAGATCCAGGAGAGTTCATTTAAAAATTACTGGACCACCTGAAAGCCACGATCAAAAAAAGAACCTAGAAATCATCCTCCAAGAAATTCTCAAGGAAAATTGCCCTGATGTTTTAGAATCAAAGGGCAAAATAGAAGTTGATAGAATCCACTGATCACCTCTTGAAAAAGATCCCAAAAAAGAAAACTCCTGGGAATATTATAACCAGGTGCTGGAGTTCTGAGATCAAGGAGAAAATATTACAAGCAGCAAAGAAGAAACAATTTTAATATTGTGGAAACACAATCAGGATAACACAGGACCTGGCAGATTCTACATTGAGGGACTAAAGGGTTAGAATATGATATTCCTTCTGGAGGTTAAAGGAGTTGGGATTAAAACCAAGAATCACTTACCCAGCAAAACTGATTATAATGTTTCAGGAGAAAATATGGTCATTTAATGAAATAGAGGACTTTCAATCATTGTTGATGAAAAAACCAGAGTTGAATAGAAAATTTGACATTCAGATACAAGAAGCAAGAGAAGCATGAGAAGGTAAACAGAGAAAATAAATCATAAGGAACTTATCAAAGTTGAACTATTAACATTCCTACATGGAAAAATAATAATTGTAACTCACAACAGTTTTCTCAATATGAGGATAGTTGAAGGGAATATAAATGTGTGTACATATATATATATACATATATATATGTCTATATAGGAGGGTATATGTGCATATGAATACCTATGTGTTTGTGCATATGTGTACAGGTATACATAGAGAGAGGGCACAGGACCAATTGAATAGGAAGGGATGATACTTAAAAGGTGAAATTGAGAAGTGAGAGAGGAATATGATGAGAGGATATAGGGATAGACAGAATGGGGTAAATTATCTCATATAGATAATGTAAGGGATAACTATTACAAGGTAGGGGAAGAACAGGAATGCAAATGGCAATAGGTCAACCTTACTCTCATTGAATTTGGCTTGGGGAGGGAATGACATATATCTCACCCTACAGGAGAGTAGGGGGGAAGTGTGAGAGAGGGGATGATGGAGGGGAGGGCAGTTTGGGGGGAGGGAAGTTAGAAGCACACACTTTTTAAAAGGGACAGCGTCAAAGTAGAGAGTAGAACAAATGGGGGGTAGGATAGGATGGGGAGGAAATATAGTCAGTCTTTCACAATATAACCACTATGGAAATGTTTTGCATAGTTACAAGTGTACGACCTATATTGAATTTTCTATCTTCCTAGTAAGGGTGAGTGACAAAGGAGGAAGGGAAAGAATCTGTAATTCAAAGTTTTAAAATCAAATGTTTAAATGTGTGTGTGTATGTGTATATATATATATATATATATACATATATATATATATATACATACATATACACACACACAAATATATATTTACATGCAACTGGGAAACAAGATATACAGGCACTTGGGTATACAGATTCGTCTTGCCCTCCTGGAAAGTTGGAGTGGGAATTGGGGAGGATATAGGGGAGAGCAGATTGGGGGAGGGAGTATACAGTGGGATCGCTGTTTTGGGGTGGTGGGTGGGGGAAAGACAGGGAGAAAATTTGTAACTCAAAACCTTGTGGAAATGAATGATGTAAACTAGGAATAAACATAAAATATAATTTAAAAAAAGAATTGGTAAAGGGTTTATTATAGAGAATTCTTAACTCCAAAAGCAGGAAAGAATTTTTAAGATAAGGAAATTGACTGCCCAGGGAGGTAGAGAGTCCTGCCAGTGGTTTTACAGCTAACAAGGTCAGGCCCCAGACCCACATCTTTTGACTTCAATCCCAGTGAATGCTAATGTGGTCCTTCTTCCAAGTAGAATTGGTGTTCTTTTTAATATCTTTTCATGATTTTTATCAAAATGGTTATCTGTAAAAAAGAAAATTTAATAAATGTGGAATTAACTAAATAGCTAAGGGAAAACTGGGAACAAAATCAATCAGGCAATCATCATGCTCTATTTCCTACTTTAATTCTAATTCTCGTCCCCAGCTCCATGCACCAAACTCTAGTAACAATGCCTGAGCCATTTTGGATTCACAGAAATGTATAAAATACCATTCTTTCTTGACCACTGTCAGAATTTCCATTTTATTGTTTATCTGAATTATGGGTTCTGATTTTCCTCCCTTCTTTGCAGAGGTGAGGGTGTATGGATGTGGAACATTGCACATGATATTGGGACTGTTTGATGTTTAATCATTTTGATAAACCTTTGTTCCTCTATTTTTTGTTTTAAGAGATGACTTGCTAAGAGGAGAGATATAATGGGAGATGTAGATAATGTAAAAATAAATTATGTTGTTCATTTTTTTAAAATGATGAACTTATTAAACCCAAAGGAAGACAGTTTTGGTGAGGGGACCTTCCTCTGCTCCTTGTGTACTCTAGCCAGTGCTAGACCCCATAGGGTTGGATCCCACAGTTTAAGAAGCACTGAAAGGGTCCTCATGTGGTAAACATTTAAGAAGCTCTGCTATAGACCTCTCCTCATAAATCTGCTTTGCCTCTATATTCTTCCTTGCACCTTCTCTCAAATCTAATCTTAAAGGGAATTACATATATATATATAGTTTTCTTCATTCAAATTTCACAATTAAACTACTTTGTGTCAGGCACTATATGGGACATTTAGCATTTTAATGGAGTTTACAGACTTGTTAGGGGATCATAGATAGACTCATACTTTAATGCAAACCAGTACCTGACAATTGTATCAAAGAGGCATAGAACACAATATTATAAGAAGTTTAAGGAATGTAAAGTCTTTATGGTAGTATGATTTGAGTTGGTCATGAAAAACTGAATAGGAATTCAGCTACTGGAAAATGGAGACTAGGCTATTTCTGGAATGGGAAAATAAATGAAGACATGGTGCCTGAAGAGGCCAGGACATATTCATAGAAAGCGTTAGTTGGCGTCTTATGTACATTACATAACACACTACCAAAACCTACATATCCTATAGAATTGATTATAGAACTTTCTTAACCCCTAAACAGTAAAGTTTTCAGTTCCATATAAATACAGTATTATTTCCAATTTTAGCCATATGGTGAAAAGTGAAATAACTGTTATACATTTTCAAAATCTTTTTGAGATCAAGAGAATTCATTTAGAAATTCAGATTCTGTAAAGGGTCAATGTAAAAATTGCCTAAACTCAAATATGGCAGCATAGTTAGTATTGCATGACTAAGAATTTGAGCTTGGCAAGTATTGGTTGATTTTTAAGTTTGACTTGATTTTTAAGATTGTGACTACCACTTTCTTCTATCCGATAATGATAGGTAAAATGCAACTAAACTTCTCTAAGCAGCAATTATAAGGAGAATAATGAGAATATTTTATCTACAAACTCAATCATTTAACGAAATAAGCAAATGATAAAGTTGTGCCAGATATTATGGTACAAAAATTATATAATCCCTGCCCTCAAGGAATTTATATTCTTCTGAAAGGATATAGCATGTTCATATTCCTGATGTAGAATTGGAAAGAAAAAAACTGTTGAAGAAAAAGGTTATTGTGGATTGTAGTCCTTAGGGAATAGGCTGTTTGCTTATTGATGTTGTTAAGTCTTTGGGAATAATCTGCAAGGTCAATGTCTCTGGGGTGCTCATGATCTATTTAAAAATAAACATAAGACTTAATTGTTACTTTTGTGATTACATATTATGAATATATGTTATTTGAAATGCTAATAATTGAGTCTTATTATTTCTATAACTTTTATTATCCTGAAATAAATTTTGCCACTTATGTGCTACCACTTGAAAAGGAAAATGGTATGGTGGAAAGAGAATAATATTTGAGCATGGAATTTTAAGTCAGAGAATTGGGTTCAAATACCAGTTCAATTACTTTATATATGACTTTGAGAAATTAACCAATTTTTCCTAGACCTTGATATCCTTATCTATAAAATCACAGAATTGAAGTTGATTATTTTTAAGATATATTCCAAATCTAACATCATGATTCTATGTATTCATGGACTTCAGATATTAGGCTCTAAGATATTATAATGATATTTCTATGTACTAATAGTATTGTACTCAATTTTAATTGAATATTTATCAGAGTTGTAAAGTACATTGAGAAATATTTCATAATCTATGTAATTAGTGTCTTCTCTCTGATTTTTCCTGTAAATAATCTTAATATTCAATTTTAAATATTTAAATTTATGACATAGATTAAGATGATTTTTAGTTCAGGTATACTAAAGTAATTATCAAAATGAACAGTTATCCTTTTACCTTTATGAATGACCCTTCCATCCCTAGAAGTTTATTTGGTTTCTGCTTAACTCCTTCATGGCAGATTCTAAGACATCTCTTCCTTCTTTTTCAACATTCTTTGGGCTCAAAATTGCTTTTAACCTTTTCTGCTCATGTTGACTTTTGAAAGATCGGGTTAGTTGATGGTTGACTTGGGAATCCAAATCCCCTGGAATCTAGGAACTTGGGACCATGCTGGACCCAAGCATTCAACCTCTGTAACCAAACTCACTGGAGCCAATCATAACTTCCTACCTCCTTTGAACAAGGGATGACCCATAATTGGTTTTTACAGTACAGGATTGTAGAAGAGTAGAGAAAGTCATAAAAGGAGAGCCTACCACTTAGTTTAGAACTATGTTTAGAACTGACACTGAATAAAACCACCTGAAATCAGTAAGTGAATAATATCAGTGCCCCATGTAATCTTCTATTAATCTCACATATTTGTTTTTGATGTCATAATGCCAATAAAGCATTGATCTCAAGTTAGATTAATATTACAAGTAACAATACATTTGTGTTTGCATGAAAACAAATTTCATTTAGCAGACCTACATGAGTATTTTTATTTCTAGTATTATATTCTGCCAAGTATGATTTCAGATTATTGAAATCTAAAAGCCATATATACATACATACACAGATTATTATGTTGAGGAATCATATGGTTTTATACACACATATTTATACCATGTTCAGCAATTATAGTATTAGTATTATTATTATTAGAGAAAGAGAACGGAAATAAGATTTCTTTTAAAGCTTCTCAGTCTCTATCCATTGGAAATACAATTGTTAGTCCTTATGTGAATAAGTACCTCTATGAGTAACCATGTAAGAAGGATATATGTATATACGTGCACATTTATATATGTATGTATGTAGGTATGTGTTTGTGTATAGTATTCACCTTTTGTATGAAGTATCTTTGTGATCCATTAAAATAGTCCTATAGCATATCATGATGTATAAGTTTGTATAATGTTACACATATATGTATACATTTCTTATGAAGACCTGTTTGGGGGTGTTTGGTCATATTGTTTTAATCATACTGTTAGTACCTAAAGAACTATTACTCTTTTACAGCCTTGAATCTAGTACCACAAATGACAGGAAATGTGTTATATATTGCTCTCTGTTTCTTGCAATGCAAGGATTAGGAGAATCAATTTATGTCCTTGGCTTACTCCATTACTTGTTCCAAAGGTTAGTAAACATTATGAATGGGTATCACAACTGAATTTTCCATCGATAACTTAGGACACAAAACCATATGTTAAAATGAATAGTTGAAGTTTCCTTACAATGGCCACATAATCCTATTAGTTCTTTGGAGATATATTATAGATAGGAAAAATAAATACAAAACCACACAGCACTATATTGTCTTCAAATGCCATTGTAGTTCATTCTTCTGAAAGGCCACTAAAGTCAACCAGCTCTTTTGGCTATAAAATGTTGGACTTTATATAACGCTTTAATTTTTTTTATATACCCTGAAATATCTCTTGCCTTTAATTCACTGTCATACAAATACAGATAGTATAATTTCAGGATGGCTCCAAAGAGATACATATAAACATATCATATAATCTGGTTTCATAAAAAGGGTATCAGGATTACTGTCAAGCAATGTGGAGGTCTGTCATAAACTAAGTGTTTCTGGACCAGTCACTTAACTTTTTGGATTGTCATTTTTCCCATTTAAATGACTTGGATTTGAGGATATCTGAAGTTTTCTTCTCACATTCTTTAATGTATAGATTTTGTAGTAAATTCAAGTGCTATGGTGGCATATATTGTTGTTAAGAATATGATGTTGTTAAAAGCACAAAGAATTATGCCATGAGCCAGAAACACTAAGTTCAAAACTACATGGGAAGGATTTTCAATACAGAGAGTTCTGGGTTTTTTTTTTTGCTTTTTTTTGGTGGGGGAAGGCAGGGCAATTGGGGTTAAGTGACTTTCCCAAGGTCACATGGCTAGTAAGTGTTGTGTCTGAGGCTCCTGACTCCAGGGCCAGGGCTCTATTCACTGTACCACCTAACCACCCTTGGAGTTCTGTGTTCTTTTAGCAGATATGAAGCAATACCTAAAATAATGACTTCTATGAGAGAGTGCTAGGTGCTTGCAGGATGATGTGACAGTCATTTTGAACATTGGATCATTTGTAAAGAAAAACTTACTTGAACAATACTATTTTTCATCTTTGGATCCCCAAGGTCTAACAAAGTTCCTTGCATATAACTGCTTTTAAATTCAGTTATCATTTACTAAAACATCCTTCTATAGTTTTAGAAAATCTGCCTGTGACTAGTACTGTGTAATATTTAAGATAATTCTGTATTTTACCTACTGTGTCTAAATGTTTTGCTTTGGAACTGTTAGGTTTTTTTTTTTAATCTCTGTAGAAAAAGGCACTGAGAAGACTTATTTCTTTACTTCACACTCAATGTTGAATAAAGTCTGCTATAGTCTATGAAAGGACCTCCCTGTTTTGTTGAAATTGGAGTGATTTTCTTCTATTGCATAGAATTCTGTGTTGTTGGTGATATATTTTCTGGTTAATGAGTTCAAATTCTGGACATGAGTGTATTATTCAAGTGCAATGCTCCAATGCTTGTAAGCACCAAACCAGTTAACCAAGGAAAAATATAACAATTGGAATTGTAGGACCAAGACAAGAAAAAAAAAGGTAGAGAATAACATTATATCTTGAATACATCTTGAAAATCAAATTATCAAAGATAGATCATCTATTACATTTACCTAAGTTTGCAAGTCTCCAATATTCTTTTGTCAATTTTTCATTCAGTCATTTCAGTTGTGTCCAACCCTTTTGACCCCCTTGTGGCTTTCTTGGCACAGATTCTGTTGTGCTTTGTCATTTTCTTCTGCAACTCATTTCACAGATGAGGAAATTGAGACAACCAGTGTTAAGTGACTTGTCCAGGGTCACATAGCTAGCAAGTATCTGAGGTTGGATTTGGACTCAGGTTCTCCTCTATTCAGGCCTGGTACTCTATCCACTGTACTACCTAGCTGTCCTTTTTACCTTGTTGGAAAAGATTAATGTTATAATAACAAATAAAACCATAAAAATCATATTATTCCATTTTATAATCTCTCTTAGGGTGAGACAAAGCAAGGTAGGATAAAAGAAAATGTAAACACATTTAAAATATCACTCATAGCCTTATCGTTTCTGGAAAATAATATCTGGATTAAATCTCAAAGTGTCATCTTGTGAATTATTTTCACATTTACAAAAGCAATAGGAAAGTGTGAGATAATCTTTCCTTTTTCATTAATTCTTTTAAACTTTTATTTTTCTTTATTTTTGTGTCATTGACTTACTATTGCTGAGTTCTCATATGAAACAATTATTAAATAGTTGTTCATGCCTAGTTACTAATTTATAATTTATTAAGACTAATGTTAATGACAGACTTTTTTAATTTGGAAAAAGTGATTAAGCTTTTTTTTTTGCCTAGAGAATGACACAATTCATATTTAATTGTTATTCTTTTCTAATTTTATTCGAAAATTTGTGGAATATTATTTCATTGCTTTAACTCCCATAGATTCTTGTCTATACTGAATTGTACTAATGATAATTATATCAGATGAAGAAGTTTCTCAACTTGCCTAAATTTTGATCTTATACTTTAATGAACAGTTCTAGGTATTAGCATAATTTTACAATTATGATCTCATTTGTATCTATTTTGTGAAAAATAATTCTATATTAGTGCTAGATAATCCTGTAATTTGTAAATCTTGTAATTTTTTTGAAATAACAACTGATAATTAGTTCCTGGTATGAAATACAATTGATACATACTCCACAATAAAAACTAAAATAAAGTGAGGACGTCTGTTTAGGTCACAGTCAGCTTTTTTTATTATTAAAAGCCATAAACGTAGAAACAAGATGAAATTTAGTCCCTGTTTTAAACACTTAGCTCAAATTCAGCTTCATCCAGAATAATATCATATTCTGGTTTCATCCTATATTCCCTGAAAGCTGGGCCATAATATTTTGGTTTATGTGAATTCGTTAAATGAATATACGTTTGCAGATGTTTTGAAATATTTGTAATTAAAAGCATGTATCTATATTCTGCCTTGTAGATAATCATAGATACCATTGTCATAATCTCAGTAAATCATGAAATAGTGTGTTGAATATTGTTGCTTTGCTCGTATAATGGTCATGTCATTTCAATTTATTTCCTGTTTCAATTGGATATGATTCTTTTTTTTTTTTTGCTCTTTTTAGAGGGGGGGGGAATACAGGGCAATTGGGGTTAAGTGACTTGCCCAAGGTCACAAGGCTAGTAAGTATGTCAAGTGTCTGAGGACGGATTTGAACTCAGGTCCTTCTGACTCCATGGCCAGTGCTCTATTCACTGTACCACCTAGCCACCCCAGGATATGATTCTTTAAAAAGTAAATGTATGTTTTGTTTGTTTATCATTGTGTAAGTATCAATAAAATATACATTTAATTTTGAGGGTATTAATTTATTAGGGTATGAACTACTCAAATATGTAATCCTTCACAATTTTTCACATTTTTCTTCTCATCACACACACAAAAAAATATTTAGCATTTACATAACCCTATTGCTTTAAAGAGATTATTGGCTATTGGTAAGTTTTTTTTGTATTTCTGTACTATATTTTCTTGTTAATTCATATTCAAATAGACTCTTTTCATTTGCATACTTTGTGTAACTCGGCTAGTTCATAGGTAATTTTTATGGGTGAGGTTTATTTAGTAAGTCACACAGGGAGTATGAAATGTCATTCTTGCTATAGAAACAAATGTATTTTCTCCTTCAATGGTAATTTTAGATTAGATTTTAAACAAAGTAAATAGCATTATGGTTCACTATGAACAGCTGTATTTATTCAGCTGAAACAAAAATAATTTTTCATTTCAGTGCTTGCTATTAGGTGTTCCTTCAGAGCATTTATTTTGTACCATTTTTCTAAGGAATCGTTGCTTAAAATAAATTAGATTCTCCCTTCTGAGCTCTACTGAAATACTTCTCAATGCAGTTATGTGCAAAAGACAAACATGCAAGATACATAGGCAAGTTCTTGCTGACCTATACAGTACTTTCATCATAATAGGTCATATTTTAGCTCCTGTATTTTTGACAAATAGCCTCACTCTAAAAAGCTCTGTCTGTAGTGCTGAAATCTCTCATGATATATGAGCATGTCTCACTGATAAATTCTAATGTCAGCCAATGTATGATGGTGATTCATCAGGTTTTAAAATGTGTGTTAAGGAAACACACTGAGTTTGTGAGGTTCAAATTCAGAATTAACACTCCTTTTTCTCTTCTCTAATGGAGGAGTTATCAATTACCTCCCAGATAATCAGAAATAGCTAAGGTTTAATTAGAGACTGTGATTCTATCAATAATTCAATTCAACTTAATTTAATAAATATTAAATATTAACTATGTGTAAGTCACTGTGCCAGAAAATGATATGCCATGCAAATGTCCACTAATGATAGATAACATTACAGAAGTTCTATTCTGTAAATGTTTATGGGCCAACGATATTTTGACAGTATGCAGTAGTTTGCTGTTTTAAAAGTTCAACAATTGGTTGTGAGTAGGCAGAGCAATATTTAACACAGCAGACTTATAATTTTGCACAGCTAAACTCTTTGTCTACACCACTTGTATTTTATCACATTAAATAATTTTTTCATCATTCTAGTCCATGTTAGGGATATGGAGAAGATGTATATATTTTTGATACATAAAATATCTAAAAGAAGTTAATTATTTCTTGAACCTAAATTATGAATGTTCTATATGAAATGATCAAGAATTACCAAGATTTTAAAATTTTACTTAACAACTATCCAAGTCCCCCCTCTCCCATTATACCTTTTCCATATTACTCTAATCACAGAAATACTTAGGGAGCATTAATAACTATTTTAATCTAAATTAGATTTTTTGGTATTGCTTAATTTTTGTGCAAATTATTTAAACTTTGGACATAGGAATAGTTTTATTCAATTCACACTTTTTCAGGAATGATTATATTTAAAAGTATTTGGGAATAAGAAATGCATACTACCTATAAGCTATACTTTAAAATATAATTTTGCTTCTTCTTAACATCACAGAATAAGGAAGTATTTCTCCATGTTATATTTAAAAATACCTCAAATAATTAAACTATTTGTGCATTTTTATGAGATCTAACCATACATACTATATGTTTAGGATCATAATAACAGGGGGAATTTATCTTTGAGGAAAAAATACTTTTGAAAAATGACTTGTTAAAAGTTATTTTAATATTTAATATTTAAAAATGCCTTGTTAAAACTTAGTAGAATTATTTATAAAGCAAAACCCCTGAAATTGAGATGCAACTAAAGATTAAATATTTTCTTTAACTCAGGTCTTGAATATACACTGTCTGGGTCCAGTAATTAAATCTATTCTTTACACTGCTGTGAGGGGAAATGAAAAAAAAAATAATTCTGCGACAGTACTCTAAATATGTATCTCCCTCATGGATATTTTTGTCTAAATGCAAAGTATGAAACTGTTTTTTTTAATATCACAGAAGTATAAAATGATTTACAAAATATGTTTTTGTGCATGAGGTATAGTTAGCCCATGAAAAAATTTTCCCCTTAGAATTAAGAACTCCATGGTAATGAAATGTTTTTTTTAATTCGCCGTTAAAATGATTATATTTGTCAGATAATATCTCTCAGAAATTGGTTTTATTTAGAAACAAAACAAGACAAAAGCAATTGATTTTAATCCAAAATGTATTTTTCCTCATAAAAAAGTTTCACATACTCACTGTGTCTACTCTACATAATTTGTCCATTTTGCTATACCACGTGCCAATTCAAGTTTTATCTGGTCACTGCAAAAACTCGTGGCTAATATGTGTAATGCAACACAGGAGGAGGTATTGCTCAGTTCAACTACTTTTACATACTTAAAAAAAAATACAGAAAAATGTTCTTGTTCACTTGAGCTGTATTCCAGACATAAAAGTCAAATGAAAGGTCTAGAAAATGAAGTTGTTTTATTTGGTTGCCACAGTACCCTTTGAAGCCAGTTAATTAAAATACTTTTTTTTAATGCTGGACTCATACATGTTTCCATTGTCAGCAGCAGCACTGAGGAAGTCTAGACTTCTTTCTAAATAATATTTCCATCACTTTTATTTAGCACAACTGTAGTCTTGTACTTTTCTTCACAGAAAGTAAGTTTGTTTTCTTAACCACCATTTTTAAGATATATTTGTTGGCACACCTATGACAGTTGCTTTTACTTCAAGTGCTGTGCTTTTCTCTTTTCTTGCATCCCAAAGGCTGATTAGAGGAGGATAAAGCTCACTGAATGCAAACGTTGGCCTCTGTAGGTAATTCCGTACATAGCTGTGTCCAGCATCACAGTTCATCTCCTGAGAGATGCAGCTGAAAAGACATATCACACTGATTACCCCCAGCAGAC
This sequence comes from Petaurus breviceps papuanus, assembly GCF_028583685.1. Classification (NCBI taxonomy): domain Eukaryota; kingdom Metazoa; phylum Chordata; class Mammalia; order Diprotodontia; family Petauridae; genus Petaurus; species Petaurus breviceps. Next base: position 7,330,658 of record NW_027186645.1, on the reverse strand, counting down.
CTCCTAGGCAGGCAATGAATGCTGTTAGGTTATTCTTTTCATAACCTTTCAAGTCAAGATCCAATCCTTTTGTGGTGACATTAATACATTGCTTTTTATTTTGCTGGTAGATAGTAGGGATATCAATACAAATTTTATATTCGGTTGATGGATTCAGATGTGTGAGATTATACACCTTGACATCAGATGGTATTCGAGCACTTTGGGCAGCATGAGAATTTTCAGTTTTAACAAAAGCAGTCCATTTAACACTGGATTTAAGAATTTTGGAATTTGCTTTCCAAGATACCAGAACTGAATTAGACTGAACATCTTTTATCTTAATATTCAAAGTTCCATTATTATCCTGGGGGAAAGAACCATCAACTTTGATCATAATTGACTTTAAGTCAGCACCGACCAGGTTAGTTGCTATACAAGTGTATAAACCACCTTCCTTTGGAGTTATGTCACTTATGTCTAATGTACCCTCAGAATGGACATAAAATTTGTCAGAAATACTATTGGGCAAGAGCTTATGGCCTGATGGTGTGATCCAGTAGATTTCAGGCTCTGGCTCTGCTGTAGCTCTACAATGTAATGAGATGTAGCTCCCAGCTTCTAAATCCAGATTAGAAGGAAAACTTTCAGGGGCAATCAGAGGGAGACAAATTTCCATCATTTCCCTGAAATGTACTTGCCGAACATTCTGACCCTGAAATTCAGGAGGGTCCACACAAAGCAGTGAATCAGGCTCCATCAGTCGAATGTTGGTTTTATTCATATTGATCCAACGGATAACACAGTCGCATCTGATGGGATTGCTGTGTATGCTGATTTCTTTAAGGTTAGGCAGGGACTCAATGGTTCCATGGTACAGGGCACTGAGGGCATTACTGTTAAGCATGAGTGATTCAAGTTTGGGAAGTCTGTAGAATGCATTTGGATGTATGTATGATAATCTAGGGTTGTTAGTAGCTTCTATTTTTCTTAGATCTGGTAAATTGTCAATAGCAAGACTATCTATAGATATCAATTCAGGCATATTATTTATTCCCAACTCTTTTAGATGTAACATGTTGCTGAAATCTCCTCTTCGTATTCTATGAATAGGATTCTTATTTAGATCCAAAAATTTGAGGTTAATTACCTTTTGAAGAGCCTCATGGGGCACTTTAACAAATCTGTTATCATAAAATGAGATGCTTTCTAAATTGTCTAGACCAACCAATGCATTATCTGGTATTTCAGTGAGGTTTATGCTAGCTATAACTAGACTGCGCAGATTGATAAGTGGCTTAAAGTTCATATCTTTGATTCTAATGATTGGATTTTCTCCAATCATGAGAATCTCTAGATTTGGAATAGCTTCAAACCATTTACTGTTGATCATCTGCAATCTATTTGAGTTGAGATGAAGTCGGAGAAGATTATATAGACCAATGAAGGCTCCTGGTGAAATGGTAGAAAGGAAGTTATGATTTATATAGAGTTCTTGTAAATTATTTAGCCTGGACAGACATTTTTCAGGCAGTTCAGTAAGTTTATTTTCCTCCAGGTAGATGGAAAGAAGCTGAGGCATATTTCTTGCATTAATATTGGTGACTGAGGATAAGTTGTTTTGTGATAAGTCCAGTCCAGTAAGATTCACTGGAAAGTCTACCGAGTTTTCAATTTTTGCAATATTGTTGGTCTGCAGCAGTAGGATCTGTGTGTCAGCAGGCAATCTGTCCGGGAAATTAAAAAGACCTAAATCATTACAATCCACTGTAAGGGCCTCCATATAAATGGATCTTGGTGTAAACCAAGGTCTTATTTCACATGTACATGATGGTGGACAATCCACTTTTTTATCTATAGCTTGTACCAATGCAGTGAGAGCTAGGCCAAGTAGCACCTGAATTTTGAGTGGCATGTCCTTCATCTTAGCTCTCAGTCTTCAGAAATACAATGGACCTTTAAACATTCCACAGCAGCTGCTGTTAAGTTCAATAAGATCTGATTGATAAAGAAAATGCTTGCATTTGTCAAATGATAAATACCAAAGAAATATAATGTTTGTCTTCCTGGAAAAGAGTGTCAAAGCTGCAAATGCATTGTCCAAAAATCCCATGCATATTGGAGAACAGAAGGTCACTATTGCATTGATGAGATAAAATTGATAAACTTTGTGAAGATGGAATATGTATAGATGGTCATTGGAGTTTAAGCAATTCATTTATTTAGGAGTAACAATTTCATATCCCATGGTTGATTAGTGTCTGCAACAATGGCATGACCTACAATTTAAGCAAAGGAAACAATTAGTATAAAAAAGGCATAGCAGACTTTAAATTAATTTAGGCACCATTGAAAAATTTTCATTTTTTTATGATTGTTTGTCCCAAGCTTTACATTGATACTTTGTAGCTCTCGATATCATCTTTTCCCCTGTACACGTATACCTCTTGGTTTCTACTGCTTTTACTGGACTCCCATATTCTGTTTTCTAGAGGCAAACTAGTGGAACAGATAGTCTTAGACCCTGTGTCAGCATATGACTTGTAATCTTAGTATTAACAATTACTGCCTGTAGGACTTTGGACAAGTCATTCTCTTCCCTGAACCTTAGTTCACTCATCTATAGACACAGTAATAATACTCACACTGCCTACCTTTTGGAGAAAAAACAAAAATAAACTTTGAATAATTTATAATTGAATATACAGGACCTATTATTATAATTTTATTTATAGGAATATCTTATGTTTGTAACTAGACTATTCAACTTCTGGAAGGTAGGCAATATAAAGAAAAATCTAATTTATTTTTCTATCATTCTCAGGAGTTACCTCATAAGGTCAAGAGTTTGGTGTTTTGTACATAGTGTATATTTATTACTGAAGAGGCAGAGTGACATAATGGATAAAGGATCTTTCTAGAATTCAGGAAGATATGACTTCAAGTCCTGTCACTAATATATACTCCCTATATTACCTGTGTGACCATGGGTAACTCATTTCAACTCTCTAACTTAAGCAAATCTCTGTGATTATAAATTACAAATATTTCTCTACTGGTGAAGTAAATTTACATACCAAAGTTCACTGCCCACATAAAATCAAAAGTCTAAAGCCTACATGTATATTTATGCAACATACTCATCTCCATCTAACTATGTAGTAGTATGTACACAATCCTTTCCAGTAAAACTGACATTCTTATTATTACACATAGACTTCCCATGTCACTGTTTTCCTGCTGCCCTCCATACCATACTTCATTTCTCACGTCCAAGAATTAGACTCAGTAGTTTACTCAAGTACCATCACTTACAATAGTGCTTCCTCCCCACTAAAATAACCTCATGTTTACTTTGTGTGTGTATATGTATGTATATGTGTCTATACATATGTTTACATGCTTATATGTGTGTACATACATGCACACATACATAAACACATATGTAGACGTGTGTATATATCTCATCTACTTAATATGATCACTCCTTGAGGGTAGGAACTATTTTGTCTTTTTAATCACAGAATCTAGCTAATTGTGCATAGTAGATTCTTCATAATTGATGGACTGGTTGATTTCTATGCAAAACAAATCAAAGTAAATAATCCTTTCAATAGAAAGCATAAAGCACAGTGCCTGGCACACAACAAAAGTTAATATATGCTAATTTACTGGCTACAATTAAATAATGCTAATGTGTTGCAACTCAGCTTGCCAAACTGTGACACCATTCTTTTAAGGGATACTGGAGTTGTTTAGAGACATGTTAGTTCAGTGAATAAGGAATATTGATCTTCAGCTGACTTTTCCTTTGTCCTTTCCACAACCCTACTTCTACAAGATTTTTATTATGTAGTATTTTGTATAACTACACCTAACATTTACATAGAAGTTTTCTATTTGCAAAGTTTTTTTTCATATCTATTGTCTCATTGGATCATCACAACCACCCTCTACTATTGTCACTTCTATTTTATAGATGAAGAAACTAAGGCAGAGTCATATTAAATGACTTGCCCAAGTTCACTTAACTAGTAAGAATCTGAGGCAGGATTTGTACTAGAGTCTTCCTAATTCCATGTTTAGATCTCTATACACTACATCATATGATGGTGACCATCTTGTCTCTTCCCTAATATTGAAGTTTCACCTTTATGTACATGGTTCTCACTTTAATACAAAAAAATCCTGACTTCTCTACTACCTCAAGCTCAAAATATCTCATGACCTTTGTGCCCTAGGCTCATTCCTTTGGGACTCAAAATTTCTCTATGTCTTCGTTATTCACTCTGTGACCTATGTTCCTAATTTCATGGTTAATTTTTTTGTACTTTTCTCATCCATCTCTCTTATCCAAAGCCATTGCTAAGTCCTATCAACTCTGCTTTTGCAAAAACCTCTTTTGTAACCATTCTCCACATTATTCCCTGCCATCATTATAGTGCACACCCTTATTACTGTGCTCCAAACCTTGTCTCCTAGCCTTTCTTCTTGCTTTTACTTTCTACCCAAGCACTCTAAACTACTCTGTGTTGCACTGTAGGATTAATACATTTGTCTATAAATTTTGTTTGATAACTCCTCCACTTAAAAATCTTCACAGCCTTCCCTTGTCTACTAAGTAGGCCCCAATTCCTTCACCTGGCATTCAGTTTCCCCTACCTTATTCTGACATCTAGCCTTTCCTTTTGAGGTCTGACCTCATTTTATTCTGTGCATGAGATGTAGTTCTACTCTGTCCCAATGCATGTCTTTGGTCATGTTGCTCTCCATGCCTGAAATATCCACGTTCCCCTTCTTCATCTGCCCATGTATGAAAGTACAGCTAAAATGGTACCTGGTCTCTGAGACCCTCCCTACCTCTATATTCTCACCACCACTTCTTTCTTCCTATACGTCACATCATTCTTGGATCCTGCCATCCCTCAGGCACAAACATCATGTGATAGTGATTGTCATCATATTTGTGCATTTATCTAGTCTCTGTGTTAGACACTTTGAATCATTTGACTTGTTTTCAGTGCTATCCAAAGCAAAAATTCAGAGTAAGCTCCACTTATTTTATTTTTACCTAAAAATTATTTATATTAGTTATTAACATTGAACAAATGTCTTTATTATGTAAATAAAACACACTTATTGGTTCTTCTTCAAATAAATACTCATGTCTTTATAATGGAAACATGAGTAATATGACACATGGATGTAATTTCTATAGATGCTATGTTTGAAAAGCAAATGACTTTTCTTGAGGAATACTATTTTTAATCAATCACACTGTTGACAATTTTTGCTATAACTAAAGAACTTCCAGATTCTTATTGCAGTAATGATGAGCTATTTCCATTCCCAAGTCTGTCTTGAAACAACGATCTAAAGCAATCAGCATTTTACTATATGCCTATTATTTTCTCTTCATGAAAATGTTGTGTTGATATAAGACTGCGTAATTGCTTTATTGATATTGATAAATATATTTCAAAAAGTGGCTACTATGGATAGACAAAAACTATTTTGTATCTTCAAAGAAATGTATTAAACCCATATTATTGTCTCTAGAAATAGGTAGATAAATGCATAGTCCTCTTCGTTGAGCTCTTATTATGTGCCAAGGACTATGCTAAGTGGTGAAAACACAAATAAAAGCAAGTAAGCAATTCCCTGCCCTCAAAGAGCTTCCATTTTTATGAGAGAAAGGTTGAATAATTGGGAATTTCTTCCTTTAAACAGATCTCAAATATAAAAGGGGAGTAGGAAGGTAGGAATGAGTATTTTCTCTGGCATGGCTTGAAGCTAGCAGGAAGTAGCATGTGTAGGCTTTGGTCCTTGTAAAGTAAGTTGAAAACTGACCTATGAGAGCCAAGGGACCTAGGGACAAAGTTGAGTGTTCCACTATGGAAGGTATCGCCCAAGGAAAGGTGGCATTAGTAAAATGGACCAAGAAGACAGGTCTAGGTTTAATTCTTTCTCCATCCTCAATCACTAGTTCTAATTTTTAACTGGGCTTTTGATTTCATTGGCATAGGGTTTCTCTAAGGAAACTAACTCCTTTTCTGCTTATCAACAGCTATTCTTAGAGAATAGCCTGAGGTTGTGTGACTTGTCCAGCATCACAGAGAGGCAAGACTTGAACCTGGATATTCCTGACTGAGATTGACTTTCTTTCCATTATGTCATACTGAACCTCTGCAAAGATTTAAGTCCTATGTAGACTAGACTAGCATTGTTGTTTGGTGTTAGACAACTAGGTGTTGTAGTGCATAGAGTGCCAGTCCTGGAGTCAGAAAGACCTGAGTTCAAATCTGGCCTCACCTCAGACACTTACTGTGTGATCCTGGGCAAGCCACTTAACCCTGTTTGTCTCAGTTTCCTCATCTGCAAAGTGAGCTGGACAAGAAAATGGTAAGCCACTTCAAAATCTTTGCCAAGAAAACCACAAATGGGGTCAAGAAGTGGCAGACATGACTAATCAACAAAATAACAATATAGGCTGAACTTGCATTAGATCTTCCCTTTCCTTTGTTAGTTGATGACAAATATTATCCTTCTTTTGCATTTTTGTTATATGAGTTGCCCATGGTAACGTAATTAATCAATGCTCTAGTTGCAATTGAAACTCTGGTGTCTCCATTTTTTTATAGACCTCATTACTATCTCTACTGTACCATGCTACCTCTCATAAAATGAGGGAATTGCACTAGATAGCACCAAGGTTCCTTGTAGCTTTGATGTTCTATCAGCACAATTTCTCATACAGAGAGGCTACTTCATCTTCATTCAAAGGAGACAAACCAAACCAAAACAACACAAAGTATTAAGTCTTTTTAGCATATCTTTTGTAAATGTATATTTTTATTGTATCTGGCTGGTCTAGCAGACACTTTTTTTCCTATAATTTGTTCCTTCACTTGTTTTCTAATATCTTTTTATTATCATCTTTAATTATACTATTTATATAGTTATGGCCAGTACCATCTCATTTTGACCTAATTTGAGTTGCAGAATGTCTCCACATAAGTAAATCCAAAGATCTCTAAACCAATGATGAACTGATGAGGTTTCCCTGTAGTCTTTTGGGAAAAATCTCCAGTGTAGAAAACATGATTGAAAGCTAGTTGGAAATTTAACGTTTTTATCTTAATATTGATTATTTCATGGTTCCTGGCAAGATTAAGAATCTCTCTCACGAATAGAATGTTTGGAAGGAGTCAGCATCAGAGATAGTGAGAAGACAAAGTTATTCTTTATTTCCTCTGCTAGATTTGTAATGACCCTCTATATTGTAAAGTCTATGAAAAAGAGAACTGTTCTTCCTTCTAACTCTATAGTTGCTTTGGTGTTATATGAAGACACTTATTTACAGTCAGCTAATATATATGGATGACAACTGAGATTTAAAACTATTCCTGAAATGAGTTAAATGTTCTTTGGTGTCATTTTACATTTATTGTCTGTGAATATCGCACTAGTAACATAACACACAATAGTGTATTTAGCCCTATTGAAATGCCTACTATTTTGTGTAACTTTTTTGACCAAATGTGTTTCTGTTTCTTCATTTTGCTTAATTCGGAAGTTCCTTGATACCTAAGACCATTCTCCAGTAGCACTAAGGGCTATGCTAGTTACCCAATAAATATCCACTGATTAATATTTTTATTACATAGAGATGATTTTTTTTTTTTGCTTATAGCATGGGTTCCAAAGAATCTGTGGAAAGATTACAGGAATCCATTAAATTGGATGGGCAAAAGTACATTTTTATTGTCAATAACCTATGTTTTTTTCATAGCCTATATATTTTATGCATTTAAAAACATTCTTTTGAGAAGAGGTCCATACATTTCCAAAGACTGCCAAATGCATTCATGATACACAGAAAAAAAAAAAAAACAACACCAACAAACTAATAACCCTTGGGTGAAAGAATGCCAGACTGTCTCAAAAGTTTTCAGTTACCATTTATGCAGCAGGGTGGATTGTTATGATCTCATACTTAATAGTTGGAACAAGAATGTAAGAAAAGCTGACTGAGATGAGCTTTCCTTGCCATTCCAGGAAACCAACTTGGGATGTTGCATTCATTCATTGTTTATGAGACAATTTGTAGATGCCAACACTTGACTTTTGGCAAATCATTTTGGAATTTCCTGATAGTAGCTTGAGGTATTGACCAATTTTCCCCTTTGGAAAAGGGGAAAATAATTAAATTAATTAAACAATAATTAATTATTATATGTACTATATAAATACATCATGATTATTATTAATTATTAATAATGGCTAATTATTAAAATAAATTAATTTTCAGCCCCATGAATGGAGAAACAATTTAGGCACTACAGTATGAAAAGATAATTTTAATTGCTTAAAAAATAGTTTGGGGTTTTGCACTCAGCATTTTGTGTCTTTGCAGGTTACCTTTTCCTTAAGCTTTAGAAATGTCATCATTAATGATTATAAACTTTTACATTTGAGTAGAATATGACTAGTTATTACTTTAGTGGGGTACCTATCCACATTTTTTCAAAGTGTACATTATATACTAGGAGAATTTAACTTAAAACACAAATGTAATCTGGAAAATTTATCATTCAATTTCTATGTCTTTAGATGAAATGATTATTTAAAATCTATTGTTTGTATTCACATAGCAAACAAGACAAAATGATTTTTAAAAGCCAAAATAGATTTCCTGTTGAAAGTTGAAGTGTTAAAAATGACATTCTTAAAAATCTGAAGTTTTTAGGAAAGAATCATTATTTCAAGAAACAATAAGGTGTCATCAAATACCCTGGGCATGTCACTTAACCCCAATTACCTTAAAAAAAAAGAGAGAGGAAGGAAGGCAGGGAGCGAGGGAGAAAGGAAGGAAGGAAGGAAGGAAGGAAGGAAGGAAGGAAGGAAGGAAGGAAGGAAGGAAGGAAGGAAGGAAGGAAGGAAGGAAGGAAGAGGAAAGAAAAGAAACAATGAGGGCAGGCAAGATGGAATGTTTTTTAAAGGATGTGAAAATGAGAGAAATGAGAATTTAATGAAAATAAATTCATGTCATCAGGTTGTCATGCCATCTAAATCTATTAATTTTAAATAATGCGGTTTTCTTCACTATCTAGTTCCTATATACATTATTTTAGAAGATTTTGTTACCCTTTTCTCTTCCTTTAAAGTCAACTGGTAGTTTCATGTCATAGTAAAAGAAATATCTAATTAGATTTTGATGAAAGGTAAGGAAGCCACTGTAGGTGAATTGTTTGTTGCTACTAAATATATTTTTCAATGGTCTGAGTAAATGACATATAGAAATCAGACTCCACAACAAAATAAATATTTCAGAAATGATCATTTTATTTCAGATATATTAAGTATTCCTATAAAATTGTTATATTTTAAGTATTACTCCAAATCCCTTTTGCAATTGAAGTCATCTTACAAAAAAAAATCTACATTCTGAACTCTGGAAATACTTGGCAAGTAAAGTGAATACTTTTTGATTTAGAAATTCCAAATGCACTAATGGGAAATTCAGAGGAACAAAGGGAAACCAGAACAATTCATCTTGTTCATTCAGAACAATATATTTTAAAATTGCTAAATGTTCCACAAAGTATATAGTAAAAATAATTTTCATTTACATGAAGAGTAGATAAGATGATGAGTTTTCTTCATGATCTATTAAGTATGATTTTCTCTTTTTGATCTTTTAAATAGATGGCTAAGATTTTTTTGTATTTTACCATTATGTTGCAAAAAAATGCCTAATGGAATGGAACAAGAAAAATAACTGTTCACTGATTTAGCCATGAGCAGATAATGTAACATGTCTTTAGATGTTATCTACTTATTCAAGTCTTACTGAATTTGTAGTCTTTGGGTAAATTACTAAAGTTCTCTTAAGTCTGGGGTGGTGTGTGTGTGTGTGTGCGCGTGAGAGAGAGACAGACAGAGAGAGAGAGAGACAGGGAAAGAGGGGGGAGAGAGAGAGACAGAGAGAGACAGAGACAGAGATACAGGGAGAGAGAAAGAGAGAGAGAGACAGAGAGAGAGAGACAGAGACAGAGAGAGACAGAGACAGAGACAGAGAGAGAGACAGAGAGAGCGAGACAGAGAGAGAGAGGGAGGGAGGGAGGGAGCAAACATGTACTAATACGCCCTGGGCTGCTTTGGATTTTGCCACCATAAGAGTTCCAGTTTTCTTGAAAACAGTGCCCGGTTTCATGTGATTTGGTCCCTTTTAATTGTACTCCTGTAATGGGTCAACTCACCAAGGGGCATCACCATATTTAGAGTTTGATGCTGCCTACAGAATATGAATGCCCTCAACGTTGTTTCTCGTCACTGGAGTAACGGACATCTAAGAACAGATTCAGAAGGACAAAAAGGGGGAAAAAATACATCAGATTTTGGCAATCTTTCTTTTTCCACTTCAGTGGTCAGACAGTGATAAAAGTGGAAATGTAGCAGTTACACTGCAGTGGGCCCTACTGGCAAAAGGGAAAAGAGTTCACTTTACAAGGACCAATTTAGAGGTGGAAGTACTTTCAAAACACAGCTGCTCCTACAAAGCTGCCTTTCAGATTTGTTCATAGAAGAACAGTCTCTTAATTTCTGCCATCACAATCATTTCAGAACTTTTTTCTGGATAACAGCCCTGACCACAACAACATTGACTGAAAAAAAAGAGGAAAAAGGCATTTTATATCTTTTTTTTAAATCTCTGCCTTAGTGTGCATCAGTCTGAAGCATTAAACATTCCAGAGCAAAATAAGGTCAAACTTTTTATGTTATGCAGTTTATTTCTAGTCATCATTAAACACGTTCAGTTAACTCTCCATTTTTAATCATTGGGAATTTTCTTTTTTTCCCTTTTTTTTTGGTAATACAATTTATTGAGTATATAGGATGAGAATTTAGATCTTTAAGACATTTTCAAACTTAGGAAATTTTTAGATAAAGGACATGCTATATCTGTTCATGTAACTCTCATTCTCTCTCCTATGTACTTTGTTAACAAATATTTACTCAGCATGCCAATTCATAACCTTCAGAACGTCAAAATTGTGGCTGATAATTCTGTTGCTACAGCTAATGGTATCTCTCCAGGAAAGAAATTATGAGGAAGGGGTAAATTACAGAAAGATTCTATATTTTCTTTTAAAAATAAAAATAGGGAGATGTGACAGGACTGATATAGTGATTAAAATATCTCCTTTCCCTTCATTAAAATCTTGCCCTCGTAAAGATTGACAGTAACTAATTTTCTAAATTTGTTCTTTTCAATTGCTATCCAATTGTCCCTCTTCTTAGTTTGAAGATGTCTGATCCATACGATCAAGTATTTGGGGATGGAAGGATCATCTAAAGCAATCTCTTCATTTTACAGCTGAGAAACTGAGGCCCATAGAGTTTAAATCACTTGCTGAAGATCATCCAGATAGTATGTGGAAGACCAAATGTTCAAATCCTAGAACACTGAATCTAGCTCACTTTCCACCGTACTGAAAGCAAAAATAAAGTATGATTAAGTAATACCAAAGGTATAAGGCAATATTAGTGAATTTTCATGAGCTATTTAAAGCTGCATCTCAGTGAAATGCATCTATTATATACTATTCAATATTCACAGTGATGGACATTGAATATCAAACTTAGCATCCAAGGGAAGAATATTTATATGCCTTCATTGAGAATCAGGTTAATTTTCTAAGAGATTTTAAATATATTGTAAAAATATAACTAATAGGGGTGGCCAGGTAGGACAGTGAGTAAGAGCACCAGCTCCAGAGTCGGGATGACCAGGGATCGAATCCGGGCTTAGACACTTAGCATCCACCCAGAAACACCTGGCTGTGTAACCTTGAGCAAGATACTTAACCCCAATTGCTTTAAAATATATACATATAACTAATACCACTAAAGCTGTCATTTCTAGCCAAGTAGTATTTGGACAGGTAGAGTTTGAAAGCATACATTTTTCTGTAGAGTATGTCTATTAATTGCATAAGAGTATCCAGTGACATAAGATATGGTTTAAAAGGGTGGATTACTTTCTTTAATTCATATGTCTATTTTTATTTTGTGAATTTCTCACTATATCTTTTATTTCTCTTTTTGGCTCCCAGACACAGATTTTGCCTGAGGGAGAGCCAAAGGCTTGAAATGTTTTATATGAGAAGAACACAAGATAAAGTCTCACATTAGAGGACATTACAGGAAGGCGATATCAGGAATTCTTATACCATACTTAATCCCTAATACTTGTGTATATTCTAGTTTTCTAAAAATGAAAATAATTTCTAGAAATAGTTAAATATGAATGTTACCTATGGGAAAAAATCATCTTCTACTGGTTATAGAGATTTGTTTTAGTTTTTCTCTCAACCAGCAATGATTCAAATTTTCCTATATCATCTTTCTCAGTCTTTGGAATCAATGAAATAAAAAGGCCAAGAAAATGAAGTGGGTGAAGAAAGCAGGAGAATTCACTTCAATACTCGAAATTCTAGTGTTTTAATTATTATTTTTCAAAACTAAATCAAAGGATCTGTGGGGCACATCTCACATTCTGTCACAGAATTTAGGTCTGCAGAGAATATAATAGAATATCTAGGTACCATCCTCATTTTATAGATAAAGCAGACAAGGTCCATTGCTACTACACAGCGGATTAGGTAAAGAACTAGGTCCTTTAACCAATCCATTGTGTTTTTCACTTTATGATAGTCTGGGGATAGGAAAGATTTTTTTCCCCTCAAAATTCAGTGGAAAAGATATATTATGTTAGTTGGTCCAAGTTCAATAACTAATGAAGACAAGGAGTTGCCATGACTACATTAAGAATCTCAATTTTCCTCTGCACCAAATTACCAGCTGAATTCATTTGTGTAAAAAATCTGCATTTACTTTCCCCATTATCTGATTTTATATTCCCTTGTTGTAAGATTCAGGCTTTCTTTTCAAGTATAATTGAAGGTTTAATATCCCTTGGGTATTGTTGACCATTTGAATGTATGCCATGCCATAATAGTTGTAAGAAATGAGTCGGCTTGAAGACCATTTATAATTTTTCCCAATATTAAAGCTGGGAGAAATCCATATTTCTCTTACCCCTAAGTTCTAATTCATCTGTTGAATTTGAATTTATTATGCTTAAGGAAATTCTTTGTGTTAACTTTACAGATAGCCTGACAGGTATGATTCTTAAATGGTGACAAATTAAAAAGTGGAAATTTAAGAGAAAAGAATCTCAACTAAAATTGATAAAATAGCCATAAAATTAGATATATTTCAAAGCTTACTTTTTGTATAGTCTCATGTAGTAAAAACATTTGGAATTTTGCATTTAAAATCATGTAATTTGAATGATTTAGGCATTTAAAATAATTTTTGGTTAGTTATATGCAGTTATTCTTCTGATAAAACTAATTTAGTTTCTGATCATGTGTACACACAACAAATAAAGGATAAATTTGTTAGCTATCCAGGTAATCTATTCACTTTATTAAATATGAAAAAAATGACCTTGGAGCATAAATTTTGGGACTACTTGGTTTCTTTGATCAAGTTAATTAAAGGGCTGTCAGTAGAGACTAGTATTTAGTTTTGCTAGATTTTTATATTTTTGCCAACTCAAAATAGAAAAATGCATGTTTACAAAAAACTTCTTGTTCTCAACAGAATACTTTTGGCAACAAATATAAATATTTGGTGAATTTTATTTCCTGTTATTTATAGTACTTTTATGTGGAAAGTTCATTGAAGACCCTATAATATTAGGTGGTCCTCCCTCTAGTGGATTTGTGGCAGGACATGGACAAGACTTCAGACATGCATGAATGAATCCATTTAGCCTTGTTAGAATTCACATTCTTGAGGGCATAAGTCTGTTAGCCAATAAGAAATTTACTCCAAGAATAAGTAGAAAAGTGGAATGACTCCAGAAGTCCTTGACAAATGACACTTTGGTTCTACTTTAATGTCAAACGTAATCCATAAGACCATCTGGGAATTGAGTGAACTCATAATGAACTTTAGGACCAATTTAGGACATTCTCTAGTCTTCATATCACATTCCATCCCTGGATCTACCATAGTTTTATATTCCCTTTTTATTCCACCATACAGTAGCCTGGGGTGAAACGAAAATGGCCCCTTTTCTCAAGGAATGATGTTGGGAGTCAAAGTCATCCACAGGCCCATTATTATTATTTTTTTAATTTTTGGCACCTAATTATTAGAGAAACAGTTTTAGTGTATGTGGGATTTGAAGATTTCAGAGAAAATGGGCAGCAGCTGTTGTCTTTCATTTAAAAAAAAAGTAGCAATTATCTTAGCATTGCCTCTTCAGAAGTAGATGGGGAGGGCCATTTTCTCAATTCCTTTTTTTAATTATTGTTTTATTATTATTATTATTATATTATTTATAATTATTTATATATTATTATATTATTTTTATACATATTTTATTTTTATTTTTTATATTTTTATTTTATATTATTTTTATAATGAAAAATATATAATATATAATATAATAAAAATAAAAATTATAAATGTTTATAATATTATATTAATTTTATGTTATATATTTATGTTTAATTATATATTATATTATTATATATTATTTATATAAAATTTATTATATTCTATTATTATTATTGTTTTTTATTATTGATTTTATTATTGTTAACAATAGTAGTTAATATTATATAGCACTCTAAGGTGTACATAGTACTTTACACATATCATCTCATTTTATCCTTACAAATTACAATGATGGCGTAGGGTTTATTATTATCCTCATTTTACAAGTTAGGAAAAGAAAGCTAAGAGGTTAAGTGACTTCCCTAGAAGGGAACTAGTAAACACCTGAGGTAGGATTAGAACTCAGGTCTTCTACACTCTGAATCTAGCACTCTATCTACCTTCCTCATGATGCAGACATAATATTAGTTTAGGACTGAGCAGGTAACAATTCTGATTAGAAAAAATGTTGGTCTAAGAGTCAGAAGAAGTGAGTTAGAAACTCAGTGCAGCCACTAGCAAAATCTCTATATGACTTTAGAATGGGTCATGAAATCCCCACGGCCCTGTCTCCAAAATGAAGACATCATCTCACTTGGTAATCTCCAAAGTCGATCAGAAAGCTTTTATGACATGCTTTAGCATGTATTGTTTTGGCACTGGGTATACACATACAAAGAATGGGATTCTCCCTGCCTTAAGTACCTAACATTCTGATGGGAGAAAAGAACAGGTACACAACACACATACACATTTTCATACACATATGTACACACAAATATATGTATATATGTTTACATAAATTTACATAAAGCCATTAATTAGAAGGTAATTTGTTAGGAAGGGAACTAGCGGTTAAGGGAATCAGGAAAGTTTTCACTTAGATCCTTTCCAGCTCTAACATTTTATAATTCTATGAAATATAATTTCAATAAATTATTGTCACCTAAAAGAGCTTTCATGTTAATAAAATATTTATTGTTTTATTTTAATTTTGAGTTGCTTATTCTCCTCACCATACAGATACTTAGACTGAGATTTGGAATTTATACATAGCTATATATACCACCATATACAGAAATGTATATAGGCAATAAAAGGATATTAGCCTTTAAACGAGGGATATTAATCAGGGTAAGGTGGTAGATTTCAATATTGTAAATTTCGATGATTAAAGCAAAAATTTTTATTACAATATAACTGATTTTCTTTAGGATCCTCTGTATTTTATTCATACATTTAAAAACATTCTTAGAAAGTATCCTTAAATTTTGCCAAACTGCCAAGAAGTTCCAGGACACACACAAAAATGATAAAAATCCTTGCTTTAAAGATTCTTTTCATCCTCTAATTTTTTTTTCATCCTTCTTAAACTGCTAGCTTTTTTCCTTTCATCAATTCAGTGCAATTTTGTATACTCTTATGCAAAATATCTCACCTCCTCTTCTCCTCTCTTCCTCTTTCTCTCTCTTTCTCTCTCTCTCTCTATCCCTATCTCCCTCCCTCTCCCTTCCCATCTCCCTCTCTCTCTCCTTCTCCATCGCCCTCTCTCCCCCCATTCCCTGACCCACTCCCTTTCAATTTTCCTCCAGCTGTCTCTCAACCTCTTGGAGCCTCAATTTTCACATCTGCAAAAGGAAGTTCTTGGATTTGATTACATCTTATGTGCCTTACATATTTCATCTTTTGATCCTATGGTTTTGTAGACTTTTCCATAACACTATTGTAGAAAGCAGCATAGTATAGTAGATGGAAAGCCAGATTTGAAGTCAGGAATACCTGGGTTCAAGAAATGCTTTTGATGCACACTGGCATTGTGATTCTGGGCAAATCACTTAACCTCTTGGTACTATAGTCATCTTTCTATGACTAACAGTTTCAGAAAAGTTGCTAACCTCTATTGGCAGAGGGAACTTCCTGTATTAACAGTTCCAAATTCAGTTCCTATCACTATGCCATCTTCATAGTGCTACTGTGAGAAAAAACATTCTTAAGATGTTAAAGTGCTATAGAAATGTCAGTTGTTATTATTGACAATATTATCACGACACATTTTAGCAGGAAAAGAAAATTGTAAAGTTGATAAATGAAATGGATTGTATCAAAATTTTAGATAGACATAAAATAATAAGTTTAGAAATATTAGCTCACTTTATATAACTCAGATAGTTTGCTCTTTATATGACTGTGATAGTTTGCTTTCCTCACAAAAGTTCTGCAGCATTAGTAGAAATGACATCATGGGCCTAGTGCAGGAGCCACTTCAACCTCTTCCTTGGTAGATGACTGCCATTATATACATATACATACACTCACACACACACATATAGCCATAATCCATGACAGAAAATAGATTTGTATTTCTAACATGACATTTATAACTTTGTGGTATTTACAAAAACATAATTTTTGCATAATTTTCACAGCAGAAATTATTCAATTATAATTGTCTTTGTAGAGAGAGGAAAATGGAAGTCCAGATCTTGGCAGTATTTCTCATCAGTTGGAATGATTTCTGCATGCTTATGAATTACCAGCTTGGGTGTAAACCGTCATTTTTAATTAGGAAAAGCATCTTGATTTGTATTTCTTTTTAATTATGCTTTTTGCTCAGCTGAGCATTTCATTAATAACATTACATGTAAAGTTGATTTTTGTACATGATTAGTAAAACCAATGATATTTCCAAATCCAAACTTGTCCTTACATGCTTATTTTTTATCTCTGAGTGTATATACTAATATTCAGTGTAATAGGGAACACTGTCATGATAACATTATGGTAGCTTTTTCAATTTGATTCCAGAAGCCAATAGATTTTAACTGCATGATTTGCTTGTTTTTACTTTCATTTTTCACTTGTTATTTACTATTTTACAATGCCAACAATTAGACATCTGTTACAGGATTTTAAAAAAAAAGTAGTCATTCACTGTTTTTTTTTTTTTAACACTGGTTTATCCTATATGTTATTGTAAGCATTTTGTTTTTCAAATGGGGAAGCTGAGGCACATTGGATACTTTATGTTATAGAGAGCTATAGATTAAATTGGGAGTGACACCCTCTTTTTTTAGTATTCAGCATATGGCATCACAGTATAATGGAAAGACTATGGCTTCTAGTTACAGTTTTGTTCCTAACTTGTGAGCTGGGACAAGTCACATTTCTCTGGTTATCAGTTTTCTTAGCTAAAAATTTAGATTGGGCTTATGATCTCCAAGGTCTCTTCCAGTTTTAAAATTTAGTTATTCAATTTTTTTTGCCATTAACTTGAAAAAAGAAAGCACAACTAAGTAGATAAATTTGCATACTAAAGATTTACTTTTGAGCACATATTGCCAATGTGGCTTCAAAAAGATTGTCTGTCTATTGCCATGATCACTCCTTATCATGAAAATGTTCATTCTTTGTACATGGCAGGGAGCAATATTAACATAGGCAACTGCCACTGAGCTATATAATTCATTTATTATTCCTAGATGAAGAATCACCAATATCTTATTGACTTGCACTAATTCATGGAAATTATGATTTTTTTAGATTAATCTGTTAGTGTAAGTTTTGTTATCTTAAAGAGTCCTATATTTTAGATGTATAAATAGCTGATTCACTTGGCAAAATCTGTGTGCATATTTTTGTCTAATTTGGATTATAATCAAGAACATGATCTCTAAGTGCATCTATTCGATAAATCTTTTAAAAGTTTTGTCTGTATCTGCTTGTTGCTTATTTGTTGGCTTCACCTTTTTTCTTTCTTTTTCTTTCTTGATTGATTCTGCCAGATAAGTTTGTCATTGGAAAAATGGACCCTCTGTTGAGAGGAATAGTAAATTACAATATGGTATCCTACCTAAAACCAAGGTTGTTTATTAATTCTAATTTTTGATGGGATAAAAGGTAGTGATGAATACTCTGCATCTGATCAGGCATAGGTAAAGCACAGTGATTTCTAAACAGTAATGCAGTAGATGATGCAACTTTAAACTGATGCCCTCCCATATCAGCTTTAGCACTTTTTAAAAAATTGCTTTCTTGATTTTACAAAGTTCATTTCTTGATAAACCCCTGTCAGTGTGCCAATTTCCAAAGTTCACATCGTATCTGACAATTATTTAGAAATCCACATCTCACAAATACCTAGCCTGAGTCATAAGGCATTTCTGGTATAACACTTTGAGGAAAATAACTGTATAATTTTTAAGTTGTTATTTTTCACTACACATTTTTTCCCAGTTATCAAAGTCTTTGAGAACACAATGCACTTTCATTTTGTAATTAAAAGAAAGTAATGAAAATTTAACCACAACACTAACAAGAAGAAGAGATTTCCAGATAAGCCCCATGTCAAAGTTGGCCTTGTACTCCTCAGATTTCACAAGCAGAAGTCTTCACAGAATGTAGGGAAGCTTTATGGGACTACATGGTAGATAGATATTACAGGGGAAAAAATGTGTCTTTTCTTTTATTGGTGCCCCCAAGTAAATACTTTCCTACCATTCTCCGGAGAGGTTTTTTTTTATGAATCAAAATTGTATCCCAATACAGATAGCGTTTAAAAGTTCTTCATCATATTTGAACTCGATTTAGTATTTC
Organism: Petaurus breviceps papuanus; assembly: GCF_028583685.1. NCBI lineage: Eukaryota > Metazoa > Chordata > Mammalia > Diprotodontia > Petauridae > Petaurus > Petaurus breviceps. Next base: position 7,311,569 of record NW_027186645.1, on the reverse strand, counting down.
TGTTCAACAGAACAAAAAGGTCTTGGCTTTTGAAGAAGATAGGGAAGCCCCTTGACAAAAGTCCATTGATATACTATTGATATAGGGATGAAGAAATAGTTTAGTTTCAGTATAACAGAGGACTAGAAATTCCATCTGAGAAAAGAATATGATTCTGACAAGATGGAGTAGATGGTCTCTGAATTGTTCCTTTCTGTTTAGCACAGGCTACAAAGTTGGTATACAGCTATTATGAAGTAAAATACTGTTACTAGCTAGCATATTTTCCATTTTTTATTGAGCATTTGAATAATAAAAAGAGCAATTTAATTAGGTTAAGTACAAGTGCACTTGGAATCCTAATCAAATAAGTTCATTTGGTCAAAGAATATATTTGAATGTGAAATTTAACAATGCCATGGAAAGATCACATGTTCTACATAAGAGGGATCTCTACTATAAAATATATTAAAATATTTTATATTTAAATTTTGTAAGTGTGACATATTTATATATATGTAGATATCTTAAAATCTTGTTATAGTACAAATTACTCTGTTCAAAAAAGACCTGATTTTTCTCATAATGCTTTTAAATTTCACATGCAATTATTTTCTTTGACCAAATAAACTTATTTAATCATGATTCTAAATGTGTTTATAGTTAACCTAACTAAAATACTTCTTCTTATCAATCTGACTCTGTTGAAAATAAAGGGGCAGCTCCGGCTCCAGTGTTGGAATGACCTGGAGATCGAATCCTGGGCTCAGACACTTAGCACCTACCCAGAAACACCTGGCTGTGTAACCTTGAGCAAGTTACTTAACCCCAATTGCTTAGGGGCGGCCAGGTGGCTCAGCCAGTAAGAGCACTGGCTCCAGTGTCAGGATGACCTGGATCAAATCCGGGCTCAGATACTCAGCACCACACCCAGAAATAACTGGCCGTGTAACCTTGAGCAAGTTACTTAACCCCGATTGCTTAAAAAAAAATAAAATAAAAATAAAGGGGCAGTCTTCCTGAGAACAAATAAATATTAGAGGGATATGATCCTAACACAATGTTCTCCTGTATAGTTTGACAATTTCCCACTCCATCAGGAGTCAGAGGACCTGGGTTCCAGTTTCTTTTTCTATTTATTCTGTGTGACTTTGACCAATTCAAATGTCTCTTTAAGGCATAGTCCCTTCATCTGTAAAATGAGATGCCTGGACTAGATTATAAAAATCTCTTCTAGCTCTAAATCTAAGATCTTATTAAAACATGCAACTGCTCTTCAATTTTCACTTGAAAATGATGGTTGGCTTTTACCCAGATTGATGATATTTTCTGTATTCTCTACCAAAAATATCACTAGCAACTGCTTCATACTTTGTTTTCCATGGTTTAATTTCTCATTTTCATATTAGAGGCTATGACTCTTGTCATCTCCCTCAACAGGAATATTGTTAAACATATGTCATAGAGGCTATGTAGAAGGCTTTAAAATGGAATTACAAAAAAAAATCCTACTGATAAACCTAAAAAATTCATTATGAAATTGTATTTATAAGATTCCTAAATGTCATACAAAAGATCTTGGAGGAAGTTTTGAGATTTTGCAAAATTTATATTTATAGAATTTTATTAAATCTGCTGGTTACTCACTAATCTTGATGTTCCTAAAGGATGATTTGATGTGGAAGACTCAACTAGGTGGTACAATAGATGGAGTACTGAGCCTAGAGTCAGGAAGATCTGAGTTCAGCACTGGCCTTAGAGACTTACTAGCTGTGTGACCCTGGGCAAGTCACTTAACTTCTGCCTGTATAATGGAAAGAATAATAGCACTGCCTCTCAGAGTTTTTTGAGGATTAAATGAGATAATATTTATTAAGGACTCAGCATAGGACCTGGCATATATACTAAGGACTTAATGCATGCTTGTCTCTAGCTATGTAGGGACACAGAACTAAAATCCCCTTGGTATTTCGGGGGTTTGGAATTTGAAGTCCTGTTTTCACATTTCAACTGTTATTTATCTTGTAGTCTTGGGCAAAATGCTCACACTGTCTTGGCTTCAGTTTCCTCATTCATAAAATGAAGGGATTAGGCTATAATTGAGTTCTTAACCTCAGGTCTGTAAACTTGTTTAGAAAATATTTCGAAACATTTTCAATATAATTGGTTTCTTTTGCCGTTCTACATATTTATTTTGTGTATTTAAAAACCTGATTCTGAGACTGCTAAAAGTGGCCAACACACACACACACACACACACGCACGCACATTCACACACAAACACATACACACACCCCACACACAGGTTAAGATGGACTAGGTCATCTCTAAGATCCTTCTAATTTTAAGATCCTACAATTGGCGCACTTTATTTATTTTTTTAAAGCAATTGGGGTTAAGTAACTTGCCCAAGGTTACAGGGCCAGTTTTTGTTTGTTTTTTTTTGTGTGTGTGTGGGTATTAATTATCTGAGGCCAGAACTGATTCTGGGTCCTCCTGACTCCAGGGCCAACGCTCTTAACTCACTGCGCCACCTAGCCATCCCATTGGCCTGCTTTATTATTAATTCTGCTTGATGAAAGTACCATTCAGATGTTGGACTTTACATAACTAATCAACACTTTGGGAGTTCTAAAGAGGCAGTAAAGTGTAGTGTGTGGAGATCTGATCTTAGAATCAGGGCACCTTTTTTCAAGTTTCACCTCTGAGGTAGACTGGCTTTCTGACCCAAGTAACTTAACCTTTTGGTGTTTTGGGCAACTAAGTCTATGTGTTACAAATCATGTGAAATCAATTAATAGTGGTACATTAAGTATTCTTAAGAGTTCCTTACATTGATGAAATTACAAATCTGATTAATATGAAAAAATGCAAGACTTTTTTCTTGTTAAAGAGAAAGCAAGTTTTAGTAGATTATAAGAACTAAGAAGGAAAGAACAAGTTGGTGGTAGGGATGGGAAGACAAATACAAGCATAATGCTTATTTCTCTGTGAGGTAGCAGCTCAGATGCTACCTGAGTAAATGATCCTAGAATTAGCATGCTTTAGATATTTAAAACCCTTTTTAATTGTCAATTTCTTCACATTTAGTTGACTTATGTGAATTTGATTTGAGTTCATCACTAAGTTAAAATGAAAAACAAAATGATTAATTTTTACTCAGGTCCTTTTTATTCCTTGGACTAATAAAGGCTAATTCTTCTCATCAAAATTGTGGAAATTTATTTTTTTTTCATCCACAAAGCAAAATTAGGAAAAAGATGGAGCCTAGAAAATATGTTCAGAAAATTTGGAGTAGAATATGGGTCATTCTAAATGGTATTAACTATTGTCATTCTGTAGTTGAAGAGCCAGAGGAGAGCACATTTTGTTTGTTATTTGGATTTTTGACTTTCTAGAATCTAGATTTAAAATGGGTTTGCCTATAACACACTACACTGTTGTACTGGAAATGATTATTTCAATGTAAAGAATAACTTTCGTTCTTCTAGGAAAGTTTTTTCTTATTAATTTGAAAAGTATAAAAGTGAAAAGGATTCTGGGTTGAATGAATAGAAAGTACTGCTTTAACAGCAGAGTCATGATATAATTTAAATCAATTTTTCTTGAATATTCTGCACTAAGTCCAAAGTAGCTATGGTTTCCCAGTGAGAATATGAAGGACTTACTTGCTCTTTTGCATCCCATGCAGTCAGTAAATGCCTTTCCATAACTCAAGCCCAGGTCTTAAGTGAACATTTCTCAATTTATCCACTAAAAACACATTTCAATTCTATCCAGTGAGGGCTGCTATTGCATTATGCAAAAGTCAGAACTTTTCCTACCCTGAGCAGATAGTCAGTAACATACTCCTTAAATTATTTGTAGACTGTATTTATAATAAGGAATTCTTCCCAACAGGTTACATAGCACCTAGTTGTCACCTAGTAAAACTTCACAATATGAGGTGAAAACTAAGAACCTAGGTGAAAAGAGAGTGCAATTTCACAATTCAGTTTGAAAGAATTCTTTGTTATCACCCTAGATTGAGAACTCACTTTCTTAAGGCTGCCCTTTTAGCCAAGTGGAATCTCCAGAAAAGATATTTGAAGGGTCATGTATTCAAAACCTCACTGTGCCTGCCAGCTTTTGTGAAATAGCAAAGAGCTTATTTTAATGTTTGCAAGAATGTACACTACCTATTAGCATTCAATGAGAAATTTAGAGGAAATAAGAACTCTGCTACATTTTATTACATTATAGATGTATTTTCTGCTCATATTATACACTCAGATATTGAACACAATATATACATTTTGTCATTTTATATAATTACATGAGTCCCTCCAAATGTTGAAAATATGATGGAGACCCAAATGGTTTTACTAATTCTCTAATTCTTATGTTAAATAAATTATAATATTTTGACAACTGATTAGATTCCTTTTATTGAAATACATTGTATGCCTGCATATATGCAGAAGTCGTCTTACAGATTACAGTTCAAGAAAAAAATGAATTATGTTTTGTTACTTTTTAATTTCATTAAAAATATTTTGAATATTGAATGAATGCAGTTAGTAACACTATGATATACATTCTATTTGAGAATTTGACTTCTCTCAAACGGCCAAATATTATCTGTGCATCTGGATATTGACAAGATGGTGTATGTTATCAGCATATGAATGTGTTGTTGGGATTTTAACCTTGTTTTGTAAGAGAAAACACACAACCACACACACATGCTACTTGATACTTGATCTGTAACTTTACCTCTAAAGCCCTAGTGTTAGAGAGATTACCTTGCTTCCTTGTTCATGCTTATCCCCAGTCCCCTTGTTTCTACAAGTTAATCTCCACCACTCATTTTTACTTCTACAATTTAGACTCACTTCAGATTGCAAGGCCTATTTAGTCCCTTGACAAGGAAAACTGATGGAACCAGAGCTTGTTTGTTCATCAACAAGCTGGTCTTTCTCTGACTTTGTAATAATAATAATTTTAAGGACTATGACAAAAACAGCAACCTGATAGTTGGGCTTAATGGGATCATTTCTCTCTACAAGCTGATTTTTCTTTGACCTTGTAATAATAATAACAACAATAATAACAATAAAGTTACTCGCCCAAGATCACACAGCATTTAAATGTTTGAAGCTACATTTGAACTCGGGTTTTCCTGTCTATAGGCCAAGCATTCCATTTGCTGTGCCACATAGTTGTACCATAGTATTACCAAACCCTGCCTTATATCCTAGTTCCAATATGGTTTCCTTCTTCCCTCCCCTGAGTTTCTCCCTTCCTACCCTGTTCAATACTTTAGTTATTCTGGATCTGAAACCCTGTTTTACTTCTGCCTATCCTCCCAGGGAATGGGATCCTCTCCTCGATCCCAGTTCCTTTAGCTGGATACCATAATATTTTAGTATAGTTCCAGAAGCCTATTGGCTATCTTCCCATTGTCATATGCCATATTATTAAGATGATGTTAAGAGTACTGATGTGATGCCTACAACTGGACCCCTCTAATTCTCATTATCTCTGCTTTCATCATTGCCTTGTGCCAGACACAAACTACCTGTTGAATGTGAATTTCTCCTGTTGCCCATTGATGGAAACTTCAGTTTTTATTCCCCTTTCCCTTTGATTCCCATTGATATCATTCCCATTTTTTCTCCCTGAAGACATACATAGTTCTGAGCATTGACTATGACTAATGACAGGGAGGAAAAGAAAGCAGTTGCCTTCTTGCATTGCTATGTGCCTGTGCTCTAAATAACAATATGACCGTTCAAGAAAAAATTATCTTCTTATCTCACACCTCTATCCATGTGGAAGAGTTTGGGTAGTTATTGCAGGCAAAATAATGTTAAGGTCAATGATGGCCCTGTCATTTTGCCTACTTTTATTTCCACAAAGCGACATTCTGATAAACCATTATATTAGGGAGATGACCTTGGATTCTCAAAAGCTTTACCAGTATAGCATATGCTCTGGTAGGTCCATGCTTAAAAGATTTGAGTATAGTTCCAGCAATAGACTGAGTGTGCTTTCCAAGGATGAGCTAAATACAGAGAACCTTATTCCTAGTAGATTAGCCACCTGGTGATGAATTCTTTACCAGGGAAATTCATAAAACCACTAAACAAAAATGGAGTTCAGTTCTTGACCTCTTTCCATTACTTCAGGGACATTGGCAGAGTAGTGAAAAAGAGAGCAGAGTATATTAAGAATCAACAAATTTTATACTACAAACTATAGTTTGACTATTTCAAACTTAATATAAGAACCTTGTCCAATGTCCAATGAGTAGGTATAATAAGGAAGGAATGGATTCACAACTGTTATCACATTACTGCTATAAAAGAAACCTCTAATTCGAATCATGATGCACTTTGATACTCAAAAATTTCTGTGTGAAGCTGAGACTATATGAGGATGATGAGTAAAATATTAGAAAGCATGAGTGAAGAAGTCTTATTGAAGACTCATGTTTTACGTTACAAACATTTAAAAAAAGACTTGTTTAGTACTAGACATGTTGAGTAAGTTAAAAAATAAAATACATTATATATTAATATACAATAAAGGACTCATCATGTTATCCTTGTAGCAACTATTTTTGCACAATAACAATACTGAATGGTCAAAGAATGAATATATGTATGTGTGTGTACATATAATACACACATCTGTATAAGAATTTGCAGAAAAAAGATAGTAATGAGATAAAAGATATGGCATACAATTGAAACAACTCCATTTTGAATCACTTAAACAAGAGTGACAATGGTTTATGGACAGCAAAAATGACACCAAAAGGGACACCAAAAATCATCAAATATTTGACTAGCCAAGCAGAGAGAGATGGCAGAAAAAGATGACACTAGATTAAAATATGAACTTGTTTGTCATATTTTAGGGAGATGGATGATGAATTATTATAAGCAATATTATCTCATAAGGCAAAGAGAAGCAGTGGAGGAGAAAGCCAATTTAAAGAAAGTTTAGCAGAAGATCCAACTCAACACATTTATCCTGGAGGAATTTGAAAACAATCATTGTAGAAAGAACAGTGAAAAGATGAAAAATGGAAAAAATCTGAAAAAAGATGCATATAATAAATATTCTCATAATCAAGGACAATAGAGGCCCCACACTTGAATTCCAATGTCAGCGTTTGAGTCATGCTCATTTTATATATATATATATATATATATATGTATGTATATATAGCACCAAAAATAAAGGAGGAGAAAAGAAGTTGAATTGGATCATATGTAGATAGAAGAGATCCATGCTGGAGATGATACTGCTATAAGAGTACTGATGAATTCACCAACTTTCTGAGAAAGGTAAGACTCTAAAGGTACAGAAAAAATTCTGGGCTTAATAAATTTAAAAAAAAGATGAATGAGAGAACAACAATTATCGATACTTGATACTTAGATGCCTCTTTTTGTAGCTACACAAAACAATAATGAGGCTCATCTACAAAACAATTGAAGGCAACCTTAAGTTGCATGCAGGTATGAAGCATGCAGGATTTCGTAACTGAAATTCTACAGTGGACCACATAGTTACCTTTTCAGAATTACATGAAAGATATAGTGAATACAATGTTTTGTTGCTCATATATTTCAATTAGTTATGAAAAATGCATTTGATGGAGCAAAATGTTGCTTGTAAAGGCTGTTATCGACAAGGTGTCTCTTAATATATCAAAATCACTCAAGATTCCTCTTTATATCTATATCTATCTATATCTACCTATCTACCTCCCTATCTATCTAACATATATCAGAAAGACATATGTTTGCCTCTGTTATGGAGATATTTAGTGCAGTTGACAATGAAGGGCTCTCTATGGATAATATGTTCTTCTAGATGCTTGTTTGTGCATGTCCTGGTATGAATATCACCAACACCCAGAATATGGTAGAGTTTCCTAGAAAAGATTCAAAACTATGCAAAAGAGCTTGACTTTGCTACCCAGATAAAGGCCAAGTATATAAAGAATGTCTTCTGTCCATGTGTTTTTGTGAATAACCTATAGAACTTGTCTATCAGTATGTATATTTGGGATAACTAAAGTTGGGTTGGACACAATTAAACAGAAGGAGAAGAGAATGAATTGTCTCAGGAGATTAGAAAGTTCCTTTCATGACCCAAACCATCTTATAGCCATCAAAGACCATATTTTTAATATGAGCATTCTTTTAGTGTTGGTGTATGGTTACAAGATTTCAGATACAATAGATGTTGAGGAATTTAAAATGAATATCATCTAAGAGGCAGTGGGGCATTCAAGGCAGGTATGAACAGGCTGAACCATTTAATCAGTGAGGAATTTCCAGGAACAGTAGAAAAAGATCTCATTAAAAAAGTGTATAATAGGAAGAGAAGATAGACCAGCCACTTAGTGAGAGAAAGCCATTGCAGGTGGACAGCCTTTTCTCGGGATGATGGAAGGAAAAAAGAGAGGAAAGGAGGGAGAAAAGAAGAGAAAGAGGAGTTTAAAGACAGAAAGGCAATAGGGAAGGGCAGAAAAAGTTAGAGAAAATGAAAAGAAGTAAAGAATAAAGGAAGGGAGAAAAGAAAGAAGGAAACAAGAAAAGAAACAAACATTTATTAAGTCCATGTTATGTTCTAGGTACTAGGTTAAGCACTTTACAATTTTTATCTGATTTCATCCTCAAAACTACCCTGGAAGCTAGCAGCTATTATTATCGCATGTTGATGGAACTGGGGAAGAAAGAGATTATGTGACCTTCAAACAGCTAGCAAGTATCTGACTCCACCTTTGAACTCAAGTCTTCTTGATTCCATTGTTGGTATTCTATCTCCTATGTCATATAAAAAGCAAGTAGGACTTTCAGGGAATTAGGTGGAGCCTTTGTGATGAGTTTATCAGAGGACGTTTACAAGAATTGCACAAGATAGACAGGTATAGATGGGTTTTGATCTACCTTGGTGGAAGAAACACATCAATGAGTTTATAGAAGCATTTGAGGAAATGTGTCATTATGCCTGATTCATTCCTTTTCCATAAGGGTAAGAATTGAAGCCACCTTAGGTAGAACATTTTGCTTGGTCATCTTGTGAAAGAGAGAACTGGATTCTCCCATCACCTCTTTGTAAACTTTAGCAGGGCTTTCCTCTTCCCTACACAGTTGATATCCTAGCTGAACTTCTTAAACTGTGGGTTGCAATCCCATATGGGGTCTTGAAAAATTTGGCAACAGTAAAAGTTTCTGAATGTGCAATGACCAAAAATTAATTAGAGATCAAATGTGTAATGAATAAGGGGTTTTGCTCTCAGTGTTTGCCCAAGTTACATTGACAGCTTCAATGAAGCCTTGGTTATGAACACAATGCCTGAGTACTTTGCATTGCACATGCCCTCAGGCTATGCAATGCCAACAAGTAAAAATCAGAAAAGGGGTGGTGAGTTGAAGAAGTTCTGTAGTGAGCCCTGACTTTAGAGGCAGATAACAAGGGATCAAATTCTGCTTCTGCCACATTGCTGTATGATTTAGTCATGCTATAGCATCTCAAGACTTTGCTTTCCTTTTCTGTGAAATGGCCATTTTGAACTAGATGACCTCTGAGATATCTTCATTTGTGATAACATTCTGTGCTTCAGAAATTTGTCAAATATCTGGGTTATCAGTGATATATCATAACTGTTCTTCTTGCTAATGTCTCTTTCCCCTTTATCCTGCATCCTGCAAATAAACAAAGGTACCAGAAAGTCCCATGGCTCCACATATTCTTTTGCTCAAAACCTTTAATTTTTTGCTCCTTTTACTTATAGTATAAAATCCAGGCTCCTTAGACCTCTATAACTAGTATTGATAGCTACTTATCCCCACATTATCTGTCATTACACTTAAGCAAATCTGTCTAGTTGTCTGCTTTTCAAAATCTCCAGATTTTTAGAATGTTACAACTGAAAAGTCGCACAGAAACCATCTAATCCAGGCCATGTCTTTGTGAAATATAGAAACAGAGATTTAGAGAAATATTATGACTTGCCTAAATTTGCAGTATAACTTAGTGGGAATGGTGGCAGTAGAACTCAGATCTCTGAATCATAGGCTATTTGCATTTTTATTATATCATGCTGACACCTATAATAATTAACATTGATTTAAGATATTTTTATTAAGTTTCTACTATTTTAAAAGAGATGCGAGGGGCGGCCAGGTAGCACAGCAAGTAAGAGCACCGGCTCCAGTGTCAGAATGACCTAGAGATCGAATCCCAAGCTCAGACACTTAGCACCCATCCAGAAACACCTAGCCGTGTAACCTTGACCAAGTTACTTAACCCCAATTGCTTAGGGTTGGCCAGGTGGCTCAGCGAGTAAGAGCACCGGCTCCAGTGTTGGGATGACCTGGGGAATCAAATCCCGGGCTCAAACACTCAGCACCACACCCAGAGATAACTGGCTGTGTAACCTTGAGCAATTTACTTAACTCCGATTGCTTTAAAAAAAAAGAGAGAGAGAAATGCATCATGATGAGGCAGAGAGTCCTCCCCAGAGTTAGGTAGAGCTAAATTTGTGTCTTGCCTCTTGAACATAATAGCTGCATCACATTGGGCAAGTCATTTAAACTTTAAACATTCCAGTTATCCTTTTAAGACTACAATTGCTGAACTGTTTCTTATATGGATTTGTACAGACATTTCCTTACCAGGAGTTCCCTATATCAATGAAGTGAGAGATCTAGAACCCCCTCCAACCTCCCCAAATTTCAAAGCATTCTATTTTGTGTATGAACTTAATATAGAAGGAAGGATAATATTTCCATAATCCAGGCTTAGCTATGATATAGTAGATATGAAATCTGATGATATAGTGGAAAATATCTGAACTTGGGGGAAGAAAACTTTGATGATTCAACAAATACATTTCATATATATTGTTACCTTGCTACCTTGCCTCTAATATGCCAAATAAGGTTGATTATCACTGTTGTTTTAAATAATAATAAATGCTTACTCTCACTAAAAGCACTTTTAAATGAATGAAAGTATGTTGCTATATACTAAATAAATAAGCAAATATTCAGAAAGATAGCAAAACACATTTAGGACATTAGCAGTCCAGTTTTGCCCTATACCTTCATTCTGATGTTTTGCATATATACTTTTTCAAGGATTTAATTATCACATCTTTGCACTGGATTTATATATTTTTATCTTCACCTCCAAATTCTCCCCAGAAATTGTCACATATTTTCTGCTTGACATTTCCACTTGGATGACTTGCCTGTAGCTTAAACCCTAGATTTTCAATACTGAGCTCATTATCTTTCCCGAAAAAGCTTGCCCTTCCACATTTTTCTCATGGTAGCATCAGCATGCTACCAGTTACTCAGGTTTGTAGCATTATAGTTATTATTCTCTCCTCTTCTTCCCCACCCCACACACTCTAGGAGTTGCCAAGTCCTGTTTACCCTACCATTGCAACACCTAGACCAGGGGTGGTAAACCTGTGGCCTTAAGGCCACATGTGGCCTTCTAGATCCTTAGGTGTGGCTTTTTGACTGAATCCAAGATTTACAGAACAAATCCTTTTATTAAGGGGATTTGTTCTCTAAAGTTTGGATTCTGTAAAAAATCCTCAAGGCTGCAGGTTCCCCATTCCTGATCTAGACTATCTCTCCCTTCCTTCTCTTAGTTCTCCCATTAAGTTTCACATCTCTTCTTAGTTCTGCCACTGTAACAGCTTTCTTTCTTCTTTCCATTAGCTGTTCTCCTTTCCATTTCATCATTCAAATCCTGATTTGAATGCCTGAAACCTAATTAAAAACCTTCAGTGGCTCAATATCACATCATAATAAAAAAAATGTAAAATTGATCCTGGCATTCATTGTCCTCCACAATTTGGATTAAATTTTTCTTTCTAGCCTTATCTCTCATTGCTACCCTTCACGCAATCTACACAGATCTACTGTAGTCCTCTGTGTTCCTTGTTATTTTCCTTCTTTCTTCTATGTGTATGCCTTCACTTACAACATTCTTTATGCTTAATTAAAATGGATTTCCCCATTTCATCCTGATTTTCATCTGGTATAGTCTCATATGAATGTGTTTTTAGGTGGGAGGGCAGACCTGCAATTTCATATCCATTTGTGCAAATGTCTGCCAGTGATGGAGAATGATAATTTATCAGTAATTTAGAGACTTGCGAGTTGTCTTAAGATTTGTCTAGGATAATAAAAGCATTGTGATTTCTATGTATGTTTTATGCACTTATGTATGCAGTGTGTATGTGGGTGTATATGTATGTATATATATATATATGTGTGTGCATGTATATGTATATGTAGGTGCATATAAATAATGCCAGTCAATTAGCATTAAAAACAAGACAAACAAACAAACAAAACAACACCCATCCTTTGTGCCAGGCACTGTACTTGCCATTGAGGATACAAAGAAAGGTAAAAATAAATGAAAAACCAATCCCTGATCTCAAGGATCTAATGGAGGTGATAGAATGCATATAACTGTACACACAAGATATATGGGAAATTGGGCTAGTATAGAGTGAAGGCATTAAGATTAAGCGATACTGAGAAAGGCTTCTTATAGATGGTGAGGTGTTGGCTGAGACTTGAACGAAACCAGGGCAACTTAAAACTATGGAATGAAAAAATGGAATGTGTTTATTTGAAGTCAGGAATTACGTACTGTCTGACATGCACTGAAGTAGAACAAAGCAGTTACTTTAAAAATATTAAATGTTATTAGAAACAAGAACATATATAGATTGAATCTTATTTTGGGGTCATGAGCAAATGCCATTTAATTCTGTGAACATTTATTTTTATTGTGAGTTGTGACAACATTATTATATGTAACAAATAATGTAATGTGCCATCCACATCATTAGTAGTATTGGACTTGTTGATGAATGCCAGATGCCTGATATCAATTCTTATGGATAGACTATCGAATCAATACATAAACTTGGCAAAAGAGAAGAAATATTTGCTATTTGGGGGCTACAGAAGTGTGACAAACATCCACTTTAAAATAACAGCATGGTTAAAAATCCAATAATAAGTATGGATTATTCTCAAGAAAATCATAAAAGTAACTCCATGCAGTCTCTTCCTTATGAGACAGATGTAAATAAATCTGCTGTGGTAGAACTAATGAAGATATGGCCTCTTTGCCCATACTAGTATGCACCTTTCCACGTTAAGATAAGCTTTGTTAGTTGCTATTTAAAGATATGATCTGAGGAATGGGATTATATTAGGTAAAGATTTGAGTCCTAAATTTACTTAATAAAACTCACAACGTAGTGAATAGAGCACCAGCCCTGGAATCAGGAGGACCTGAGTTCAAATCCGACCTCATACACTTAATGGTCACTAGTCATGTGACCTTGGGCAAGTCACTTAACCCCCATTGCCCTCCAAAAAAAGCAAAAAAAAAAGACTCATCGTTTCTTTTGGAAAATAATTATGCATAGGAAAGAGTATAAAAACCGATGGCATTTTAGGAATGTTGGCCTTAACACAAATTCCTGTTGGAAGAATGTAATGTCATTTTTCTCCCTATATGTAAGATGAAAGAAATCTGACCAACAAGATAATTAAACTGTAAGCTTCATTGTGAAAAGTTTTTTGGGGAAAATTGACACACTTTGCTAATCAACAGTGGAAACTTAATGCAGTGTTCAGTTCTTATTAGTGTCTAGAGAGCACTGAGGTCTCCACATTTGATATGGATGGAGGTCTGACCTTGCTTGTTTCTAGCTGATTCATGCTGTTGGAGAGAAGCCCAGTGATGTTGAATTGGAAAGCAGTCATCACTACAATCTGTGAGATTGAATTTAGGAGATGAGTCTAAGAACTGGAGTGGAGAAAAGAATTTGCTAGGAAATATAAGATTGAAGGAAGTTTGTTTGTTTATCATTGGTACCTTAGAACTCATCTTTTCCTGAAGAACTCCTTGAACCTTAACTCTGTGCTGGGGTGAGGAATGAGGGCAGGAGAAATTAATTTATACAAAAAAATGGTGGGCTTTCATGATTTCTATTCTGAGACTGGGCAATATTGTTAGTCCTGATCTTCATCTTGGGAACCCAAAGTACAGGGAGACTTGATGAAAGTAAAATGTGTTGCTCAAAGCTTTGAACTGGGTCTTGGAGATTTTATGGCCCCAGCTAATTGTATTATCTGCAGGAATGGAAGTACAGAATATGAGTCAAAGCTCTGAAATGGACAACAGAGTGTTGCCAATAAATCTTTGGGAGATCATTATTATCCAACAAAATCATTGCTCACTAGATCTGAAATAACAAATCTGTGGCCTTGACATTTAATCAGAGCAAGAAACACATTTATTGAATCTCATATTTAAAATTATTACTTCACTCACCTATTAAAGCATGATTTTCCCCCTTATCTCTCTCAACAAAGTAAAATTCAAAATTCATGTTATCTTTTATTTAACATTATTTTCTTGTTCCATACATACTGATGTCATTTCTTGAAAATATATATTTTGAGATTTTAATGAATAGAAGTTGTTCTAATATGAGGGTTCCCAGGGCCAGTCAATATTCAATATAAACACATCTATGTCATTATGTGATTTTACATATATACATACATATGTATGGCATATATGATTTATGTGTTTTATCTATAATTTATATGCATATGTATGTATATATATCCACATATGTACATAACACAGAAGAAATAAGAGATGTGAACGAGTTAAATATTGAAGGTATCCAAATTTGTTTCAGTTAATTTGTTCAGCAAATATTATTAAATACTTAATATTTTCAAGGCAACATACTAGAGGCTGGATATACAAATACAAAAAATTAAAAGATCCTCACCAGTCAAAAAACTAGCTTTCTACTTGGGTGCATTCTACATGTATAAAATCACTATAAAATAAATTCAGAGTAATCCAGTAGCTGTGGGAACTCACTAACAATTTTGGGTATCAGGAAAGGCCTCATTTAGTAGGTAGAAGGAAACTGAGTCTTGAAGGAAACTCAAGCTCCTAAGAGGGTGGAAGGCAGGAGGGTGGACATTCCAGGTGCATGGAATATGAAAAAGCACAAAGAGAGGCAGGAAATGACATGACATGTATAGGGAATTAGTGGGCCACTCTGGCTGGAAAGAAGAGGGCACAAGAAGGAGAAAAGGGGATGCCTAAAATGAGAGGTTGAAGGTATCTTTTAAAGGATCTTTGGGATAATAGAGGATCAATAAAAACTTCTTTGTCATATATGCAAAATGATTTTTGAATATTAATCATTTACAAAGGAAAGCCCTACTTGTGCTAGGCCTCACTTCATGATTATACTTGTTTAGACATATTTGTAGATGATTCGCTTCCATGAGGCCTAAATTTAAAATGATAAAAAAATTACTTAAAAAAAAAAACACAACTAGGGTGGCTAGGTGGCACAGTAAGTAAAGTGCCGGCCCTGGAGTCAGGAAGACCCAAGTTTGGTTCCAGCCTCAGACACTTAACACCCACACACACACACACACACACACAAAACTAAAAGCCGTGTAACCTTGGGCAAGTTACTTAACCCCAATTGCCCTCCAAATGGCAAAATAATAATAATAAATAATAAAACCACAACACTTTCCTGTGTTTTTGTTTAAAAGCATCAACAATAAAACAAAAACAAAACCCCCAAACCTTTTCTTTCCATGTTGTATCCACAGAGAATAATTGCATGTAAGTACTATCTATTCAGCAGAGACTGCAAATCACAGAGTAGTTTAACTTTGCTTCTACTTGTTTAATGGAATCTTTGATTGTTTTTACTAGGATTTACATCCAGTGTAATTGTTCTGCATTTTAATATAGAAAGAAGTAGATTGAATAAATGCATAGCATATTAGAAATGCTATTAAGCAAATGATTCTATGTGGTACTGTTGAATGAATGTTTTGCTTTTCTGTTCTAACAAAACACAAATTTTCCCCAATTATTTTAGAATTGATTGCTCTATATTGTTGCCTAAGGAAATGCCCCCCCCCCCAAATCTATGTGTGTTCATTCCATTCCTTTAGCATGATTAAATTGAACAGCAGATTAATTTAGTTATGTTCACAAGAGGTGAGGAGGCACTTCTTTTAAAGCCAAGACTTGAGGGAATATTTATTTATATTCTTAATATATCCGATTTTTGAACATTGATAGCTATTATTTGTGATATCTATCTCTCTATGTTCTATCTCATGTATCTATTTGAAACTTTGATCTAAGGAGCTATGGCCTATCTTTCTTTGACTGATAGAGCAGAAAGATATATTAGGCATAGGTGAGGCAGCAAAGTGAAATCAAAAGAAACTATTGGTTTTGGAGTCCTGGAGCTAAGGGTAAAATCCTAAATCTACCACATACCTGGGGAAGGAGCCAGACATGACTGAGCCTCACTTTTCTCATCTGTAAAATGAGATGGTTGTTGGACTTGACATTTAAGGTCCTTTCTTGCTCTAAATCTATGATCCTGTAATTATCTAATATAAGGCTATGTGAGGTCCTTGAAAGGAAGATAGGACCCAGAGACCTTTTTCAAGGTAACATAGGTTGTATTGGGAATCGGGGACCAGAATGAAGACGTTCTTACTTCAGACTTAAGAGTTTTTCTTAAGTGGTTATTGTTGTTGTTTTTATTTATCTATTTTTTAAAAATAACCTTTTAAAACCAGGCCTATGATTTCACTGGTAAAGGGGGAGCCTGGTAATGAGCTTCCTTCAATTGAAGCAGATGGACATCTTCTTGGTAACTTTATCATTACTCTTTGTAGCAGCAACATTTTCCCTCCCTCCCAACGTAGGCCTGTAACCTCAGTGTCAACCACTCATAAAGCCACTATCCTAGTTCATTTCCTAATCCCATTTTAACTGCATTGCTGCAATTATATTCTAACTGACCTCCCTGATTCAAGCATCTTCCCACTCTAAATACTTCTATTCATTTGGAATACCTTGTTCTCTCACCATCTCTCAGTTTCACTGGCTTCTTTCAAGTTTCAACTCAAACACCACCTTCTGTAGGAAGCTTTTCCTGGTCCTCTCAGTGGCTCATGCCATACACTTTCAGATCACACTGTATGTACCTCCTGTATTATCTCCCTAATTAGACTGTATGCTTCTTGAGACCAGAGACTGGGTTTTTTTTTGTTTTTGTTTTAGTTGTTTCTGGTTTGGGAGCTTTTCTTTCTACTCCCAGTGCTTAGCACAATGTCTACCACATAGTAAGCTTAATAAAGTCTTATTGATTGACCAACAACTTATTGTTTAGAGACTTCCCTAGAGCAGTGAGAGTTTAAATGATAGATGGGAGATCACACAGCTGGTGTCTATCATAGGCACAACTTGAACTCAGGTCTTTCTGAGTCTGTGGTCAATTCCCAATATACTATTAGAAAAATTATCTAGCCTATTGTTGTTAAAATTCTTATGTACAGTGCACCTGGGAAAAACATTGAATGAAAGATAAGGTTTTAATTTTTTTAATTGGAAAGAACATCCAAATATGATTTTATTATATCAGTGACAGTAGTAAGTAGAATATTTGCTAAAAGGGGAGGCATTTTCCCCATAGGACTTTCTTTTTAACATCATTATGTTTTGGCAAGAATAAAAATTTGGTTTCTTTGGAAGATAATTCAGCTTTTAAATGACCTATATATACTTGATGCAGATATGGACTATTTTATACTCAATTCTGAAAAGTTTTCTAATAATATGTTGCTCCATATATATACATATGTGTGTATGCATACACACATATGTATATATGTATGTATATGTATATATACTTACAAAGTATTTCACATATATCATCTCACTTTTTCCCAGTATTCACAAGAAGTAATAGTTGAGTATTTTCTCTATATGACACAGTCCAAACAAAATTTCAATAGATTATTTTATCTATCTATCTATCTATCTATCTATCTATCTATCTATCTATCTAT
>NW_027186645.1:7149323-7293602 GCF_028583685.1 Petaurus breviceps papuanus | reverse complement strand
ATCTATCTATCTATCTATCTATCTATCTATCTATCTATCTATCTATCCATCTATTTATCTTGGACCTACTTTTAGCATGGGAACTTCCCCTACTAGTACAGATCAGCAACTCATGTGTAACCCATTTCCTCTGTTATTCAAAGTCACGAAGAGATTAACTGATTTGCTCATGGTCACACTAGAGGGGGGGCTTAAATTCAGTTTTTCCCAAATCCAAGAAAGGCCTTACATTGTCCTCTCTTCCCCCTGTGCCATGCTACATTTTTAGAGCATTAAATAGGTTTCCCCAAGTCACAAAGAAAGATATTGACAATGTGAAATTTATCTGTTGATTTCCAGCCCTATGTTTTTTCTAGTAGACTATGTTATCATCTACTGTGGAGTGAAGGGCTACTTATGAAATTGATTTATTTTCAAACATAATTGTTATAATCTCAATTGCACCTTTAGCAAATCATATGCTTAGGCTCTTTTTACTACTTCATGTTTTTTTTTTTTCCATTTAGGGTTTTCAGTGTGTGTGTGTGTGTGTGTGTGTGTGTGTGTGTGTGTGTGAAAAACAGTGGTAGATTGGGTAAGCATGACATATCTGAGAAAACAACAAAAACACCAAACCCTGGACTGGGTGAGCACAAAAAACATTGGGTTTTTGTCTCAATAAGGGACAAATGTACTTAGATAAGATGATAATGAAAAAATGTGAATGTTTAATAAAAGACAATGGTTACATCAGATACATCAGATACCTGTGACTGACACAATCTATCTCTATTCCATTTTTTGCTCTTTCTTTTTTCTTTTCTCCATTTTGAAGAAATTGGTGGGAAGCATAATATAAATGCAAAGGGCATCAAAAGGAAAAAGAAAGCCAATTTTAAAGTATGAGAAAATAAACCACTGTCACAAGGTCTTTTCTCCTGGGGTGGGAGGAACAATAAAAATATATTCTGTATTTGTCTCTTAGAAGGCACTTTATGTGTGTATGCATGCCTGTGTGTTTGTGTATGTGTGTGTTTCTCCCTCTAGCAAGCCAAGTAACACGTGGCAGTTGCTAGGGAAACCCATTTTTGTGATTTGCAGAATAAAAGAGTAAACCAGATGTAAATTGTCAGTCAATAAGTTACTGTTGTCATGGAAAATGGTAACATATGCAGCCTAATTTGATCAATTTGTATACTTCTATAATGGATAGTTCTCATCTCTTGTTTTCAGTGGACTATCCTGTATAATGTTTCCACAGTTCAGTATTACAAAATTCTGACGTTACCTGGACTAATTGCCAGTCCATGGAAGGGCTGGTTGAAAATGAAGCTTAGTAATATAATTTTTTGAGTCTCGGGGATAATATTTCTTTTTAAAAATTCTGAAAAAGAATCAGATTCAAGCTTAAAGAGTGATTCACATAAAAGAACTGGTGGCATCTTAATTCTATAGCACACAATTACAATATAAAGAGGTTATAAGATGTCCTGCCTTTTTATGAAGCCATTGTGTTCAATCTAAAACAAGAAATCTTGTGTACACACTTTGTTATAATTTGATCTATAGCTATGATCTGCAATATGTTGAAAGTCTTTTTATAAAACTCCCCAAGGACAAGAACAATCTATTCCTCTCCCATTTGATGATACAGCCTCCCTGGTCATACTTTCCAGTACTGACTGCACCTTCACCAATTACCATTGGCTCCCTGATTGAGGCAGGAGAGTTGAAATAATTCTTCTTCCCTATTGATACTTTCAGGATTTTTCCTTTCCTTCATTGCTCAGTAATCATTCTTTTTTTGAGGTTGATGCTTCATATCTACCACCCAGTCAGAATCGTGGTAGCTGTTGTCTAAAGTCCCCCCAAGTCACTCCCCTTCCTTCCTCAATTGGCTTACAATTTTTCTCTCCTACCCAACTCCTGTTTTTATACTAGGGAGCTTCAACATACATATTGTTCCTTTAATATCCTAATCACTCAGTTCTACAACCTACTTACCTCCCATAAATTACACCTCTCCCCCACTTCTACCACACAAAATGATGGACATACCCTTAATCTTGCCATCACCTACAAATGAACCACTTCCATCTTCAAGAATTTTGAAATTGCCTTATCTGACCACAATCTTTCGCTTTCACCTCTCCCTTGGCCCCACAATTATCTCCCAGGAGAACTCCTCTGGACGACCCACTCTTTCTTCTTCTTCCCATCTTGACTCCTTGATGAACAACTTCCACTGTATACTGTCCTCCTCTTTGAATCCCTACACCCCCCATCATATTGCCTATTATGTCCAGTAAAGCCTCAGCCTTGAATTACTCCTCCCATTAATTGCATTCATAGCTTCTGCTGAAAAGAGATGGAGAAAATTCTGCAACTTTCTTATTGAGTCCAGAACAAATTTGTTATATAACATTAATCAGGTCCTCCATACTGCTAGGCAAAACAGCCTCTAGCTCCCTAATCTACCCCAGCCCTTATAGCTGCTCTTTGAAACCTTTTCATTACTCCTTAAATCTCCATTGACTCCCCCTCCCTCCATGCTCTCAGCTGAGAACCTTGCTACATATTTTACAGAAAAAAATTGAGCCATTTGCCATGAGTTCTTACCTCCCCTTTTCCTCATCTCCTATCACTCAGGTGCCCTCTGTTCCTTTCCTTTCCTTCACCTCTGTCTTACATGGTAAATTAGTTTTATTCCTTACCAAGGCTAGCCTCTACTTGTTTAAGTCATCTCATCCTATTTCATTTCACCCCATCCCATCCCATCACACTTCCTCCAACAGATTGCCACCTCTGTCATTCCAACGCTTTCCTTTATTTTTAATTTCTCCCTCTCTCCTGGCTCATTTCCTACTACCTACAAACATGCACATCTGTCTCCTATCCTGAAAACACCCTCACTTGATCCTTCCAACCCTGCTATTATCCTACACCTCTTCCACCTTTGTAGGCAAACTCCTCAAAAAGATCTTCTACTTTTTTTCCTCTTGCTCTCTTTTTAATGCTTTACAATCTGGCTTCTGACTTTATCATTCTACCAAGCCTACTCTCTCCAAAGTTACTAATGATCTTTTAGTTGTTAAATCCAGTGGCCTTTTCTCAGTCCTCGTTCTTTTTGATGTCTCTGCAGCTTTTGACACTGTCACTTACTGCTTCATGATACTTTCCTCTCTCTAAGTTTCTGAGTCACTATTTCCTGATTTTCTTCCTACCTATCTGACCACTCCTTCTCTGTCCCCTTTGCTGGCCTCTTCTCCAGATCATACCCTCTAACTGTAGGTTAGGTCCCTCAGGGTTCTGTCCTGGGCTCCCTTCTCCCTCTATATTACTTCAGTTAGTGATCTCCTCAGCTCCCATGGATTTAATCAGTATCTCCATGACAATAATTCATAAATCTATTCTTCTTACCCCAATTTCTCTGCTGACCTTTAATCTCATATTTCCAGTTGCCTTTGAGATACCTTGAACCAGATGTCCAGCAGACATCTGAAACTCGGTATGTCTAAAACAGAATTCCCCCAAACTCTCCCCCCATGCCTTGCCCACCTTCCCTTTACAATAAAAAACAAACCCATCCTCCCAATACCCCAGGCTCACAATCTATGTTTCATTCTTTATTCCTTACTGTCTCTCACCCCCACACACACACACAGACATCTAAATGGTTGCCAAGGCCTACCTATTTCACCTTAGCAATATGTCCTCTTCTCTTCTCTGATACTGCCACCAGTGTATGCAGGCTCTCATCACCTTATGTCTTGATTCTGACAATAGAATGTTAGTGGTTCTGTCTTCTTCAATTCTTCCCCCACTACAATCTATCCTCCATTCCGTCACTAAAGTGATATTCCTAAAGTGCAGAATTAGTCACGAAATCCCCCTTCGCCTCCTTCAACAAATTCCAGTGGCATCCTGTTGCCTCCGGGAACAAATACAAAATGCTCTATTTGGCATTTCAAGCCCTTCATAACCTAGTCCCCTCTCCCTTTCCAGTCTTCTTCCACCTTACTCCCTGACATATTCTTTGATCTACTGGAACTGGCCTCACGGCTATTCCGCACAAAAAGACACTCCATCTCTGCTCCATGAATTCTTTCTTACTGTCTCCCATGCCTGCCATGCTCTTCCTCATTTTTTCTGACTCCCAGCCATTTTGGCTTCCTCTATTTCCCAAAGAAAATGCCACCTTCTACAAGAAGTCTTCCCTAACCCCTGTTCACTCCAGTGCTTTCTCCTTTTAAAATGATTTCCTATTTATCCTGTATAACTTACTTTGTATATATTGTTTGCACATTTTCTCCTTTATTAGATTACAAGTTTCTTGAAGGCAAGGGCTGTTGTTTGCCTCTTTTTATATATCATGACTTATATAGTACCTATTACTGTATGTACTTAGTAAATGTTTATTGATTGATTGAAAGCCCATCTCTTTCCCATACCATATGGAAGTGCCCTTTCATATCTATAGAACTGTAGGAAAAACTTGAAGTGGATCAGATCAAGACCTTCTATTCAGGCCATGCTGTAATTGTGTTATCACTGCTGTAATC
Source organism: Petaurus breviceps papuanus (assembly GCF_028583685.1). Taxonomy (NCBI): domain Eukaryota; kingdom Metazoa; phylum Chordata; class Mammalia; order Diprotodontia; family Petauridae; genus Petaurus; species Petaurus breviceps. The sequence goes on along the minus strand of NW_027186645.1, from coordinate 7,289,061 downwards.
ACAGAATCATTGATGCAGAACTGGAAGGGATCTTTGAGGCTATCTCTTCTAGTGGAAACCACCACAGCACAGAGAAGTTAATGATTGTCAAAGGCCACACAAGTAATAATGGTGAGGGGTCAGATTGGAATCCTAGGTTTCTGACCCGAGGTTAATGACATTATTACAGGTTCCTCCTCCAAAGCAAACAAGTCACTTTAAAAATTCACTTTCTCCATGTCATTAAGGAGAGAAATAAATGAATATACTACAATTTCCATTAAAATAAATTCTGGAGGCACAAAGCACCCATGATAATGAAGTAATTCCTATTATCTACAATAACCCCTCCCCCCCTTTTCAATTTAAATCTATTAGCTTTATTCTATCCTCAGTGAAATGTGGGGAGGAGTTGTAAGAATTTTCCATTATTTAGGAATTCTGTAGTTTTTAGGTGTGGTTGTAAAATAGTTGTTTAGAAACTTTGCATGTACTTATTTTATAAAATCAAAGCTATAAATGGGGAATAGCTCCTCAGATCAGCTCAAAGGAAGCTGTCACTCTTACTGTAACTAAAAATATGTAGCTTTCCAGTGAAAAGTAGTAGATAATAGTAATATTAAGACAAAGAGAACAACATTCTGAGTTATGGCATGATGTTTCAAGGGTTTCTATTAGTGATCCATGACAGACTTAAACTTACACCAGATTTTGAGCTATGAGCTATGTATGGTGTCCCAAAACTCTTAGTGTAGTTTTACTTTTAGTTATTAAAACTTATAACAACACTAAGATTTTGGGAACACACTGTGTGTATGTATTTGGGAATGGAGCATAACAGTCTATGGAAGTGATAGCTAAATTGTACAGGAACTTTGGGGATTAAAGAGTCATTTTTTCATAAAATATGGTTTAAGTTAGCATCAATTTCACAGCATTTTTGTTAGGATTAAATGAGATGATAGATAAGGACCTTTATAAATCTGAAAGCCCTTTATAAATGTTAGCTAGCATTATTCTTCTTGTTTTTTTTTTTTTTTGCTGTTACTGCTCTTACTCTAATAAAACGAGCCGTGAGAAGTTTTTATTTTGAAAGAATATGGCCATTAAAGTAGAATGCTGAAGCTGGAGTCAGCAGGACCTAAGTTCGGATCCGGCCTCTGGCACTTAACACACACAAACAAAAAACCTAGCCATGTCACCTTGGCCAAGTTACTTAAAAAAAGGGGGGTTAAAAAAAAAAAAACAAACCCAATTGCCTTCGAAAAAGCAAAAAAAAAAAAAAATATGGCTCTTAAAATTTTCATTTGAACAAAATATTCATTTTGTCTTTAAAATTGGGTCTTTGACTTATAGGACTTGAAATCAAACATGAAAATAGAGATCATTCCTTTTCCTGAAAAAAATGAGCTTCGGTGGTTTAAAAATTGGATGTGCATTTAAACGTAGAGGGTCTGATTTTGAAATTTCCTTTCTCCCCATCTGATCAGCTATTTCCAACTCTAAAAATGGAGATTGTTAGTGAGGTGAGGGGGAAGCTGATATGTATTTGCTCATTCACATACCATAAGGTCACTGTAGCCTTCAAATTCTGTCTGCAGAAGGCTTAACTAAGTGGGCATGAGTTGTGATGGATCACTTGGGGGAGAAGAAGTAACTGCTACTAAGCAGAAAAAATTAGTGTATGTTACTTTTTAAAAATTAGATAATGTATATAAATGATTTGCACATATAAACCTCCTTATTCTTCCAACAACAAAATTTCCAGTTGAAAAAATCAGGTTGCCAAAAATAAACATTGTAATAGGATGCTTATATGTTTAATTCTAATTCTTTGTGAATGAGTATGCATTTTTGTCTTTCCTTCTTATTCCTTATATACTATCTGTGTCTGTTTCCTTTCTTCCCATTTATCCTGTCTTTCCATGTCCATTTGTCCCTTTCCACACATCTTTCTTTCCCTTCTTTTCCCTTTTCAATGACTCTCTGTAGTATGCTAAGGTCAAGATCCAAAGATGACTGTCTGGTTTTTCAGGAGGAGGAATGAGAAAAGTTAAGACATACAGTTTGAATGCTTGTAATTCTTTTCACAAATACAAATTTGTTATGATTTATTTGCCTGATAATATGAATTTTTGCTTATTTAGGAAGTATCATTAAATATGACCTACTGTAGCCCTGGTTTACAGACATGAGCATTAACATATGTTGTTGTCTAGGAGGAGGAAAGGCACAGAGCTCAGATAGAGGGGGGCAGAACTGTTTGAATGTTAGTATACACGATGAGGAAGGGAAAGGCTTAGAATAAGTTAGTTTATAGGAGGGAAGATAAGATGTAAATTTTTCTCTTTGGGAAATTGAAAATTTCTGGGATAAGTGTACTATTTATTGGAATTATTAATGATTTTAATTATTTAATGATTTTATTATGGGCAATGCCAGTTGAGAGGCATGTTTGTGTTTTAAAGGAAAGAATAAAGTCTTGGTGTGTGTGTGTGTGTGTGTGTGTGTGTGTGTGTAAGGGTTGGATTGGAACCTGGAGCTATGGTTTATTTGATAAAGGAAAATCCCAGTGAAGAAATATCCTCTTATCAGCAGCTGCTCTGAAACTTAGTTTTAGATAAATTGGTAGTTGTCAGGGGGAATCCTGGGAGGGCATTAGGAGCCTAAGAGGTTAAGTATCTTGTCCTTTTACAGAGCCTATACATATCAAAAGTAGGACTTAAAACCAGATCTTTTTGACTCAAAGGCTGTTTACTAATTATGCAATAATACTCTTTGTAAAGAGTTTTAAAGGAATTTTTAAAGCATATATTTCCATAAGATTAATGAACAAAATAAAATAGAGAAAGCAATTTACATTTTTAATAAAATTTATGAAAATTTTGGTCAGTGTGATGACCTTGGGCAAATTACTTGAATTTTCAGTATCTCAGAGGCAATTCTCTGGACATCCCTTTCCATAAAAACAAACAAAAAAAACCAAGCTAATAAAAAATAATAATCACTATCATCACTGAACTTTTCTCGAAAAGTAGAATATGTGATGTCACTTTTTAAAAGTCATCAACTCATTTGCAATTTTCTTCAATTTTCTCTCTCATTGTCATCAAAGTGTGGAAAATACAAATAATTCTTAATTTTAACAGTCTGTATTTACAAGTGAATATTAAAATGAATTTCACCACAAGTTAAACACTATTGTGGGTTGAGTCAGTCCCTCTGCCATTTTTTCTGTTAATCTTTTTGCTTAGGTGCCTTAAAGAGTTTTTTTGATCCAGGACTGAATCATCTCATATTTGTACTAATCCAGAATCATAGAAATTGCTTGCCTAGCAGTTTGGAGTGGCTAGCAGTGATATAACATTTTTGTGTCTCCTTTAAAAAATATTTAAAGTCTGCTATTTCCAAATCTGCTTTCTTTTCAGTTGTAATATTTTACTTTATTTTTAAAATGTGTTTTTTAGTTTATAACCTTTTGGTAAAAGTCACCTTTAAACACAAAATATAAAAAAAAATACTTTGATCCTAAGTAATTAACATGCATGATGCTTAACAGCAACAACAAACATATTACTTTAAATAAACTGCCAATTTATAAAGCTACACCTTGAAATGTGACTGGATGATAACATTTGGCAGGGGCCCAGGAAGTTGGGCTCTTGCCAAATCACAGGAGTCAGGGAGTTATGTAAATGAGAGACCTTCATAGAAAATAGCCTGCCTTTATTCCCAATCAGTTGAATTTAGAAGCTGTCATCTGTTCTTAATTGTTAGGATGGTACTTAGACAAAAAGGTGGTCTGGCAGGTGGGCTATACCATCTAAATTTCAATAGACTGGTCTGACCTGTAGTAAAGGGATTATATGAAATAATCTCAAAGGTCTTTATTAGCTGCGTAAAAAATATGTATGTTAGCATTCCCAACATCTTGACTTATTGAATTACCTGGAAATGGGCATATTTTGAATCATAGGATTTAAAGGTTAAAGGTAACTTAGAGATAATTTTATCCAACTGCCTCCTCATTTCAGAGTTGAAGAAACTGAGGTTCGTGGATGATTAATGCCTTTTCCCAGTAGTAAATCTAATATATTGTAATGAGCTCTGTGCCATACTTAGAATTTAGGTAAATTTCTGCATCCTTCTTCAACTATGGTTTCTGAATGGTCTTCTCTAGGATTCCTACATAATTTTTAAAAATGTATTCATAGCATCACAGATCTATAGCTGGAAGAGCCTTCCCAAGTCATCTCTTCCAACCCAATCATTTTACAAGTGAAGAAACTAAGGCAGAGGAAGGTTAAGTGATTTGCCCAAGGTCACACAGGTAGCATCAGAGGCAGGATTTGAATCCAGGTCCTCTGATTCCAGTGTCAGTGCTCTTTTCTTTCAATACTTTGAAGTCACAGATGTGTGAGACATAGGCATTATGTCTACATATGAGAAGTACCTCTTAGGACTAGATAGCACCCATGGATTCACCCACCAATCAACTCAAATATCAGTAGAATGCTGGAAGGAAAAAACAAAGATTGTGTATGTTTATGACAATTGTGAAATACACTCTGGAAATCAGTGGGGAGGGAATACCTTATCTTATTCTTAAAGCCTTTAAAAAACTGATCATCATAAATGTCTCTTATCTGGATTGATTCAACCAGGCTCCTTTCATACACAATCTTTAGGTAGTGTTGCATGCATTGAGGAGATGAAAAAGGGTTAATAGTAGGATGTATATTTTTGTAATGTCCTCTTTAAAATGGAGGCTTGATTAACAGATAGATTCACATAAACAAGGAATGTTGGTAATTTGAATTTCCAAACTGAAATGCCTCATGAAATTTATGCCCAAGCTAAATAGTTCCCTGGACAAGTACCTAAGGATGAAACAATCGGAGGAGTGGGGAAAAAACCAAAAACCAACAAAAAGACACTTGCACCTTTCCTCTGTAAAAGTAATACTAAATATGCATCCTGGCATCAATAATCACATGCAGTTATAAATGCTGAAACATCATTAGTAGAATATGTTTGAAGTTAGGGATAAATTTAGTACCTTTTACAACCTGCAGTCAATTACACCTGTCAAGACAGTGATGGGATAATTTGATAGTTATATTTAATATGTGTGGATACTTTGGACTAATGACAACTCCTTCCAGGTAAATATTCCATTTCTCTTTCTATGGACATGAATGAATGAAAATGCATTTGTGAAGTACTTATTAGGTACAAGGCATTTCACTAAGCAAGGAAAATAGAAATACAAAAGAAAAACCATCTCTGAAGTCAATGTATTTGTAGTCTAATAGGGGAAGACTATAGGTATAAGGGAATGATAGATGTGGAAATGAGTTTTTGTTTTTTTAGAGGGAGGGATAGATTGTATGGTGTTAGGGCAGTAAATTGACAGTCTTTCCAGAAGCAGTACTAGTGTGGATTTAACTACATTCCATTACCTCCCTGCCCCCCTACTCAATAAACTCCAGTGACTCCCTAGTACCTCCAGAATCATTTAAGTGCTTTGCCTCCTGTCCCTTTACTATCCGCCCAGTCTTCTTACATATTACTGCCCTCTACTCTACAAAGTCATCCATACTGTCCTCCTTACTATTCCTCCTAAACTATGCTTCATCCTTTCCCACGTCTAAGTATCAGTGCCTTTGTACTGATTTCCCTCCCTTCCCCCTTGCCAAACAAAGCAATCCTTCCTCAGTTCCACTCCTTGGAATACCTGGTTTCCCTCGAGACTCATTTTAATCACCATTTCCTTACCCCACACCACTGCTAGGTGATAGTGACCTCCCTCCCATCTACATTGTATTTTATGTTCTGATTTGATTAGTCTTAACATATTTATTAAGTAAAGCATAACAGTGTGTTTCTTTCTTTTCAGCAAAAAGCCTTTACTTACATTTTTTTTCATACTCTAAGTGATGAAAGTGAACGAAAATTAAATGGAGACAGCCCTCTTTCTAATATACTCATACAGTAGCACAACTGCTTGTTAAATGGAGTAAGTCCCACTTGAGTAAACAAGGGAAACATTGGCATTTAATGACTCCTTTTGACATTCTTCTGAATGAAGATACTTGCATCTATCTTAACTAAACACTTTTATTTCTATAATTGGAAAGTGTGTGTATTTGAATGCCTTTTGAGGAGTCAGGAAAAGAGGTGATTTAGTCTAGAGTCAATTAGATACCTATTTCTGTTTTTATCCTAGGAGTCACTCTTGATACTATGGACTTAGGCCATATGTTATAGTGGATAGAGTTATGAACTTGGAATGGGTATGACTTGGATTCAAATCTTATCTCTGAAATTTAGTAGGTCTGTGACTCACTAAAGTCATTTAACCTCTCTGAAAATAGAAGCTAAATGACTTGCCCAGGGTCATATAGCTGTTAATATATACTAGAAGGCCTCCTCAGTCCCCTTGCAACTAGAAATCTATGATCCTAGGAATTAATAAAAGTCCTAAGTTGGGCTGTTTCTTTTAGTTGACATTTTGAAGGAATTCATGATTTCTCCAATGCATATATTCTTTCCATAGATATAAATCATAATCCTTCAATGGATCCACAACTTGTGTTGCCTGACCCTTTTTTTTTTTGGTCATGCACTTCCTAAATAATGAATGTTACACCACATTACATTCAAACTATTGCTGGTCAAGTGTTATAGTCTGCTTATGTTCATTATGCTTTTTCTATTGCCCTTGATATTTCTGTATCTTTAATTGTGAGATTATAGTTTTCCATTGCATAGTGTTTTATTGTTCTACCTAAGTCCCCATCTTTAAGATTAACATAGGACCCTGGAGCTCCATGATTAATATTTCTTCATCTTGGTTCCCTGAACTTTTTTGTTTTATTTTGTTTTTTAGTATTTTATCATGCTGTCAATATAAATGATTCCTTTGAAATCCCATGTATTTTATTGTATTTCTTTAAAAACTTGATTCCAAGGAATTCATAGGCTTCACCAGACTGCCATGACACACAAAATGTAAGGAACTCCACTTACAATCATTTCAATAGAATGTTTACATAAAAGTTGTTGAGGCTCTTGCTAAACCACTGCAGAGCTTTCAACAATTCTAAAATTAAAACCTAGTTTTTACAGTTTTGCTAAACTGGTGCTAAGCCATACATTTGTACAAGTTTAATTCTAGTAGGGGAGAGGAAACTAACTCAAGGTGCAAATTCTTGCTTTTCCTTTTCCTTCTAGAATTTCTGCTAAAATTTAGAATTATGAAAATGGTGAGCTATTATGCTCATTAAATAATTGTACTTTCATTCATTAACTTTTTTAATCAGGTATATAACTTATGTGAACTACTGCTACCCAATAATCTCAGTAAATTTCCATGATCCTACATCATGGGCAGAACTTTTACATTGGAGACATTCAGAGATTATTGAAAACTATAGACATGTTGAAAGCATAGGGAAAGTTGAGGAAAATCTTAGCTTTTTCCCTTCATACCCTGAAAAAAGAAATATTTACATAAATTTTTACATTGCTGATTAATCTAATTTGGGTGATCATCATTTGAAATATAAATTAGATAGTTGATTTAATTAAATCCGCCCTTGTTTCTATACATACTGTTGCAAGATACTTATGGTAAAATAATACAAAAACTTACAAACATCAGTCTTCCCCTGTGTGCTAGAGATATATTTCTTAACCTCTGAGATGCACTTCTGAATTAAAAATAGGTGTTTTCTACTTGTATCATATGCTCTACATAAGTTCAAAGATTTATTAGAATATTTCAAATGGAGATATCATTATTATTCATTAATAATTAATAAATAAGCATTTTATAATTGCCAGTTGAATTATTTTTCTATGATTTTATTAATTAAATTGTATTATTTAAATTAGCACACAGAGCATATAAGGTAGTTCATGTAAATTTTCTTATAATTGTTGTGGAGTTTAAAATCTCATCTTGTAGTTATTGATCACTATAACCAGAAAGGAATGCCTCTGAATCACAGTCATAGCATCTGTGTATTATATGTATTGTATTTTTTGGGGAAAAAAAGAAAACACATAAACATCACCAAATTTATTCTTAATCAACCACTTATCTAACACCCAAATAGCAAACAGACCAAAGGAAATGTGAAAATACACATATATTTGTATTCATTTTAAATATTGTATTCTAATTTTCATCATTGAATTAAATCTATATTTTATTTTAATGGATTAATTACTGAAATAAAGAAGCAGTACCTTAAGCATGAAAAGGAACCTTATAAGATATATAAACCCCATGATACTCTCTTTTTACTTTCCATTACAATAGTGTCCAGTGATTTTTTTTTTTACTCGACTTCCTCATTCAGATTTTTCTCATGTAGTTCAGCTCCATTGATGGCTTTTTAAAGGATATTGCTAACCTAGAAACCCTCAAATTCAACAAACAGTTACTGTGGAAAACTGCTGTTTATTAAATCCTGGTTTAGACAACTTACAAGTCTAGCATACTACATTAGAAAAAAGTCCCTGAAAATTAAAAAAATAAAAAAAAACTTTTGCAATTTATAAAATAGAGACTAGATTATATGATTCCCTAAGGCCCCTTCCATCTCTTAACATTCTTTATCTTTGTAAGTACCTTCCTGCTCTAAAATTCTGTGATTATGGGACTAGCTGTCAGATCCTCACTATTTTCCAGTTTTGTCTTAGATGTGTAAATAATGCTATCTAGATGTTTAATTGTACTGAAATATAAATAAGTACTACAAAGTAAAGGATAAGAAAAAAAAAACCTTTTAATTACGCTAGTAATAGGTAGAATCTTTACATATATTTTACTTATAGACCTGGTCACAGGCATGTTTGGCTTGAAAGATGAGTTATATTCCTCATGAATTCTCTTTTCAAAACTAGAAGCTCATTAACATTGAGGAATCTTGGTGTTCTTCACTGAGGATTTAAGATCCTGGTAACAGGAGGATGAAATACTATCAGCACTTTCTTTCTCTGTTTAAAAGAAAATGCATGACTAGAAAAGGGTATACCCAAAGTGACTGAGATTGTTATGGCGAATGACAACAGAGACCTATGAGTTAAACTATATATTATGCCTTTGTATCAGTGATCGCACTGCATGACCTCAAGTAAAACAGCATGGTGAATTTGTCTTTTCTCGATGGAAAATGGTGAAAGGAAGAGCATATAAGCTGCCAGTTCATAGGGCCACTTGTGAAGGGACTGTAAAAATTGTTTTGTCAGTTAATCAAGTGGAGAATAATACTAGAGTTTCTTTTAGATTTAGGTTTCTATAAAACAAAGTGAGGATAGGAGTAGAAGGAAATGCACTAGAAGTCATCATCTCTAACTCAAAAAAAATAAGCAAAAGAAGAAAGTCTGAATTAAAATTTCTATTATGTTGTAAACAGAATGATATATGTGTATATTACCTTGATATGAATAGAATGATTGTCCCACATGGCATTTAAATGATCAGTATTTTAATTTATTCAGCTGTTTCATTCATTCATCTTGGGGATTTGTGGGGGGGGGGGCATAGATTAGTGTCTGCTATGCCGGTTTGCCCAATATACATGATCTGCCCCTGATGTATAGTGAGTGGGTAACCTGCAGCCTCCAGGCCACATGTGGCCCTCTAGGTCCTTTGAATAAATCCAAATTTCAGAGAAGAAATTCCCTTAATTAAAGGATTTGTTCTATAAAACTTGGAATCAGTCAAAAGACCAAACCCAAAGAACAAGAATGGGAGGTTCCCCATTGCTAGACATCCTTAGAAGTTCTTTGCTTACATTAACTTGGTTATGAATGCCAGATGATTTTGTTTAGCCAGTGGATAATGTGACACCATTCATATCATTAAAAAATGGAAGTTCTTTCAATTAGGAAATTGTCAGGTAATATGCTTACTCATTAAAGTAAAACAGTTGACTAATGAAGCACTAACTTGTTAGAGGAACCGCTGTTTAAAAAAAAAGGTGGGGGAAAGGTATCACTTCATGGCATTTTTGCATGTAGTTAAAATATGAGACATGTTTGAGGTAAAAAAAATGGATAGGTGACAAAGTATATAGATCTAGGGAGGAGTATAAACAATATGTTTGGTAGGTAAATCACTTCAGTCATTCACAAAACAAATTTTCTTGTCAAATGAGTGTAATTTAGTCTTACATAATAGTATGATACTTTGTGTGCAGAGAATTTTCAATCAAGGACTTCTAGAAATAGAACTCAGAACACTAAATTGTGTTCAATATTAGATTTGATTCCCTCTTCCAGTGTCTTACATGATGCTAACATTTTGCCTTTTCTTTGATTACACTTTCTATTGTGTTGCAGAATTGCAAGCTAGACTGAATCCCATTTTAGCTCTTTTCCTTGTTTCAGTTAATACCTGAGGCAAGCACAGTGTAATACCATTAACCCCTTTTGCCCTGTCAGAAATAAAACTATCATTTCCCTGGGTGTGTATTGAAATCACACCTTGTAACTATTTAAGTTTCTAATAAAGAGAAAAGTTGTTGGGTGTGGTGTTATAAAAATATTGAATACCCACGTCTAACATTTGCTGCTTCTACATAACTATTGCAGTCATTGAGGAAATTAATTGAGTTAGGAGTGGATGGGAGTGTGGTTTAGACTCCTAACATTGTTAACAAATTATGGTGAGTTCAGTTTTACTAGGATTTATCTTTCCCACCAATTAAAGAGGTCTCTCTTTGAAGTAGATGAAGAAGGAAGAAGCTCAGAGAAATTAAGACCAATGTGAATCATAAAGCTGAATATATCTATTGCCCACTTATTTCTTCCACTTAATTTGTGATATTATAATTTTCTCTGAAAAGCAAGCTTCAGATCAGATGGAAATTTAATTTCAAGCTTCTAGACCTGAAAAGTGTAACTTCTGTTTGCATGTACAAAAATTTCATGAAAATAGATTTTATCTCAGTAGAATTTTTTTTAACTTATGTATGGCTATTTTCACCAATTTTACAACAAATAATCAAGAAGCAGAGTGGCAAAAAAAAAAATCAATTCTCTGTAATCACAATCTAATCTGTTTAAAGGTATCATGGCTTAATGTATAGCAAGCTAAACTCTGCAGCAGGAAGATCTTGGTTCAATCTCCTCTCTGAAATCTGATGGCTTTGCGGACCCCAGAAAGGCATTTAGCCTCTCAAGCGATCTAGGCCACTGGTCCTGAACTTGAATAGAAACAGGGCCTGTAATCTGTATAATATGGATCCCTGTAATCTAAAATGTATTGCATGTTGCCTTACTTATAAAGTGTGTGTGATATTATCTATATTTTATTGAATTTTAATTTATTGTGTTAAATATTTCCCAATTATATTTGCTTCAGACTTAATTCAGGAGTGCCTCAGACTATGTTTTTGACATTTCTTCTCTAGGCATCTCTTTAAGATTATGCCAGACTATGTTGGCAGAGGGAGTTTCCTGTCCCTGGAATTCTCTATACACATTAAATCACCAGTGCTAGTCCCTATCCTAGCCTATCTACCTACAGGAAAAAACAAGTCAAAAGTATTACACCCTTTGGGAATTTATGAATCTTCAGAAAAATGTAGGAATGTCATAAAAGGTCATTGATGAGTTTGTCACATGCTAATAGGCTAATGTGAATGTTAGTGAACTTGATCTCTGATGAATACATCTCCCACTTAATATATCACCTAAGTCTTTTCTTTTTCTCTTCAGGCCTCAGGTACTCAATTATCAAGAGGATAATTTTGCCAGTGTTCAGATATGTGTCTTGTTGCTTGATAGTGCAAGCCTGTAATGTAGCCAGCCTGCAATTTCAGAATCTGTTGGGTATTCTGTTACAAAATTGTAAAAATTGTAATCCTTTTATCCCACTAAGACTGACATAATGTAGATACTTAAAAAATGAATGCGGACTTGATGGGTTCGTTCTCTACCTCACCTTACCATCCTCCTTTTTCTGAACCCAAGTTGGTCATCTAAAGACAGTTTAATTGAAATTTAAAACAAGTGCTTTTATTTTATTAGTGATTTTACTTTATTTTTCTATATCATAGTTGTTATCGACATGACAACAAACCCCCTTCCTCTCCCTTTTTGGGTGAATCTTAGAATAAATTGGATTTTGAAGTGATTTAGTTCATAGTGTTTCAATACCCATCCCACCCCTTGCCTTCCCCCTACCCCCACCGCCCACCAAGCCTTACCATGTGTATTTTTCTCCTCAAGGCAGCCTAACAGGAAGGCTGTAACTATGTAACTGCTATCAAGCCAGCACTTGTTTGGTGCCTCCAGGAACCTTGAATAAATAGATCACAATTTCTCACCAATCAATTTGGTGTGCCTCTGGGTCTAAACCATGGAGAAGGTTTTGCTCTCTTTTTTAAAAAAATTGCTCTGACCTATGCCTGATCATTTATTTACCAGTTTGGTAAGTGCCAGAAAAAAAAATAACAACAAAACCTTGGACAAGTAGATGAATGTAGTGTTTTTCATTTTTTTTCCCATTAAGAATAGTTAGAGGCTAAATTCTAAATTAAAATTGTTTTCAGACAGACTTTTCCATATGGGATCATAGAGCTCTGTCTAGAAGGGGTCTTAGAGACCATCTAAGTCAACCTGCTCGTTTTACAGATGAGGACACTGAGACCCAGACAAGCTGAGGTGCTCCTTGAAAGTCATAACTAGGGGCAGCTAGGTGGTGCAGTGAATAGAGCACCAGCCCTGGAGTCAGGAGGACCTGAGTTCAAATGTGGCCTCAGACACTTGACACTTACTAGCTTTGTGACCTTGGCAAGTCATTGAACCCCAAATGCCCCTCAAAAATAAAAGCAAAAAAAAAAAGTCACATAACAGTAGATGAATAGTAGCTCTTATTGCTAGCTATTATCACTAAATGTTTTTGTTCTGTTGGGTCCAACTCTACGTGATGGTGTCCCTGGAGTATTTTGCCATTTCCTACTCCAGTGTGTCTTCCTTTTTCAGAGGAGGAATTGAGGCAATCAATTGACTTGCTCAGGATCACACAGTTAATAAGTGTCAAAGGCCAAATTTGAATTCAGATCTTCCTGACTCCAGGCCCAGTGTCTATCCATTACACTATCCAGCTTCCCCAATATAATTAATACTTAAAGAAAACTGGAACTAAATTCCTCTGACTTAAGGTTAATTGCTCAACTGTACCTGCTAAAATTTTCTTTTAAAACACTGTTTAATTTTTGTCCAGATGTGATTTTGTTGTTGTTGCTGTTGTTATCAGGAACTCCTCATGAATAAACTCCCTCTACCAAATGTAAATGGGCACTTATTTCAGCAACTTGGAATTTAAAGATTTTAGAGATTTTCCTGGGACATTAAAGTTAAATGACTTTACCAGGGCCATAGAGGCACTATGTGTCAAGCCCAGGTGTTCCTGATTCTGAGGTCAGATTTGTACCTACTATGCCATGCCCTTTATCTAAAACACTAAAAAAAAAACCAAAAACAAACCAAAAAAACCTTAATTCTAATATGTTTATAATCATAAGGATAACAGCTAATATTTACAAAGTGCTTTGAATTTTGCGATTTCCATAAATTTTCTCATTTAATCCAAATTATAATGGTTAGCAAACAATTTAATGCATTTTGTGTTGTTCCCACCTTATATCATGACATTTGTGTCCATTATCAGTTTTATGTGATTTATTCATATTTATTACTATATTTTGAAATATACTTCATAATGGCTATAATTGAGAAATGTCTTTGTGTTTAAAAAAAAAAAAAGGTCTATCTTCCTTCCAAATTATGTCATGCCAGGTAGGGATTTTGGAAATACATTAAAAAAAATTTCACAAAGAGATGGAAAGCCATAAGAAAACTGGTAACAGGCAATACATTTCTTGTTGCCTTCTAGCACTCGTTTATACAAAATCTCTCTGTAACAAGAGGTTTATATTGTCTTATTAATGAACATTAAATTACATGCAGTTGAGTATTAATATTGACTTATTTATGGAAGAATTGTGTGGCCTTTAACATGTAGACTTCTGTGAAACTAGACAACAAAGTGTAGAAGAAAGTAATGAGATTAAACCTTATCATTACTCCTGAAAAAAGAGCTCAGATCTAAAAATGGTAGGCCAGTAGCTTCTTATTTGAATAGCTATGTTTCTTGTGCTTTATAAATGGCAAAATTCTAATTTTTTAAAGTATTAATAAAAATAATAGGTGGCAGGTGCATGATGTTTTAAGGTCTGTAAAAATGTTCAATATTTTATTTCAAAGTAAGGGAGCATAGGTAAATAATTCATTCTACATTTGAGAAATATGTTGAGGATCCATGGAGAACTTTATATAATTTATGAAATGAGATAAATTGTTACTGAATTTATGCTTTTTATAGTTCTCATTTATTAGGGTGCTTTATTTCAGTGATAGAAGTTTCTACCAATATTTTGGAATCTACATAAACTTTAAAAATAAGAATTACTTTATTTTAACTTGACATTCAAATACTGGGGAGGTAGTGTGGCATAATAGAAAGAGCTTTGGATCCAGGATCAGAAGACAAAGTGCTACAACTAACTAGATTTGCACCTACAGATAAATCACTGGCCCTTCTTGGGTGCTAGTCTTCCGATGCACACTAAGAGGAGTGAACTTGAGAATCCTCAAGGTGCCATTCACTTTAAAGATTCAGAGTTCTCATGAATACATTTTAGGTTTGAATTTATTCACATTGAAGCTGTCCAGGGTAGATTTCTCAAAATGCCTTAAAAGAAAAGCAACTTGCACCTTAACTTGAAAAGACAAATTACAATAACAGAAACGAAGTGTTTATAAATTTGTCAATTATGCAAGTTCACTGTACGGCAGGGAATACATTGTGTTTCTTCACAAAGACTTGTGTTTTGTAATATTTCATCCTCTATCATAACAATTCTTTTAATGACCTCTCAGAATCATTTGCTAACTGATTTTGTATTATATTGCCATCCCTCCCTGCCTCTCCCTAAATTAAATTAATTATTTGAGTTGTTCCTTTCAACTTTTTCCTCATTCTTTTATGCTGTCTGCCTTCTTATTGACAATGTAAAGGTTATCTGTTTAAAAAAAAAACCTGGCCAAAGGAATGGCTTTTATTTAGCTCATTACTTCCTGGTCCATTAGTAGATACAGCTTTGTTTTTATTAAAGAATAAAGCAGGTGTGTGTGTGTGTGTGTTGTGTTGGGGTGTAGATGTTAAAGGAAGCTTTCTGCCAGATCTCTTATCAGTTGCCACACTGTCAACTTTTCCCAAGTATTTCTCACTGACAGCATTCATGAGATGTATATAATATATCCTGGTGTTTACTTGCTTTATTTAATATACCATGAAGTGTGACACAAGAGTAGTTGAACTATTAGAACCATGATTCTATAGCACATTTTAAAATATTACTTATCACACATTGTATTTCCAGATTGAAAGAAAACATATTGTTTAAAACTGGTCATTAGGGACTTCCTTACTGAGGCAAGAAGAGAGGAACTCATTCGCCACTTAATCTTTCAGTTTCCATTAATGATGTTATTTAAGTTCATAACTAATATTATACTTTTTTCAGAATAATCTTTAGGAACTAATTTTTCAATAACAATACACTGAATTTTTTGTTATTTGGGCATTTTAAATGAAATAGGTACCTTTAATAATCACCTTAATCAGCATTCATATAGCAGGCAGATACCTGCTGGGCATCCCAAGTTTGGCCTTTTTGTTATATGTTCTCGGGTCGGCATGCAAAGCAGGTCCTAGGATTTATTAGGACACTACCGACTAGCCAAAGTACCCACATAGTGTGTACTTGGCATTCTAACCAGGCTTGCAGCTTAAGATGTATCTACCTCTGAAAGGTTGGTCCTTCAAAGACTGCCATCATGATAGGCAATCATTTTTTTTTCTGTCATTATTACATTATTGGGGGAGACTATGGAAAAGTCTTTAAATGTTCCTGCCTTCCTTACGATTTGACATTTTCATTGTCAGACAATTCTCACCAGGGCAACTCAAGTATGGGGGTCTCTGAAGTTATATCAATTTTTCAGAATCCATTGGGCACATCATTGTGGCAGTCAGTGGTACATGAAGTATGTATGAAAATATTACTCAAGATTGAAAGAGAACAGGGATTTTTGTCATTCTTAAGTGCTATAGATTGCAATCCTGAATTAGGTTTGGAAAACAAAAGCCGGTAAGACTTGGGGAATGAACATTTTATGTGAAAAGTTTATTCCGAACTGTGCCCCAAAGCTGTCCACAATAGTCTAGGATCAATACTGCAGTGCCACACATTCTACAGGACTTAAAAAGCAGGAGGCTGCATGCAGGTCTACTCAAAAGGAGTGGGTGTTTGTTGAACCAAATATCAGGACTGCTTTGTGGCTAAAGCAGTAGTTTAAATGAATAACAAACCAGCAACTGGGGTATATTTTCTTCCATATAATAAATCATGTTGTTTTCCAAACAGATTGCACATAGCATTTGAAGCTGAGCAACTAAGCTTGCCAATATTGAGAGCTAATGCTTCAGCACCTTTCATTTTTCACTGTGAGCAGGAAACCTCTTCTTAAGCTCATTCATTTTCCAGAGGGAAAATCGAAGACAGTGGCATATTGTCAGAGCTGCTTTATTGTTGTCATTTACAAAGGTCACCTGAATTAATTGACTTCTTACCTTACCTAGTGTAAAGTGGCTCGATTTTTGACACATTTATGGGAAAGTGGCAGTCTTTGAGAGGAAACTGTCCCTTAGGTTTTCCTTATCTTGCAAAGGAATACAAATTCTGAAATTCCAATTGTAGAAACAAACCATTTCTTTTCTATAAAGTCTTTTCCTTTGACTGTTTAGTGAATTGAACATAACGGGTGGGTGAGGGGCTGGGGGAACTGAAGAGCTCCAGGAGGCCGAATTTCAATGCTTAGCTTATTGTTAATGTCTACAGAGAATCCATTAAAGCAGTAGTTAGTGTTTGTACAAGATCCCAAATTTGTCCTGTCTGTTTGAAAACATGCATTAAGTAGCTAGGTGCCCTTTGCAGGGTTTAAAAGTATCAATTAGCCAAGCACTGTATTTCATGAATCATTCTTACAGGGTTGTTGACAGACTTGACTGAGCATGGTTTTGGTCTCGGGGGCATTGCTTCTGAAATTAGAGAGGGTAAATAGAAGACACAAAGTGATGCTTATAGCTAGCTACCTCAGTGTTTTATGTCTTTGGAGATGTGATTTTGGAATACTCACTTCTTTCTTCCTACTCTCCATCTCCTTTTCTTCTCCCTCACCACTCCTCCCACCCCCACCCCCCCCAAAAAGAAGGTTGTGTTCTACTCATACAACCTGAATCTGAGGGGGAAAAAAGACAGAATGGTTTTGTTTCAAATAAGTATATCAGAATAAAATTGAACCTTCCAGCTTGTTTTGAGC
Source organism: Petaurus breviceps papuanus (assembly GCF_028583685.1). NCBI lineage: Eukaryota > Metazoa > Chordata > Mammalia > Diprotodontia > Petauridae > Petaurus > Petaurus breviceps. Next base: position 7,271,613 of record NW_027186645.1, on the reverse strand, counting down.
CAAGGGAATATATTAACAGTTGGTTGGAAGAGTCTTCTCAAATAGGAAATGTATCAGAGAGCCAACCTGCTGTGACCCTGTTAATTACCAAAGAAGATGAGAACTCTTCTGTTTCATGGGATCCTTCTTACCTGGGCTGTACAGTTCCAAGTGCATTAGCAACCAGACATTTTCACTGTACCTTCTGACTTGTGAGGAGATGTTCTTAAAGGGAAATCATTTACCACAATCCTTAAGATGTAGCTTGGCAGAAATTCAATAACTGATTGTGATATGCTCATTCAGCCTCTGTGCTCAGTGGTTTTGGGTCCTGACATATAACAGCATTTGCCTTAATCCACCTATGATGTGTGTGTGTGTGTGTGTGTGTGTGAGGCAGTAGTGGGGGTTCCACTCCATTTTTTGTTGTTATTGTTGTTTTCCAGACAGCATCTGTATAGTTTGCTTATAACATTAAGTACATGAAGGAAAAAAAAAATCATTCCCTCCCCTTATCATTGCCTCTCCCTTTCTCCCTCTCATGTCCTTTGATGGGCTTTCAAGCTTGTATAATGCATGTTGGAGAATTCCACAAGCACCACTAGACATAAAAGGGGGAGGGGGAAAGGAAGTGTTGAATTTTTATTTTTCTCTTAAAGTAAAAATTGATGTTAAAACCTATTAAGATACAGCCAAGAAGAAAACAACAGGAGGGTTAAAGTACTAAACCAAGCACCACATGAATGATAAACAGCACATATTAATATCCATTTTTTTTAAGCAAAGCAAAGCAAAACAAAACAAAACAAAAAAACTTACCCTGCAAATGCCGTTTCCGGATAGTAGATGACTTCTTGTGTCTCTGGACTGTGGATTCCTTAGTTCCTTAGGTGTGATAATCACAGAGTTGCAGTCTTCCCTGGGTGTGAAAAGGTGCATATGTATATGTGTAGACACAGCATAAACAAATAGACACTGCATGCACAGACATGTATATGTAGTCCTCTCTGTATATCCTACACCATGAGGGAAAGCAGCAGCCTGCACTTGAGATCCCAGGTTTTTGCCAGCCGCTCTCTTTGCCTCTCTGTCACACTGGCGGATGCTTGCGATCCAGGAAAGAGAGATGCTGCTAGCTCCTTCTACTTCCCCTTGTTTCCATGGTGGTTAGTGGTGCATCGTTCACCCGATCAGTTGTCACACTGACACGGTGCTGCCTGCTCAGCGGTCATTAATAACTGAACACCCTCCACTCCCCAGAGAGGAGCCAATCACTTCAGAGTGCCAAGATGTAGCCCTCGCAGCTGCTCGAGTCTGGTTGGCTGCAGCAGCCTGTCTGTTATGTGACACTGCTGCTTAGGGCACAAATAAATGAAACCAGCTTACGTATTTTTTCCTGGGTATCATTTGCCTTCTCCCCTTTTTTTGCATGGAGGTTTCTGGGCAAGTTTTCTATTGGAAAAAAAAAAAGTTGTCAGTCATTGAGACACTGTGGATTCCAGTTCCTAAATAAGAAAACCATATTTACCAAGATTCCCAAACAGAAAGAACATCTCATAGGTACAGCACCTGAGCACCTCTCTCTGAAGTTCAACAAAGGGTGATCTTATTCAACAAACACTGCTGGAAGCTGTGCTGGGTGGCATTTGGTTCTTTATTTACCCTACTTAATGTAGCACTGGGATTTTCTTGTCAATTCTATGCTGTTTTGTTTTGACTGTTTTAAACATTGCCCTTTACCATATATTTAATCCACTGTATGTTTTCTAGCCCTCGAGTCACATCACTGACATATCTTAAGGAAGCAAATGTTTTTAAAATATGGATTTCTAATTGTATCTATCCTGTTCTGCCTCTCTGTTTTAAGGAACCTGTCAATTGTAACTCTGTGTGTGTGTGTGTGTGTGTGCATTTAGAATGCAGTCTCTAGTACTTGGCAAATATACAAATCTAATATATATATATAGTATATATACATATATACACATATCATATATATATATATATGTTGTTATGCCTACAAATTTATTTTACACATAATGGAAAATTCAGTAGATTATAAAAAGTGCTTTTAAATTTCAGGAAAGTTTAGAAAACATTTTCTCATTTGGGGGGCAAAAATATATAAAAGTTTAACACTACATATTTTCTGACAGATTTCCTGAAAATAGACAATAATGATGAGGATACATTTTTTTAAAATATTATTGTTTTATCAGAGAAACATCCTATAGAGAAGAATAGAATGTGAAAAACGGTTTATCAACAGGTCAAAAGAAGGCTGAATTCATAATCCCAGCCCTAGTTTAGGAAGGCCACCCTCTAGTGGACTAAAAAGGAAAAAAGATTCCACCCAGATTTAAGAAAGACTTTGTGACTTATAATAGGCAAGCCATTATTTTATTTTTTTATTATTTTGGAAATGACACTGTTCACTGTGGTTTTGGAAAGCTGAAAAAAAGTCACAAAACATGTTTATTTAAAAAAATGCTTGTGCTTTTAAAAAATAAAAGCAAATTCTACCAAAGTGCTTATTTGTATATGAAGTCATGAAACTGATGCACATAATTTCAAATAATCCATCCTTTGACTAAAAATGATCTTCCTCGCTGTGAAAGAAATCATTATATCATTTACTGTCACATGTACTGGTAGATTATACTTTAGTAGTTTCCTTTTCCAGTCATTTCAGTTGTTCTTTAGAAAATTGAACAGAGCTTCGAAAAATGTTGACCTGTAAGTAGTCCAACAATGCATGCACATTGAGTAATCTTTTTTTCTCCCACCTTCAGTCCCCCCATATACTGTCCAAAGCAGATGGTTTCATTTATGTTCTTTTTTTTTCTTTGCACATAATAGAGATAATAGGATGTACTGGAAAGTATTGTAGATTTGGGTCAAAGGACACTCATTTAAAATGTGGTTCCATTGCCAGGGGGAACTGGTACTAGTCACTTAATATCTGTGGACCTCAGTTTTCCTTATCTGTAAAAAGAAAGAATTGGACTTATAATAGTGATATTAAGGTTTTTTTTTTGTTTTTTTTTTGCTTTAGTCCTAGGATTAAAACTATATCCTATACAAGAATCAGCTTCAATGATGGAGAATGATAATATAATTTGGTAAATAAGTTTTAGTTTATATTTTTGGTGCTTAGTGATTTAATTTTGTTTGATTGGTATTGCATATATAATTGACAAACCCAACAATTAGAAAAATTATCGTGCACTTGCATAATTCTAGTAACTTGTGATAATCAAAGGGATATATGATTTCATTTTTTAGTTGTAGATGAAACTAACAAACATGCTTGATACTTAAATTTGAACATATGTTCTAAAAATCAAAGAGAAATATTTTAACCTTAAGTTTCTTTCACATCATGGAGTGTTTTATATGCATTATTTCCCAGAAAGTCATTTTAACTTAGTTATTAAATTACAGATGAAGAATGAAATTGTTTAGAATATTTTCTTCTGTTGTTTATTACAGGTTTTGCAATTGGACATTTAAAAACATTAATCAAAAATGTAATATATTTTGCAATAACATTTAGTAAATCTATACTGATATGTTACCTATAACATTAGGAAATAAGTATCAATGATAATAGAAAAAGTAATCACTCAGTCTGAAAATTAAAAAAAATGAATTAAAAAAATTTTTAATTCAATTAATTTATTTGATTTTTAAAAATTAACTAAATTTTAATTGAAAAAGGAATTTATCCTTTATCTATTGTCCTTTGGCAACAGCATTTATATTACATATTATTAGCATTTATGACCATCTTATCAAGTGACTTTGCAACAGTATGTTGGTTTAAACATTGGGGAAAAAACAAAGCAAGAAATGCACTCTCTCTTCCCTCTTTTTGTATCTATTTAGGCACTACCTTTGTGAATATGGTACAGCATGAGATGGATTATTTGAAACTATCACTAATGAATATGTCTCCTCAATGTTTGCTTTTCATTAGTTAATATACATCACTATACACCAATCATGGGACTTTGGGAACTACAAGGGGAATTATACCACTTTTCTCTGTACTTCATGGGACCATGAGTCCTCATTATCACTCTGACCATGTTCAACTATCTACCATGAACTTAACCTCCACACCTCCATTCCTTTCTCATCTCTTTCTCTGAAAATTATAATTAAATCATTATCTGGAAAGGGTTTGTTAATAGATCACTCTATTGGTCCACTTCACTGTCCACAAATCTCCTACATGTGTTGTCTCCTTCTTTAGACTATAAGCTTCTTGAGAACAGGGACTGTTTTTTTTTTTTAATTTATTTGTATCATCAGTTCTCAACACAGTGCTTGGAACACACCAAGCACTTCATGAATCCATCCATCCATCCATCCATTCATTCATTCATTGTTAACCAGAGAAAATATTCTGGTAGTAGAAATAAAAGGTGCTTACAATCTGAGAGGATATGAACATATATAGTGTTAATCTAGTATGAATTAAATGCATTTAAAAATAAGAATTAAAGTCACGCTGCTTTTTTATAATCCAGGCAATTCTCTTGTACTATAACTTGCAGCACAGGTACCTGTCTCCATAGGTAAACTATTCTCATTGGTAATTTGGTATGCCAATGAAATATCAATATTTATATTATTATGTTTAATAATAAAATAAACTAGCATTTATATAGCACCTTAAGGATTGCAGAGTGCTTTACAAATATAGATTGAAATAAAAAAAACGAGCCATACTACATCTAGAGTAGAGTAACAAGAATAATCAAAAGACTAAAAATGATACTCTCCATAAACTGTTGAACAAACTGGGAATGTTCAATTTGGAAACACAAAAACTTAGGTAGAATGTGATAGTTGTATCCAAGTATTTTAAAGACTCTTATGTGGAAGAGGGATTACTATCTTTGACCCAGAGGGCTAAACTAGGGATTATGAATGAAAGTTGTAGAGTGACAGATTTTTTGGCAATATTTAAAAGAACTTCCTAAGAATTTGAACATCTGAAAGTGCAATCAGTGAATCTATTAGAATATAAATTCCTTGCATGCAAGGTTTGTTATTACTTTTGTGTTTGTATCTCCAGTGCTTAACACAGTGTTTAGTATATATCAGATATTTCTTAGAAAAGCATCTTGATTGATTATTGATTTGATTAGATTATAGTGACTTTTTATCACTAATGATATCAAAAGTAAGTCTATATGATCATTGTCAAGAATGCTATAAAGATGACCTAAGATATTTTCCAAATCTGGGATTGCATAATTTTATTTCCACTTCTTTTATGGCACATCACATTAAAATTTATATTGCATTTTTTGAATACTTGTCCTGCAATATTCACAATGCCGATGGTAACTATAAATACGCTGATATGGTTATTAATCACAAAATATACCAGGCTCTCTACAGGGGGGAGGATAAAATAGAACATTTATTCAAATACCAGAAAACTGAGTCCCAAAACCAGAAAGTCAAAGCCATCACAGTAGTTATGAAGTTGGCACACATAGTTAATATAGTAAACACCCACATTCTCAAGCCTTCAAATCAGAAGAGGCTACCTCAGGCAAAGATCCTCCTCTCCCCACTCACAGAAACTGCTCAGTGTCCATGAAGCATGCTTCCAGCAGCTTTGGCCCCCTGCAGTTCCTGTCCCAGGCAGTCCTCAACTGGAGTCCTTAGCAGAAATTCTGGCTGGCTCAAAAAAAGAGTTCGGGCCTCCATCACTGCTGCTCCTGTCGCTGCTGCTGCTGCCACACTTCCAGCCACCTCACACACTCTAGCTTGGCTTCCTCTTCCTCTTGCCCCACACCTTCCTCCTATGTTAGCAAATTGAAGGGGCATGGAAGATCTTTAAATCCCATAACCCTTACAGATATATACTTAGTCATCTTTATATTTCTAGCTTGGACATGTGCTTTACACATAGTAGGCTATATTTGTGGAATTTTATTTGTTATTCTAAAGCCTATATTAAACAGATATTTGTTGAATGAATTGCTTGTAAATTGCTGAATCAACTGATTTGATATATAGTCAGCAAGAAGGATTTCAGTAACTGTACTGGAGGAAAAAAGTGAATTTAATACACCAGACAGGCAACGCTCTTATATAGTTACGGTTGTTCAAGTCTGTTGATGAAAAAATTTTTGTTGCTTACATTGTTTGAAAAATAGAGCTCTGAAGGAATGCAGTGCTGACTTGGAAAGACAAGTTGATGTGCTGAGAAAGCTAAATAAATATGAGTGGGCCATGCATGATAGATGGCTGACATGGAGTAAAAAGTTACTGATCTGCTTAGTGAATTGAATAGTGGTTCTGCTACTTGATTATTTCTCATTTAAGTTGGAAATATGATGGCAGGAGTGAATAGTACTGTTGTATGATAATGGGCTACACTGATAGAATGTAGCAGTTCATTAGGATCATGGAATTAAAGAAGACAATGAGATATTTGGATCAAAACCTTACCTGTAAGGCAGGACACATGACTTAAATGTAGAAGCATAAGCACTTCAACCTTTTGCTTTTGATGAGGAAATCATAATTCACCCTCCTAACATCTACCTCCATTGTTATAGTGGGTGCCAAACTAGATAGCTATTGTTTCAAAGCCAAATACATTTATTTATGTATTAATTCACAAATAATTATTGAGTTATTTCGATGTGCAAGGCCCTTTCAAACAATGTAGTCTCTTAAACTTAGGTATACCTGGCAGAGGCATTTGTTTTTTTTCTTGAGTTCTTCAGTATGTACACTCTTTTCTTTACTTCAGAAATATGAGTTCAATGAACCATTCAACCAAGAAACATTTACTCAGTCAATTCTCCACTCAAGACACCGTGTTAAGGAACATTAAAAGAGAAATAGACTGGCCTCAAGGAGCTTATGGGAAACAAGATGCAACATATTAGAGTATACTTAAATATGGAGCAAGAAAGTGGTGCCATAGTGTAGAGTGCTGGGTTTGGAACAGTAAGACCTAAGTAAGTAAGGCCCAAACTGGCTTCAGACTCTTAACTTGTGTGTGTGTGTGTGTGTGTGTGTGTGTTTAATTTATTTTTTTTTTAGTTTTCAACATTCATTTCCACAAGATTTTGAGTTACCATTTTTTCTACCCATTTTCCCCCCACCCCACCCCAAAATAGAAAGCCTCCTCAATATCCCATTCCCCCAATCTGTTCTCTCTTATATCCTCCCCTATCACCCCCCTAGCTTTGCAGGAGGACAAGATGGATTTCAATATCCCAGTGCCTGTATATCTTATTTCCCAGTTGCATGTATAAAACAACAACAACAATTTTTTTAACATTTGTTTTTAAAACTTTGAGTTGCAGATTTTTTTCCCTTCTTCCCTCCTCACCCGTCCCCTCTGGGAAGATAAGCAATTCAATATAGGTTGTATATGTGTAGTTACCCAAATCATTTCCATAGTAGTTATATTGTGAAAGAATAACTATATTTCCCTCCATCCTATCCCACCTTCTCACTTATTCTATTTTCTCCTTTTACCCAATCCATTTTAAAAAAATGTTTGTTTCTAACTACTCTCTCCCCCAATCTGCCCTCTCTTCTATCTCCCCCCTCTTATCCCCTACACCCCTATTTTCCTGTACAGTAAGATACCCAATTGAGTGTGTATGTTGTCCCCTCCATAAGCCAACTTCAATGAGAATAAGATTGACCCATTTTCTTTCACCTCCCTGCTCTTCCCCTCCATTATAACATTTTTCTCTTCCCTCTTTAATATTCGAAAATTTACCCTAATCTATCTTTTCCTTTCTCCTTCTCTCAATAAATTCCTCTCTTACCTCTTAATTTTATTTTTTAAATATCATCCCTTCATATTCAACTTGTCCTGTGCCCTTTACGTATACATGAACATACATATGCCCACATTCACATATATATTTTTATACACATATACCCTCCTATACATACTTATATATGTATATATACATACACACACCTTTTTATATATGTGTGTGTGTGTATATATATACATATATATATATATATATATATTCTCTTTAACTATTCTCATATTGAGAAAAGTCTTATGAGTTACAATTATCATTTTTCCATATAGGAATGTAAATAGTTCAACTTTAGTAAGTTCCTTATGATTTATTTTTCTTGTTTACCTTCCCATGCTTCTCTTGATTCTTGTATTTATTAAAAGTCAAATTTTCTGTTCAGCTCTGGTTTTTTCATCAAGAATGCTTGAAAGTCCTTTATTTCATTGAATTACCATATTTTTCCCCAGTAGCATTATACTCAGTTTTTCTGGATAGGTGATTCTTGGTTTAGTCCTAGCTCTTTTGACCTCAGCAATACCATATTCCATGCCCTTCGATACCTTAATGTAAAAGCTGCTAGGTCTTGTGTTATCCTGATTGTGTTTCAACAATACTCAAATTGTTTCTTCCTGACTGCTTACAGTATTTTCTCCTTGACCTGGGAACTCTGGATTTTGGCTATAATATTCCTAGGAGTTTTCCTTTTTGGGATCTTTTTCAAGAGGCATTTGGTGAATTCTTTCAATTTTTATTTTGCCCTCTGGTTCCAGAATATAAGGGTGATTTTGTTTGATAATTTCTTGAAAGATGGGGTCTAGGCTCTTTTTCTGATCATGGCTTCCAGGTAGTCCAATAATTTTTAAATTATTTCTCCTGGATCTATTTTCCAGGTATTTCCAATGAGGTATTTCACATTGCCTTCTATTTTTTCATTTGTTTGGATCTGTTTTATAGTATCTTGATTTGTCATAGTCATTAGCTTCCAATTGCTCCTATCTAATTTTGGAGGAGTTATTCTCTTCAGTGAGTTTTTGAAATTCCTTTTCCATCAGGCAAATTTAGCTTTGTAAGGCATTCTTCTACTCACAGGCTTTTTGGGCCTCTTTTGCCATTTGAGTTCATCTATTTTAAGGTGTTATTTCCTTTGGTATATTTTTGCATCTCCTTTAGCATTTTATTGACTCACTTTCATGATTTTCTTCCATCATTCTCCTTTCTCTTCTGAATTTTTCCTCCACTTCTTTTAATTGAGTTTCAGAATCCTTCTTGAGCTCCTCTATGGCCTGTAACCAATTCATATTTTTCTTGTAAGCTTTTGGAGCAGGAGTTCTGACCTTGTGGTCTTCCTCCTGCTCCTTGCCTTGATTCTTTTTGTCCCCAAAAAAGGATTCTATGTTCTGTTTGTGCTTCCTCTGCTTGCTCATATTACCAGACAATTACTTGACCTTTGAGCTCTTTTCCATGGTAGAACTCTGTTTCCAGAATGGAAAGAACACTGTCTCAAATTGCTGGGTTTTTCCTAGCTGCTGGAGTTGTTAGGAGGATGCCCTCTCTACATCCCCCACAATCTCTGGCTCACTGGCCACACACCCCAGGACTACCACACAAGACCACAATCCAGATCCAAGCAAGTTCAAGCAAGAGAAATTTCCCTCTGAATGGACTCTTTGTCCCCCTACAATCTGCAGGTCAGGAGCTCTAGAGGCAGCCACGGAGCAGTAGATGCAGCGAGCAGTAAAAGCCTCCACCATGCCTCCATCATTTCTTGCACTGGGGGCAGGGGCCAGACCATGTTTTTCTGTCCCCCCACACCATTCCAACAGAGTTCCACATTGACCTTTTATTTTGTCTTTGGTGTTTATGGATTGAGAAGTCTGGAAACTGGGGGCGGAGCCAAGATGGCGGAGTAGAAGCACGACCTTCCTGCGGCTCCGGCTTTCACCCTCCCCAATCCATGTAAAAAGGGAACTCTAAACAAACTTTGGAGCTGCAGAACCCACAAAATGACACAGAGAAGCTAACCTCCCGCTGAGGACAGCCCAGCAGGCCAGCAGGAATCAGCCAGCGCAACGCTCTGGGAGCCGAGCCCAGCACCACGCTGAGGCTTTAGCCCCAGGGCGGGTCTGACCAGCCGCCAGCCAGAGGGACTCCAGATCAGCAGCAGCTGTGGCCGTTTCCAGATTTATCAATACATAGATGCGAAGGACAAGGTGAGAGGCCAGTGCAGTCTGGACATTGGGACCCAGGAAGTGGGAGTGCGTGGCTTTTACCCCCGGAGCGAGAAACCACTGAGACGCCAGCACAGCCTGCCAGCGCCACGTGGCGGCTTCAGCTCCTGGCCTGCAGAGTGTAGGGGGACCAAGCACCAATCTGAGGGGTCATCGCTCTTGCTTTAACCTGCTTGGATCTGGATTGCAGTCTAGGGTGGAGGTCCTGGGGTGTGTGTCCAGCTTGCCAGAGCGTGTGGAGACCTCAGAGAGGGCACCCATCTAATACCTCCGGCAGCTGAGAAAACCCCAGCGTTTGGGACGAAAACTCCCCTGTCTGGTGGCAGAGTCCTACTGTGGCAAAAAGCCCAAAAGTCAAATCATTGAGTGGCAAAATGAGCAGGCAAAGGAAACAAAGCAGACAGAAGATTCCAACATTACACTCCTATTTTGGGGATAAGAAGGAGCAAGGCATGGAACAGGAGGAAAACAGTGAAGTCAGAACTCCTGCACCAAAGGAAAATACAAGCTGGTTACAGGCTATAGAGGACCTTAAGAAGCAAATAAGAGAAGTGGAGGAAAAATTGGGAAGAGAAATGAGAAAAATGCAAGAAAATTATGAAATGAGAGTCAACAGCCTGACTGAAGAAAATAATACCTTAAAAAACAGACTGACTCAAATGGCAAAGGAGGCTCAGAAAGGCAATGAGGAGAAGAATGCCTTAAAAAGTCGAATTTGTCAGATGGAAAAAGAATCTCAAAAGCTCACTGAAGAGAATAATTCCTTCAGAATTAAATTGGAGCAAATGGAAGCTAATGACTTTATGAGAAATCAAGATGTGGTCAAACAGATCCAAACAAATAAAAGAATAGAAGGCAATGTGAAATATCTCATGGGAAAAACCACTGACCTGGAAAATAGATCCATGAGAGATAATTTAAAAATTATTGGACTGCCTGAGAGCCATGACCAAATTAAGAGCCTGGAAAGCATCCTCCAGGAAGTTCTCAAAGAAAACTGCCCTGATGTTTTAGAACGAGAGGGCAAAATAGAGGTTGAAAGAATCCACCGATCACCTCCTGAAAAAGATCCCAAAAAGAAAACTCCTAGGAATATTATAGCCAGGTTCCAGAATTCCCAGATTAAGGAGAGAATATTACAAGCAGCCAGGAAGAAACAATTTGAATATTGTGGAAACACAATCAGGATAACCCAGGATCTAGCAGCCTCTACCCTGAGGGATAGAAGGGCCTGGAATGTGATATTCCGGAGGTCAAGGGAGCTGGGATTAAAACCAAGAGTCACCTACCCAGCAAAACTGAGTATCATTTTTCAGGGGAAAATATGGTCATTCATTGGAATAGAGGACTTTCAAGCATTTTTGCTGAAAAAACCAGAGTTGAATAGAAAATTTGACATTCAGATACAAGAAGCAAGAGAAGTATGAGAAGGTAAACAGGGAAAAGAAATCATAAGGAACTTATCAAAGTTGAACTATTTTTTTGTTTGAAGCAATCAGGGTTGAGTGGCTTGTTCGGGGTTGCATGGCCAGTTGTTGTTTCTGGGTGTGGTGCTGAGTCTCTGGGCCCGGATTTGATCCGGGTCGTCCCGGCACTGGAGCCGGTGCTCTTGCTCGCTGAGCCACCTGGCCAAAGTGAACTATTAACACTCCTACATGGAAAAACAATAATTGTAGCCTATGAAACTTTTCTCAGTAGTTGAAGGGATTAGAAATATATATATGTCTTTATATGAGGGTATGCGGGCATATGAATACATATGTGAATGTGTATATATACGTTTACAGGTATACATAGATAGAGGGCACGGGACCAATTTAACAGGAAGGGATGATACTTAAAAGGTGAAATTAAGAGGTGAGAGGAATATGGTGGGAGGAGATGGGGAGAGACAGAGTGGGGCAAACTATCTCATACAGAAGAGGCAAGGGAAAATGGTTACAATGGAGGGGAAGAATAGGAAGGCAAAAGGGAATAGGTCAACCTTATTCCTATTGAATCTGGCTTGAGAAGGGAGGGAAATACACACTAAATGGGGGATCTCACCCTCCAGGAGAATAGGGGGGGAAGGGGATGTGAGGGGGGATGATGGAAGGGAGGGCAGGCTCGGGGGGAGGGAAGTTGGAAGCACCCACTTTTGAAAAGGGACAGGATCAAGGTAGAGAATAGAACAAGTGGGAGGTGGGATAGGAGGGAGGGAAAAATAGTCAGTCTTTTACAATACATCTACTATGTTATTGTTTTGCATTGGCCACACATGTACAACCTATACTGAACTGCTTGTCTCCCCAGTGGGGGTGGGCGGCAGGGAGGGGGAGGGGAATGAATCTGGAACTGAAAGTTTTAAAATCAAATATTCAAATAAAAAAAAAAAAAGAAGTCTGGAAACTGCCACAGCTCTTGGTGATTCATTCTCCTGAAGTCTGCTCTGGACGCCACTGGTCTGGGTCTCCCTGTGGCCAGAACTGTGGGGCTCACATGGGACTGTGCTCAGCTCCCAGCTCAGTGTGATAGACCCCTCCTGTCTGCCTGCCAGCATGCCTTCAGTAGGAGATTTGTTTCTCTCTGTCACTTTGTGGGTTCTGCAGGTCTAAAGTTTGTTAGAGTCCTTGTTTTATATGTATTGGAAGTGATTGGAGTGGGAGCTCACACCAAATTTGTGCTTCTAGTCTGCCATCTTGGCTCTGTGTCCAGATTCTAACTTCTTGTGTGATACTGGAAAAGTCACTAAACCTGTGCTTACCTCACTTTCCGTATCTAGAAAATGATAATAATAAGACCACCTACCTCTTGGAGTTGTTATGAGGATGATATGAGACAATAGTTGTAAAACTACTAGCACATAGAAGATTCTATATATATGTTATCTGTGTTAGTACTACTACTTCTATTATAACACTTACTACTGCTATAATGGCAATGACTTCGTCATCTTGTTCTCCTTGTTCTTGTTTTTCTTCTTTTTCCACTCCTCCTCTTTCTTAAACAGGAAATAATTTGAGGAAAAGGCTCTAGCAGCTCAGAGGTTTAGCAAAGCCCTCATGAAAAAAGTGTTGCTTGAACTAAGTCACGGAGGACACTTGGGATTCTAAGAGGCAGAGGTGAGGACAGATTACATTTCAGGCATGGGGGCCAGTCATGGAAAGAAGGGAGAAAAAGGGATCAATAGAAGTGTGAATCATCTTTGTATGTGGAAACTCCATTCTGATTAATATCTCTTGAACCATTATTCCTTTTGGTTAGTCATATAATAAGAAGACCTTTTGTCATCACATAGTACTAGCCCCTTAGTTGTGTATGGTTGGAAACTATCTCCTGCCTTTTGAACTGGAGCAAATGTATTAAGAGGAATGAGGAGAATGTCTAAACATGGTCTAACATGTGAGACCTTATTGAGAGACCTCCTATCATACTTTCTTCCTCTCCATATATCCCTCCCCATTTTAAAATATATTGGCTTGGGGAATTTTTAAAATCATTATCTATATTTCCAGTTCAGAAGAGTTTTCTATGGAGACTTAAGCACACTATTATGGTATCACATCTAGAATAGATATTTTGAAAGCATCCAGAAAAATCTATGTAGAAGAGAATAATATTTCTCTTCAGTAATTGGTGTTTTTTCTCCTCTATTTAGATTTAGCTTGGAAAAATCTTAAATGCCAGACCTATTTGTCCCTTTACTTTTTAAATGACGAAACCTAAATTCTATCAAGCAAACACTATCCAGTCTATTTTTATCTATCTGCAAATTGTATATAGTTAACACATGATTGTCCCTGTGAAAATTATCAGCTCATTTAGAATTATTCACTATGATAACAAGTTGAATTTATATAATACTTTACAATTCAACTCAGTTCAACAAATATTGAAATTTCCACTATGAGTAAAATGTTATAATGGTACCAGAGAAAATGCAAACTTTGAGATGAAAGTGAGTCCCTCTGATCAGGGAGCTTGCAATTTAGTAGGAGATTATAACGGCACATGATAGCCATGGCATAATACAAAAATATTCAAGATGTGTACATTAAAAAGTGGCAAAAAGTACATAGCATAATACACCTACTATGCTAAGCCCAAGGAAGGAAGGTCATTACCAAAAGAGCATGGGGAGATTCGGGCTTCCCAGACCTGCCTTTGCCCTTCCCTACTTTTTGATTAGTGAGAAAAGGAAGAGAACGTGAGTAATGCTGTGGTAGTAACTTTTTCTTTGCAATTATGTTTTGAGTTGAACCCTAGAAAAAATTCATAATCAAGTGATTCTCATGGCTGCTTTGTGAGGTAATGCAGTTATAGCATGGTGAAAAGATCACTGGCTCTAGAGAAAGTGTTCCTAACTTCAAATTCTTCCTCTGATGCTTGCTGTATGTGTGACCTGTGTCAAATCACTTTTGCTCCCTGGGTCTAAGTTTATTCTTCCCTAAACCAAGCATATTCTACTAGATAACTTCTGAGATCCCAGTCAACACTTTGGTCTAGGATACTGTTATTCTAATAGCTGACATTTTAAAAGAGTTTTAATGTTTAAAAAACATTATACTCATTTTCCTTTATTTGATTCTGAACAGAGAGATCTAATATATCCCAGAAACCAATCCAGATATCAAGTCTTGGAGGACTTTCATGTCATGCCCAATGTCTTGTTTGTCGGTTGCCTCAGTCACTCACTGATCTTGATCTGGTCTCTTGCAAGACTTTTACTTAACACCCCGTTAGACTGCTACTCAGCAATTGTTATGCTAGAACACTGGAATCATAATCAAATCAACACTGATATTTCTCTAGGTAAGAGTGCGTCATTCAACTCCTCTATGTTTCCCCTCAGGAACACCTAGAAGACACAGTAGAAAATGCTGGACCTGAAGTCAAGAAGACTTATCTTTGTGAGTTCAAATCTGGCTTCAGATAGCTACTATTTGTGTGACTCTGGACAAATCACTTGGCCCTCTTTTCCTCAGTTTCCTCATTAGTAAAATTAGCTGGAGACAGAAATGGCAAACTACTCCAATATCGTTGTCAAGAAAACCCCAAATGGGGTTGTGAAGACTTGGTCATCACAGAAAAATGTTGTATACACCCACAGCAGCATCCTGAGATAAAAGCCTTGTGGTCCTATCTAATTATGGCTTTATGCTACCTTGATTATATATTTATGGCCATCTAGTTATGACTGTGTTCATGCTACTTAGATATCCTTTCTTTCAGAGTGAGTTTCACTGAATTATGTTTGTTATATTCCTGAAAGAAACTTCTCAGCCACAGATATTATTTAAATAGCATTTCTGTTTGGGATGGAAGTGGTGCTATATAAGCATGGCCTAAAGATAAAAAAGGAAGTAATTAAAACTACATTTTGCTTGGCAGTTTTCTGTGTAATATCTGTGACAAATTAGGGAAGAGTTTAGTGAGAGGAAGCACTCAAATCAAGAGAGTGACCCGGGGGGGGGGGGGTGGTGGTGAAGAATTTTTGTCAACTCTATGAATTCAGAGATAAATTAGATTATCCATGAGTGATCCATTAATAATGGATAGCATAAAGCATGTCTCTTACCTTGACCTTTTTTATCTGTTAATCAGTTCTTTTCATCCACACCAATTAGTATTTATTGAATGCCATTGGATTCTTGGTGGTGGGTTAAGAACCACTGAGATTTTAGAGAGCATTAAAAAGTTCTCAAGTGTAATGTAGCTCCAGAAGACTGGGTATAATTTTCAACAAATTTCCATTTCATTAGATGCTCTCATATACAACATTCTTTGCTTTGATGAAAGGGCTACTTGTTGTTTTAGAGAATAGATTACATTTGGGAATGTGAGATGATCATTTCTTTTTTTTTTTAAAGAAATTGGGGTTAAGTAACTTGCTCAAGGTTACACGGCCAGTTATTTCTGGGTGTAGTGGTAAGTATCTGAGCCTGGATTCGATCCCAGGTCATTCCAACTCTAGGGCCAGTGCTCTTACTCACTGAGCCACCTGGCTGCCCCTAAGCAATTGGGGTTAAGTAACTTGCTCAAGGTTACATGGCCAGGTGTTTCTGGGTGGGTGCTAAGTGTCTGAGCCTGAATTTGATCCTCGGTCATCCTGACTCTGGGGCCGGTGCTCTTACTCACTATGCTACCTGGCTGCCCCAGAGATGATCATTTCTAAGTAAGAAAAAGCATTCAGTTTGTTTGGGAAATATTTGAGCATCTAGTTAGACTAGGACCCTTTAGAGGTTAAAGGGTTGCTTGAATTTCCATTGTTTTATCCTTTTCATCTGGCTTACAGCAAATGGAAGAGCAGAGGTGGCTGCTATCATTCTTACTTGTCATCCTTCGAGGATGTGGAGTATGGGAGGCCCAGTATTAAAGTGCTTTCAGCCTATAATCTTCTAGTGATTTCCCTTGTACTTTGTTATTTTAAGGGTAGGAAGGAGAATGTTTAAAGAGTGAAAGGAGACAGATGAGGTGTGTGTGTGTGTGTGTGGGGGGGGTGTGCACAGTATACATTAAAACTTCCTTTGGCAGCTAGCTACATCCTTTCTACTTTATTTCCTTTAGATTTCAGCTCGAAGACTACACTTGAAATTATCTCTAACCCAATCAACAATCCTCTTGTAGGCTACAAAAACTTTTTTTTTCCAGTAAGATCCTACTTTGACTCTCCATTTTCTGGGAAAGGAATGTTGATATAGATAATCCAAAATAGGAGATAATGGAAAAGTAATTTGCTGTCACTCACACATACTTGGTCAGTCCTTTTATCAGCTGAGTTATGGAATTCAGTAGACAGTATGGTGAATGGAGTGGAGGGTAGCATGGACAGTTATATTATTAAATGAGTAACTTACATGTGAATAATAAAGTTTTGACTGTATAATTTGTAAAAAATTTAAATTTTTGGTTTGTTAAAAATCAGGTTTGTCAGTCAATGTTTATTTAATGTCTCTTATATGCAGAACTTCCCCCTTCTCCCCCATTATTAGAATTTTTATGTGTCATAATGGATAGAATGCAGGCCTGGAAAACAGGAGATCCTAGGCCTCTGACATGAACTTACTACTTGACCCTGGGAAAATCATTTAACCTCTTAGTGTTCTAGGTAACTCTTTAAGATTGTAAATTGCCAAGAAGATGGCAACCTGCACTGGTAGAAGAAGTTCCTTACTTGGGAGTGTTGAGCACAACTCCACCCTTCCCTCCCCTAATTGATCTGTGAGCAGGAATTTCAGCCTAGGATAAAATCCCTGCTCCATTCTTCCCTGTCCCCTCCCCCCCCCCCCCCCACACACACACCTACTAGATATTCCCCATCTCCACCCATTCTAGGTTCCCTGTCCCTTAGCCTAGGGAAAAACTTCATGGGTGTGGGAAAATTCAAATATACACTAACCAATCACTGATTGTAGTTTCAGCTTATGTAACCTGACTATTGTAATCTCTTTAAAAACTGGCACATTGTGCCAACTTACTGTCTGATCTGGGTATGTGACCCCGGCAGTCCCATGGTAATAAAATCCACTTCCAAATTTCTTCTCGGGGATCTTCTGTCTCAGTGCTCTACAGGAGTTCCCTATTATTATCCTTATCCATTTTGAGATTTGTTGGGAATAACAATAATAATGATAAATATTGTTTATATATAGTATTTTCAGTTTTGCAAAATATTTAACATAATTTGTTTCATTTGATCTTCAACAAATCCTGCAAAATAAGTACTATTATCATGCCCATTTTATATATAAGAATATTGAGGCCTTGAAAGGTTAAGTGGAGTGGGAGGCAAAGTCCTTTATGACATCTCTCCTTCCTTTAAAAAAAACGTAAGTAGTTGACCATTTCATCAGAGCAACTATCAATACTGAACATATCTGAACAAAAATTTTGTTTTACTGAAATAAAACTTACAAAATTCATCTAAAACATTTAATCATATATTTAATTATTACACAATGCAGCAATTATAAATAGCAAATGGTTTGGGTAAATGAATGTTGCTATTTTTTTAAAATGTAACTCAACCAAGTATTTCTGGAGATAGCAAGTGAAAGGCAGGGGAAGCTAGGTACAATAAGGGGTTTTTTGCCCTTCTGAAGATGATCCTTTGAGCCCAGGTGGGGCTTTGTCCAAGATGACATAGTGAATTAGGGGCTGTGTCTAGTTAAGTTTAAAATACAGTAACACCCTCCTCTTCTTTTTTTTTTTCTGAAAATTTTACTATCGATGTATATAAGATGAATTAGTTAAGTTCTTACTATGTGCAAAGTACTATACTAAGCACTGAAGATACAAATAGAAAAGCAGAAACAATTCCTGTTTACAAGGAGGAGATTATGTAATGGTGTATGTTTCAATTGCAATACAAGTCAAAAGGCCCTCCGGTCCTTGGGCCGAAATGACAAAGCAGATATTAATATACAGTCCTCAATGTCCTTTCCACTAATTATTAGTTAATTAATTAGTCCTTTGCAGAAATAAAATCATATCCATTTCTGATGTTGAACCACATGACAATTCCTAGAAAATTTTTTGTGAGAATTTTTTTTTCCTGTATCTTCAGTAGCTGTGGCTGCTAAGGTGGTTGGGGGTGTAGCATGTGCAGAAGCAATGGTTGGTTTCTATCATTAGAGAGGTTATTCCCCTAGACAGTGGCTTTGGGGTCTGAGATGGAAATTGGGCCATATGGATATGGAGGATGTCGTTCCAGGATTTGGGGGGCTTATCTTCCCATCAGTGTCAGTTGATTGCCAAATTAGTGATGGTGGTGCCAAGGAAGGTGAAGCACTCATTCACAGTGATTACTTCCCTTAATTATAGCTGCAGGCTTCCAGGTTGGAAGCAGTTGGTAAATGGGATACTCATATTCCCAGAATTTTTGAGCTCTTCACTGGAGTCTATGGAGAAGTGGTGGTTATGATAATTTTACTCTTCTGACATATGCTACTTATCTCTCCATCAGAGTACCTGACTAAGCTGACTTGCTTGCTCTATAGATACTTAAATAATATCTCTTGGGGACATGGAGCCCACATTTTAATAGAGGTTGGAAGCTGGTGGGAGTAGAAGAGTGCTCTGAGGGATGACAAATTTCCTTTCCACTACCATCCCTAATAGCTAGCCTACCATATACATTAGACTGAGTGGTGTGATATAAGGGAAGACCCCTCAATTCCCTAAACCACATTTTTTTTTACTAAATTTTTAAACTATCATTTTTCTAGTCACCTAGACTCAGAATGTTGGAGTTATTTTTACCTTCCTCTACTCTCTCTCCTCATATTACATTTAATTGCTGAGTCCTGTCAATTTTTTCTTCAAAATATGTATTAATGTACTTGTTTCACATTGGATTAATCAAACAGTATATCCTGCCTCTCCTGCCTGCCTCCTTCCTCTAACTCATCCTCTACTGCATCACTAGGTTAATATTTTGTTTAAAAAAATATTGCCTTGATCCTACTGTTCTTGTCCTCAGAAGCCTTCATCTTGGAATTATATAGTCACAAAAGTATGTCTACATACTTACCCTTATATTTCAAGATCACGGATAGGGAAAAAAGACATATATAGAAAACAAGATATTCCTAGCAGAATTTTGTTATAGCAAAATTGGGAAATGAAAAAAGTGTTATCAATTGAGGAATGACTAAATGAATTATAGTATGTGAATGTAATAGCACATTATGGTACTGAAAAGAATGATGGAGAAGAATTTGAAGAAATGTGTGAAAATTTATATGAAGTGACTCAGAACAAAGGAAAAATATACCACTATAACCAGCTAATTAGGGAAAATAGCAACAAATTCATGATATAAGGACAATAAAAAAAGATTAAGAAAAGGACTGGGAAAAAAAGAACAATGTTCATATTACTATGGAGTAGAGTCAGTGATGCATAAATAATCGAAGTCTTAGGTATGTAAGAGATAAAGTGATATTTTTTGTTTGTTTTCAGCTTACCTGCTCTTTCTTGTTATATTCTAATATTTTTCTTCATATGTTGAATACTTTTACTTATTATTGGAAATGAAAAATAAAATTCACATTTAAAAAAGCATACCTATATACTATCAAACTTTAACAAGTAACAGTGACAACAGCACTTTCATCAGCTGGTCATTTTTACCAAATTTAAGTTTAAATTCTTTAACATGATAACCAAGGCCAGTCATAATATGGCCCCTACCTATATTTCCTCCTTTATTTCTCAATATTATCCTTTGTAAAATCTCTGTTACATCAAGTTGAGATAAGTGCTGTCTCCCATTATATATTACATGATAGTAAATAATGTGATATGACACAATACAATATGATACAATATAATGCAATACAGCAGAGTGAAACAATATATGATATGATGTTAGAATAGAATATGGTATGAGAGAATTCTTAGTACAATATACTATATATAGATAGATGTGTCATTCACAATATATTATGTGTATCTTACATGCTTTGTATATAGACACATGTGTATAGGAGTGTGTATTCACACATTTTTTTCCCAGTTCCACTTAGTTATTTCCTTGAATGCTCTATGTATGTCTTTACCTATTAAACTTCTACCCATACTTGAAGACCTTGTTGCATAATGCATTCGTGATCATCCAGCTGGAAATGTGCTCAGCGTCTGAAGCCCCCTTTTTTTGTCTATGCCATCAATATTTGCATCTAGTACCTTGGATTATAATAGTTTGTTTACATGTTCTATTTCTTCCAGTAGAGGATAGAACAGGGACAGATGTCTTACACGGCTTTGTCTTCTCCACAATGCCTTGCATATAATGGATGCTCAATATATATATTGATTGAATGAATAAATTTTGAGCTGGATTTTAAAGGGCAGGAGAGACATGACTTGACAGAGAGGTGTTCCAGATGGGGGGAAATGGAATGTGTGAAGGTATGGTGATGGGAACAAATAAATCTTGTGAAGGCCAGAAAACTGATTTGCCTAGCTGAAGCACAGAGCTTGAACTAGGTATAATAGAAGACAAGAATAATTAGATAAGGAGAGCGAGATTTTGTTGGAGGGCCTTTGAAGGTTAAGAAACATTTAATTTAGACTATCGCAATGCAAGAGCATACAAAAAGGTTACAGGTTTTTGCTTAATTTTTAAATAAAAACAATATTTTCCTGCTTGATTAGATATCTTGAAATAACTGTTGCTGAAGTTTTGAAAATGCTTGAGGAGTATAGGATTAAGTCTTTAATTGCATATTTAATTAAGGTATTCAGCTTATACTTAGTATTCCAGTGGTTTAAGCATGGTACTAATGAGGCCAAGGTCATGGACTTAATTGTGTATGGGTCAATTAGCTTTATTATCTTCTATGGCAAGGAAGTTTACTGGAACAGCTCTCTTAAAGATGTCTGCTATTGGTCACACTAAGAGAGATTGTGAAGAGATCTGGATAAATTAATCAATACTCCCAGAAAATACAAATCAATGTTAACAGTGGAGATTCTTTTTTATCATATCTCTCTATGAAAGTAGTTTTATTATTATTTGAGGCAGAGATTTTATTTTCTTGATCATCAAGATCAAAAAAGCATGATTCTGTATCTTAAGTATGTTGAAATGCACTGGTCAATTTTGTACTATATGTAAATTTTAACTCTTTGCTTCCTGTTTTCAGAGCACTGGATTCTTGGCTTAAAGTTTTTTTTTTTTTTTATCAAAATGTAAATGTACTTTTACTTAAAAATGGTTTTTACTTTATTTTAAAGACCAGCAAGAAAGGACAAGATGATCAATTAATTTTTTTTAAATCCTATATATTAGGCACTTATTATGTGTCATTCATTCTACTAAATGCTAGGAATACCAAAACAAACATGCAAGATAATCCTTCGTCCTCAAAGAGCTTAGATTCTAAGAATAGAAAACAATTACAGGCTTAGTAGTAGTTATAGTAAGATGAAAGCTAACTTATTGATCAGAACCCAGGTTCCTGGGTCCTTGATTCTAAGTTCTAGTGGGAGGAGGCCAGAGTGCAGGTAGTATGACTAGGAGATGGCTAGGAAGTGGCATGAAGTTATGACAATTAAGTTTTAGCTCCAAAGGGACATTGATCTTGGGGACTTCTAAGATTTCCCTTAGAACTTTCAACCATAACATACTATATTGTTATGAGTTTAAGAAAATCCTGCCCTTTTAAAATGGCTAATATTCTATGTCTGCTTGAGACAATACAGCAGAAAGATGTACTTCTACAAAAGGACTTATAAAGATGCTCTCTAAGATGAATCTAATGTGCCTGCCATCAGAGAAAATGATCTGTTTGGCTTTTCTGACCTTTTTACTGTAATTTAATTGGTTTTTATTGGAGAAATGTGATTCTCATCTTTTTAGATCATTAAAAAAGTTTTGGAAAGAAAAAACAGAAGCTACATTCCCATCTTTAAAGTGTATTTCCTAGCCATGGGGTGGGGGTGGGAGGGGGTTACTGGGTGGGTGTGGAAATGATTTTATTTCTTCTAAATACAGGAGGTCCTAAAATTTTAACTTATGCTTAAAATTGCACCAAGACTTTGGAGACACACCCTATGTAATTCTTATGGCTTCAAAAAGGAAAACAAAAGTCTTCTTTCCTAGACAAAAACTTCCTGAAACCCATGAGGTTAAATCCCCAAAGCAAATTTTCGATCCTAAATCTCTCAATTAAAATGTTGAATAATTCCTTATTGTTTACTGATTAAACATTAAAGGCTTGCCAATTAATCAACCAATATGTGTTTATTAGATAGCTACTATGTGCCAGGCACTGTGCTAGTCATGAAAAATTATCACTGCTCACAAGGAGCTCACATTCTAATGGGGAATATAAGCAGTACAAAAAATAATATGAAAAGCACATATGTAAAATAAATATTCACAAATTAGATAACATGTAGTTTTGGAGGGAGGACACCAACAGTTGTGGAGATCAGGAAAGGCATCATGCAGAAGATGGGGCCTAACTGCAAATTAAAGGAAGAGAGAGAATTTATGAGGTAGGGCTAAGGAGGGAGTGTATTCCAGGCTTGTGGAGGTAGTTAAGAGTGATTTGTGTGAGGAAGGGACAGGAAGCCAGTTTGGTGGTATATACGATTGTAAGAGAGGAATAAATGCCCAGTGAGGTTAGAGGTTAGAGCTAGGCTAAGAAGGTTTAAAAAGTAAAGAGAGGAGTTTATATTTGATCCTACATACAAGAAGTCATTAGAGTGGGCCGAATATAGGAGTCATAAGGTCATATATGAATTAAAGGAGGATTACTGTGACAGCAATTTGTTGGACAGAAAAGAATGGTGAGAGAATTGAGTCAAGAAGTCCAATTTCAAAGCTTTTGCTATAATATAAGCAAAAAAAAAAAAAAAAACAACAGCAACAAAGATTATGAGGTCCTGAACTAAGTTGTTAAACTGTGAGTGAAGAGAAAAGCTCAGATGTGCTAGACGCTGTTCATGTTGTCTGGTCCCACTCTGTCTTGTGAAGCAAGCAAGTGAGTTAATTAACATCATTTTTATAGATGAAAAAGAAACAGAGGCTAAGAAAAGTGAAGAAAGTATGTTTCTGTATGAATTCCATTTGAGTTGTTATGGGTACTGTCTTTTGTGGGTGAAGTACAGATTCTTCCCCCTAGGAAACTCTCTTAGACTTCCACCAGTATAGCTGTTCTGTGCTGGTTATCAGCAGTAACAACCACTCACAGTAATCTGACCACATTCATCCAGTTCCTTCATTCTTTCCAAATGCCTATAGGTAAATATGAAGTAATAAGTCTCCTACCCAGGGATTTTCACTTTCCTGGAAATATGATTTATGGGATCAAGATCCATATGGTTAGGCTTTTGGGGAGCCATACCTCTTCATATAACTAGTTAATAAATTGTGGGAAAACAGCAATGTGAAAGAGGAATTCCCTGGGTCATACAATTTTGGATTATTTCAAACTGTTAAGACTAAGTGTTTTTCATGATGATTGTATGCCTCAGCCAAGAGGATATGTTGAGTTTGTAGAATTGCCTCATTAGCATCAGAGATTCATTGCCAATAATAAGCAAGTTACTTCTTGGCAATGGAAGCATGAACTGATCAAAACTATTTCCGTGATAATAACTATGACTGCTTCTCATCGTTTGTTCAGTTTTGAGATTTTTCTGACCTAACATTTGTGACAACTACTTCCATTTAACATACTATCTAATAACCAACTTTTTCCAGCTGTCTAACACCTACCCAACAGCCTTGTGATATGATGGGTATCCCTTGTCAAGTCTTACCTCATTGGTAATGGAGAACATAAAATCCCATTGCATTTGAATCTTTTTCTTTATTAACAGCTTAAATTTGGATTAAAGCAAGGAAAACACCATTGAATTTCAAGCCTTTTAACCAGAGGTGCTAAATTATATGGAGAAAACTGTGATTATAATATGGAATCTAGATAGTTGAAGTGCATAAAACATAAGTTGAAGATAAGAAACACATAAAAGTCCTAAACGGAGATAATTGAGGTCTAGATGATGACATAATAGCTCACCTTAAACATCTGAAGTGTTATGATATAACGGGTAGTGGCCAGATGTTCTCCATTACCACTGAGGATTAATAAGAGCAATTTTACTTAAAATTATAGTTTAATTGATTAAGGCAAAATGTAGTATGTGAACGTCCTTGAAGCCTGACCTGTCTGCTATTACTATTAGAAATCTTTTTTTGTTAAGATAACTCTGTTAAATGTAATACAGCCCAGGAAATCATAATCTGTGCGTAAGTTTAATAAAAATAAGAATAATGATTGCTCACATGTAAATAGTGTTTTAATGTTTACAAAGCTCTCTCCACCTCTCCCTCCTTTCTTCCTTTCCCTTTCTCCCTTCCTTCTTTCCTTCCTTCCTTCCTTCTGTCCACATTTCACCAATGCTGGATGTCTGGTGATCACTCATGGGATGATTGCCTTACTCATTGACATAGAAGCATTGAAATCTGTTCTGTTTCTTACCTAGATCAGTTCATTCCTTCCTCGCTGGCCCAGTGCACCCTCCACCTGAGCCTCCAACTATATTGGTAATATGCTTGGTATGGACACTTAATTGCCTTAGCCCACTGTAGCACAGAACTCCTGAGTTTACATAATCCTTAAGTCAGTTTCCCTGGGAACTGAGATTATAGCGTATACCTCACAATACAGAGATATAAAACACTTCTCATTTATTTTCTT
This sequence comes from Petaurus breviceps papuanus, assembly GCF_028583685.1. Taxonomy (NCBI): domain Eukaryota; kingdom Metazoa; phylum Chordata; class Mammalia; order Diprotodontia; family Petauridae; genus Petaurus; species Petaurus breviceps. Next base: position 7,246,401 of record NW_027186645.1, on the reverse strand, counting down.
TACAGCAGGCTTGTAAAGTATTTTTCAGATAAAAAACTAAGATTCCAGTAGGTTAGGTGACTTGTTCATGGGCATGTACCTATTGAGTGCATGAAGTTGGAACTGAATGCAGGCTTCTCATTCTTTCTAAAAGTGAGAATGAGGTTTCTTTCCATAACAACCTTCTGCTTCCCTTCAAATCTAGGATTTCTTTGGTTGTCCACCAATGCATTGGGCATCTAGACTCAGCCCTGGTTATTTGATGTATTATTTGTCACAGTTTGAGAGCTGTTTATCTTGTTGAAATAATATGTTAATAATAACATAGCTCTATCCATTTTCTCATATAAAAAAAGAGGAGCAAGTTCCTTCTTTACCTTCTGTTTTGTTTTCTTTTTTGGATGATCTGAATAAAGCAAGGGATATCTGCACATTTTAAATCTTGAAGACAAGCATTAAATATAAAAAGACAGTATTTTTATTTGATTATTTTTAGTGTGACCTAGTTGACTGTATTTGACTGTCACTGACAGTCAATATTCCAGATGAATGAGAATTTTGTCACTGTATTGAGTGTGCTTCTTCTTCCTAAGTACTGTGCTTGTTGTCCTGGAAATACGTGTGTACACACATACACACACACAGAAACATATTTAGTTTAGCTAAAATGACTTTATTTTTTTATGCTCTGGGAATTACAAAGGGGGTAGAATTCACCCTTTTCATAATAGTTATATCTCAAAGCTCTGTCAAGGATGATTGCTATGCAGTAAATTAAAGCATCAGAAGCAGCAGTCTGCTGGCACGGTAGGAGAAAAATAGGGCTAGTTTGGATCGCAACTAAGCCATGTGTTTTATAATATCTTGATGTGAGACATTAGTATGTTCATTTAAGAACAGTCATTTTGTTTTTATTTTCCTTCTGTAGATAGGTTGCAGAAAACAAAATTCACCATTAGTGAATTCCTTACATCCTTAACCTTTATATAAAGGGTACATTTAATTAGAAATGCAATGAATATTCAATGGTTTATCCATTTAAGATTTGGGGCATGCTAGCCAGCTGTATAATGCTCTTTGAAAGCCTATGTGTGAACTACCAAACCGAAAGAAAACCCTGACTAGAGGGAGGGGCTGTGCTGGAGGCTTTCACATAGACCCCATTACTAAGGAAACCACTCATTTTGTCTGAACATGTTCTGAATAGATGTCTCATTTGAAGTCTAGTGCTCAAACCGTGAGCATTGCATTATGGCGCTGAGAAAGAAATGGAGAAACAAAAAAATGCTGAAAAGTGGACTATTTACAGAGCATGTTATTGTAATATCATTGCACAATAAATAAGATACATTTATTTGTTTTTAGCATTCCAAATTCTATTTCTGTTATAAAAGCAAATTCCTCTGCCTACCCACACTAACAAAATAAACAGGACAGATGTTCTTGTGACCTGCTCTGAATTCCTTGTTAGGACAATGTTGTACAGTTTGACACAGCCCAAGAAGGGCAAAATATGGACTCTCATATTGATCGGGATTAGATCTGATCTTTGTTACTTAAAAATACTTGTGTTCCCATGATGCCAATAAATGCATGTTTAGATTCACAATTTGAAATTTCTATATTACCACATGAAGTTTCAAGTTTGCAACTGGGACCAGAGTCTTTATGTGTTTAATGAGATCTGGCCCTGGTTCAACCAGAAAACAAGACTCGAGAGCCCCTTCCTATTCCCTTCTCTTTCATACCAGGTAGCTCCTTCTGTAATATTATTATTAGCAACTTCTAGCCTAAGGAAAATTTTAATTCCTGTTATTCTCTCATTTTTTTTAACATTTGGATATAGTAGAATGTATTATTGTGTGATTCTTTATTACATAAATTAGGGTACACTATGGCTTATATATTTTCCATTAAAAACGCATCGAGTAGATACAACCCAAACCTACTGGTATATAAATATCCTGAAAGATGGGTGCTATTCTCATTCTCAGAGACCAGTGTTATAGAGATGTTCCGCTGTATTCAACATTAGAAACAACCCTAAGAGACAAATGTGAATATATTTGTCTCATGGATACTCAAGCACCAAAGCCCATAATTAAAAGAAATAATGTTCTAAACATTTTTATTAAGTGATTCCTTCTAGTCTATTTTATCCTCCCCAATATATTTTCCCAATACATTTTCTTCTCATTTCCCACATACTCCTTTGGACTTCTTCATCTTCTCTCCCTACTCCCCCCCCCCCAGTCCTATTGTCAGGAACTTCATCATCCTGTCAGATCACATTAGCCTTGATACTTACTCTGCATCAGTACTCTCTGCCCTTTGATTGGACTATGGATGAAGAGCTCCTCCACAAACTCCATTTAAGGAGGCTGGCTCAGGCCAGCCATCTCTTCATTCCCTATTGTGTACTCCTCTATGTTTTTCCACTATTCCTGCATATCAGCTATCTTAACTCTCTTTTCAGCTTCCTTTTATGTGCTGTTTTCGTCCATTAGATTATAAGATCATTGAGGGAAGGACCGGTGGTTGGTTTGTTTTTTATATTTGTATAGCCATAGCTTAGCACAATGCCCTTCACCTATTAGGTGCTTCATTAATATATATTGACTAATTTTTTAATCATTAATTTCCATTATGCATCTTTGAAGTAAATGTCTTAATCACATTTTCCTACCTGAGTTAACCATATGTCAAGTATGAGAGAAGGAACGCCAGACTCAATAGGAGAGTTCATAATTGCTGCCTCTAGATTAGAACAAAAATCTAAAGATTTTTGTGTGTTGAAAATCGTGCTGGCTTTATAGGAAGCTTATTTCCTCTAAAAGTGTAAAAGCATTTATTGTGTTGATAATATCTTCATTAGTTCTCATCATGACTCAACTGTTCAGTGTGCCTAGTGAGTATTTACTTGGAACATATGTTTAAGAGTTTATGCTGCTATCAAAAGGATTATTCTCAAAGTGAAACATAGTCAGAAATAATTTATTTTACACAAGTAATATATACAAAATCTACCTTGTTATGTTTGATTATTTGATAGAAGAGAAAAATGAATGTGTTTGTATAGAGGACATGCTATTAGTTTGAATTAATTGAGTAAATTCTGGCAACATTAAATATTTAACTGTACATGACATTTATCTGATGAAGTTCAATCACATTGTCAATTTTTGACCTTTTGTTATACTTCTAAAATGATATTTTAAGAGTATAGAAGGAATAAAACAACATTATGTTAATGATTGAGTCAAATCTGCCTCATTGTTTTAGCTTCATTTCAAGGCTAACCTGCTTTTGTTTGCCTTTCATTTTTGTAATGGGAGAACTCTAAAAGTGTCTCCAGGTATTATGAAAACATCAGCTTTTCATTATCCTTCTATTTTTGCCTGCAGCAGTAAGATCTGCAATGTGTGGCAAAACTGACATGTTTCAATTAAAAACCTAATGGTTTATTTTTTTTTGTAGACACTCAGGAGTTAGCCCAGGAGCTAAGTGAATAGAGGTTCCAGCTTGGTGGTGGAACAAAAGGATTATAATTTGAGCAAGAATGAAAAGTTTATAGATGTTTCCCACATAAATTTACATGTTCCAGATTTGTTAAAGTTAGTAAATCATTTGGTAGTGTTTGAAGATATTAGCATTAAAGGGAGTTATGTATTTGAAAATTTGGGATTTTATTATGCAGTTGCATGAATATATGTAAGCATATATTTGTATTACTGGCTCTCACAGGCTTTATTTTTAAGATTGTGTTAAGATCAAAGTTAGATATATTCTTCTAAGTACAGGAAGAAAAAAAAAATCTTACTGGTGATTAGAACATGATGAAAAAATATGTGGGAATTACCTAAGGTATGCCAGTGAAGTCTAAACTGGAAATTTAGACCACAAAATAATGTATTAGCTATGTATTAGCAATGTATTGAGTATGCTTTCCAAGAACCAGCCAAGCTAAAAATGGAGGTTTGTTACAAGTAGGTTGGCAACTTTGTGATGGATTCTTTGGTCATAGTAAGACACGAAACAAATAAAATTAGAAGAAAACAAAACAAAACAAAACAAAACACACTACCTTCTGATTCTGGGATACTAGCAGAATGATGGGAAAGAATCACATGGTTTTTAGGCTACTTGTAAACTTTAGCTTGTTTCTTAGTACTCCATTGTGAAGGACTTGTCCAGTGACCAATGAATGAGCATACTACTGGAGAAAATGAATTGTAACAATTTTGTATCACTGTAAAATAATTCCAGAAGAATTAAGTTGCAGTTACATGAAAGGATAGCTCATAGGCATTCCTTAGAAAGCCGCAAAGAAAGGAATTGGCTTTATTATGTTCTGAGCAAATAAGAAACATAATTTCATGAGAAAAATTGTTAATCTCATATTGAAATACTGTAATGGTAATTTGAAAGACCCCTTTTTGTATTGGCAAGTAAGCAGGTACTTAGCACTTAGTACCTAATCAAACCTCTGTGAAAGAAACAGAAGGTATGAACCCCTGTTCCTGACTTAACAGGAAGGGGTTGGCAGAAACAGGAAGCAAATGTTGTATGCATATAAGAAAAGCCCAAGAGAGGCACAGTCAGAATTTCTTAGAGCACTGTGGAGGCAGAAGCAGCTGCCAGGAGGAGGCTGGAAATAATCCCAGGAGCCCATGAACCCCTACCTCCCCTCCATCCCCCCTCTTCCCCCCAGTCTGGATAAGGTGATTCTGATTTTTTGAATGTGCTGCAGAAGACTGAGGAAGCAGGACCAGGATACAGGGACTTTGTCTGTTTGTGGCTTGGTTTAGCCTTGAATTCCTGGGAGCAGAAATTATGAAGGATTTGAGATGGACTGGACCCTGTGAACTTCAGTGTGGAGCAGGACCTGCCCAGAGAGCTGGACAAGGAACTGGAAGCTGTCTGTCATTGAACCCAGGTGACAGTCTGGTGAATCCAGGTAGACTCTGGGACCATGGAAGGGGATCCAGGGAATCTGAGAACTGGCCCCAAGTCAAGATGAAAAGACCTCTCTGTAGGTACTGAATAATGATGAAATTGTAGTTTACTAGTGACCTAGGGGTGGAGGGTTTGTGTATTAATGATACTTAGTAATTGACTGATAAGTGACTTATTGAGTTAACTTAAGTGTGCTCCATGAGTGGAAGACTTTGACTATTGTACTTTGAGATGATTGTTCTTTGTTCTGAATATTGTGACCACCTTAGTGAAAACTATGTGGCCATTTTAATGATAAGCTGTTGAGAATACTATATTGTGATTTTCTATGATAAGTTGTAACATTGTGAATGCTGTACCTTGATTTACTGTGAATGTTTTGCTCTGATTTGTTATGGAATAAAGAGTGTTCACTATACTATGTAATCAGAACCTTAAAAGCAGTTCACGGTAGCAGTCCTCTGGAAAGCTGCTTGTGAATGGCATTACAAATACTCATAAATATTTTTAAAAGATCACAATTTTTTTATGAAAGCTATCATGGCTTATTCACCATCATTGGATTCAGATGATGTAAAGGTAGAATTATATAAAAATCTTGGCAAGATTCTTCAAATTAGTTGAACATACTCTCTGATGTTTGGTGACCTTAATGTATATGTGAGAAGTAAGGATGGTAAAAACATATCAGAAAGGATGGATCAAAAATAAAGATTTGAGAGTGCTCAAAAACTTGTTGACTACACTGAAGCTTTATGCCTCTACATCATGAATCATTTTCTTCAAATAAAGGTGTGATAGATATTTTGGAAATAATGACCACTGAATAATATCATAAACTGAAATCACTTGTAATTGTATTAAAATTAACAGTTAAAGACATTATTAATTTGGGACTCATACTTGAATCAGCTACCTATGTATAGTCAGATCACCAACTTATCAGAAATAACTTAATCCTGACCCATTTGATAAAAAAAAATTAATATTTATTTATTATCCTGATGTATTTTTTAAAAGTTATTGATAGTGTAAAATAGGAAAATGACTATAAAGATGACATTGACACAATTATAAATAATTTTATAAAGAAGTGTAACATATAAATCAATTGCCATAACAAGGAAACCTGAAAGTTTTAAAACATACCTAAGAATAGAAAAGCAGTAGAAAGAGAAAGCAATATAAGAATGTTTGACGCTTGGCCCACTTGTATCATGGTCATTTCAGGACAGAAATGGAAGAAGAGTAAAAAGAAGAAAATGGAAGAGATCTGCAAAGATTTTTGTTTTTGGAGAGGGGAAGGCAAAGAAATTGGACTTAAGTGACTTGCCTAAGGTCAGCTAATTAAGTGTCAAGTTATTGAAGCTGTATTTGAACTTAGGTCCTCCTGACTCCAGGGTGAGTGCTCTTTTCACTGTGCCACCTAGCTGCCCCCCATACAAAGTTTATTTAATAACAAGTTATTATTGTTCTTGTTTATTTACCATTAAGAATATTAGAACTACAACATTTGGGCTTTAACATCATAGCCCAGTAAATGTTTAAAAGAAGATGTAAAAAAGGTACTACAGAGAACAAGCATGGGAAAAAGAAATGTATTGAACCAAACTTACATGAAGGAGATTCTTGATGGAGGTAAATCAGCTGTGATGGCATAAACTGCTTTCCATAAATATGCATAAGAAGGAGGGAAAATACAAAAAATGCAAGAAATTTTCAAACATCATTAACTCCCCCCACAAAAGTGATAGAATATCAACAACACCTGCCTTATATGCCTATTTTCTTTTGCAATTTTTTTTAAGCAATTGGGGTTAAGTAATGTGCTCAAGGTTACACAGACAGTTATTTCTGGGTTTGGTGCTAAGTATCAGAGCCCGGATTCGATCCCAGGTCATCCCGACTCTGAGGCCGGTGCTCTTACTCACTGTGCTACCTGGCTGCTCCTGCAAAAATTTTAAGAGAATCATCTTCACATGCATGAGGAATATCTTCAATGAGGACACCAAGTAGAAAACAGGCAGAATTTTATAATGAATCAGGCCATCTAAATATTTATTAAATACCTACTATGTACTGTTGAACACTGAGATAAACACTGGAAATGTAAAGTTTTTTGTCTGATCTTGAAGCACTCAGATTCTTACTGGGGAGACAATATGTAAATAGTTATGTACAAACAATGTACAGATACATAGATGATAAACAGAGAGAAGCCACTAGAATTTGGAAGGATTTGAAAGGTTTCCTATAGATGATGAAATTTTATTTGGAACTTGAAGGAAGCAAGGGAACCAAGAGGCAAAGATAAGGAGCCAGAACAACTAATGCTTGGGAGACAGGCAGGGAAAATGACCAGTGTTAGGAAATAGAGGGTCTTATTCAAGAAATAGCAAGGAGGCCTGTGTTGCAGAATCAAAACACACATTAGCAAGAATTGTAAGGTGTAGGAAATCTAGAAAGGGAACTTTCAAAGATTTTGAATGCCAAATAGAAAAGATTATTTTTGTTCCTGAAAATGAGAGAGTTACTGGAGTTTGAGATGGAAAGGAGAGGGGCACAATATGGTCAAATACCACTTTAATAGGTTAGTCAAGGATGGGCAAGAAGTAGGAAGAGACTTGCCACAGGCAGACCAACCAGCAGGCTTTTGCAATAGTCTAGGTGTGAGGTGATGAGGGCCTTTACCAATGTGCTGACTATGTCAGAGAAGATAAAGAATTATATACAAGAGATGTTACAAAGGTAAAACCAACAGATGTTAGCAACTGATTGGATATGATGTGGTGGTGAAAGAGAGTGAGGAATCAAGAATGATGCCGAAGTTAAGAGTCTGGAGGCCTTCAGGTATAATAGGGAAGTTCAGAAGCAGGGATTGTTTGGGGTAAAAATAATGAGTTCAGTTTGGGATATGGTGAGTTTAAGATATCTATAAGACATCCCTTTTGAGATGTATAGTAAATAGTTGGAAATGCAAGGCTGGAGTCAGCAGAAAGACTATGTCTGGATAAGTACATTTGAGAATCATCAATATAGAAATGATCGTTGAATCCATCGAAGCTGATGAGATCAACAAGTGAAATAGTATAAAGGAAAATAGAAGAGAGCCTAGGAATGTCCCTCTGTAATGCACATATAGACACACTTAAAATTTTCAGTGGCTCCTTATTATCTTTAAGATAAAGAATATATTCCTCAGACTGGTATTTAAGGACTTCCACAATCCTCTTCTCATCTATCCTTCTAGTTTTAGTTCATATTACTCCTATGCCTGAACTCTCCATTTCAATCAAACTGGCCAGCTAACTAGTCCCCATACAGGATATTCTATCTCTCTTTATAAAAGTGGTCCAGGTCCCCCATATTTGTTATGTTCTGCCCCTCTCAGGATACTCTCCTAGAATCTCTAGCTTCCTTCAAAGTAAAGTTAAAGTGGTAGCTCTTAGGAGAGGGAGGCTTTGTTAACTGCTCTTCAGCCCCATTCTAGTTTTTAGCACTGTCTCCCCCTTAAAATCATTTTGCAATAGTTTGCATTTACTTACCACTGTATATGTTGTTGTTACTTACTGTGAGGGTTGCCCTATTGCTAAGCCCTAGTTATCAGAAGCAAGTCCATGGTTTACCACTAATTGACACGCATATGTACACAGATGTACCTGTTTATCCAATAAGTGGTTTTATGTATTTCATTTAGGCAATGATGCAGGACTTTTCTGATCATAATCAGTTCAGCAAAGTTTATCTAGACCAGGTGTGTAATGTATGTGAGGTTTTCCTAATCAAAATGCACTTGGGGTCCTTGAGCTCGATAAAGGGAATAGCAATCAGGTTACCATCTTGTTAACTGATCCTGAAGTTTCCCTCTTCATGTAAATCTGATCAGCAACAGCAGTCATGTATAGGGACAGAGACCCAGTATTCTGGGCTTGTGACCTGGGATACCCATCCCACTGTATACCTGAGGCAATACTCCGATTTGCCCTTGGGACTGACAGGTAGGATTGTTGCACTCTTATAATCAGCGAATAATGAATTGCTTGAATTTGACCTTTGAATGCTTACATTTCTTCTGATACCTCCCCCACAATCTCATCACACTTGCTTTTGGGTGTCTCATGTTTTGTGAGGTGCTTGAAGGCATAGACTTTCTTTTTATTTTTGAATAGCCAGTGCCTGGTACAATACCTTGCATACAGAGGCTACTTAATGAATCTCTGTTGAGTTGATTTGAGTCATGACACTCTTTTGTATTACAGTTATTTTTGCATATGTCTGTCCTATTTGCTAGTTAATACACTAGTTAATAAACTCAGTGACTAACTAGTCCTACCTGTACCTGAAAAAGAATCCTTTCTACAGTAGATACACTTAAGTTATCTTACAGTTTTGTTCAAAGACTATTAGTGAGGGCAGACCAGTTGGCCACTAAAATAGATCATTCAGCCTTCGAACAGCTGTCAGTTCAACACTACCATCCTCTCATTGTTCCTATAAAGTGTATCATTTCATTGCCCTTTAGATCAGCTTACCATCCTTGTTATTTCCAGCCAGTCCTACACTGGGGCACCCTCCTATTTATTTTTGTCACATAATACGACATGACATGATAAGATGTGATAGGATATGGTATATTAATTATATATCTTTGAAGATGGAGGCTGTCTCTCTTTTACATTTCTTATCTAGTATTTAACACAGTACCTGGAATATAATAAGCATTTAATAACTGCTTTTTCATTAATTCATAATAAGTGGTCTGCAGATGTTTTCTGAATGGATGCTTTTTAAATCTTGTGATGCCAGGGGTAAGTTTTAATGTTTTCCAGCACAAAGATGGGAAAATTGGCACATGGAGACTGGCTTCGTTTTTCCAAGGTTAAAGAGCAAGTAGCTGGGATAGGATTTATGACTTTTTTTGATATAAGAATATCATTTGTGAGGTCCATCAATAAGCACTTATTCATCACTTACCATGTGCTAAACGCTGTGCTAGGTACCCAGTCTGCAAAGATATGAGTGAAAAAGGAATATCAGATTTGGTGTGGTGACAATGATAATCACCATGAAAATGATAAGTTGAATGCTTGTCCTCAAGCTGGAGAATTCATACAAACAGATTTGCTCTTGAGATTCCTGGCAGTTCTGATTTTCTTCCTGGCCAAAAATACTGCAAAGAAAAGAAAAAAAAAACTTTTCATGCTGAAATCTGGTATTTGCTATTCGGATCTTGGCCAGAACAAGAAGTGAGAGGAGACATAGGTATCGAAGTAGTTGAGGAATTTTTTTTTAATTCCGTCTTCTAAGAAAATTTGGGGAGTGGATGAGTCTTTTTATTATACTTAATTTCCTTTAACAATGCCATAGACACTGAAAAGATAAAACTGACCAGTGGCATCTCTATGGATATAATTCTGTTTGAGCCAAACTTACTGTTCCAATGTAATAGGAATATTTCTCAGAGGGTTCTAGTTAGTTGGCAGAGAGGCAAGCATGTGGTGTTTTAGCCAAGAATGGGAGGATTTACAGAGATAGTCCATATAACCAAGCACGCTGAAGAGGGCCAAGATGAACTCTAAGGTACTTCATCATAGCCTTCAGAAATGCACATCTTGAAAGACGTCATTTGCTGGAAGTTTAAACCTTAGAGACAATAAAAGAGGGAGAAGGGGAAGATGAAGAGAAAAGGTTATAAAGAAGAAATTATCATTTGTTAAAAGGCTCTCTAAAACATATCATTGCTATCCAAATATCAGACCCTCTCCTAAGGTTACCCTTTTACTATTTTAAGCTGTATAATGAGGTAGAAAATTATCATAGAAGGTATCATGATATAGTGAAATGAACTTTATACTTGGAGTCAGAAGGCATGGGTTTGAATTCCAGCTTTGCTATTTAATAGCTGTGTGACTTTAAGCAAGCTATTTTATCTTTTTCCTTGTTTCCTCATCTATAAAATAAGGAACTTTCAGTAGATAATCTTTTTCAACTTCATAATTCTGTAATTTCTCTGTATCTATTTGGAGTGAGGTCCTACCTCTAGAAGGGGGAAGTAGACTCAAATTCAAAATATTAGTCAAGAAATATTCTTTTTTTTTGAGTTGGGTTATTTGGGATTCAGAATTGTTTCTTTCTAAGGAAGACCATTGTATGATAGATTCAGTCCCTGGACTGGCACAGTAGGCTGCTATAGGATCATAGGATTTAGAGTCTAAAGGGATCACTTTTTGGTTCCATTCCTTTTTTGCAGATGAAAAAAAAAAAGAGCCAAAAGTTTCTTTAAAAACCACCCCTTCCCTAACCCAGCTTCTGCTGCAGTAAAGAAATAAGGATACCCTATCCATCTCTTGAAGTCTTCCTGAGTCTCCCAATGAGGAATCTGAAGGTTAATAGTTTAAAGGAAGTTTGTTTACAGACCATTAGAAACAATTATCACCTTATGAGCAGCATGCACAGGGCTGTTCAGTAATTGGAAAGACAACTAAAGAGGCAGTTTAGAAAAGACCTTCATTTTACCATGCAACAATTTAAAGAAGATACCTCTCCTGGGAAGTAATGAAATCTTACTAATTTTGAGACATTAAAAAATGGACTGGAAACAGGACCAGGAATGATGCCATAGGGAACAACCTTGAATTGGCAAGTAGCTAGGCTAGAAAACAGGGCTTTTCCATTTCTAATTATAGTGATCTGAAGAACAAAATATCCATTTAGATATGAATTGTCTGAAAATTTTATAATTGGGTCTATATGGGGTTGACTATATACAAGGATTGAGACTCAAATGGGGATAGAATGACATCCGAAATAATAGTTATTAATCTCTCTAGTTTGATCTGAAAGCATTAGACTTTAATAATGCATCACATTTATGCAGTGCTTTATGTTTGCAACTTTTACTGAAGTACCACTACCAATATCTCTTCCTGGTGAACAAGTGACCATGGGCCTATCCACCTAATTTAGAAAAGTGGATAGGATTGTATTTGTAATGGGTGGTATATATAAGGACCACTCTGTCTATGTTTCTAGAGACTTTAGTTATAGGATGAAGTTTTTTTTATGATGTGTTGGTAGAAGTACCCATATTCACAATTATGTATCCTTGATTATTAAACAATTATCATTATGAAGAATGATAATTGTTTAATATATAATATATAAAGATAATTGTTTAAATATATATATATATGCTTTTGAATATAGAATAGTTGATTCTATGTTGATAGAAGAATTGATTCTTAGAGCTGGAAGGGGTTTCAGAGGCCATCTACTCTATACCTCTCTCATTGTATAGATGATATAATTGCAATACCCCATTATGATAAGAAGTCTCAATTTAAGCCTTAGGGCAAAATAATAGTTCCTTCACATGATTTCCTACTCTTTGACTTAGGGGATTTTATTTTATACAAAATGGTAATGAATTAAATCACAATTGCTCTGAGCTCCTTATGAGCAAAATTTCTAAAATTTAGGCAGAGTTTAATCTCTCTACTGAAATTTAAATTTCTATTTAGCTCCAGTTATCCCTAGGCTCTTTTCTGTCAAAATTAAATTTTACTGGAAGTATATGGATAATGATACAGTAGGTGATATTATTATATCTGTTGATAAAAAAAAAAGTACTAAAAGGGAAATTTGTGGAAAGAACAAACCCTTCCTTTTCATTTCTCTCAATCCTTGAGTAGGTGTAAACACCAGTGGCACCAGTCACCAGTCTTTTCTTAGATACCTGTAGAGCTGACCATCCTCCTTGATTTCTTCCTTCTTTGTCACAAATATTTATACTATCATGTCCTTCCATCTTGGGAAATATTGCTTAACTTTAAGCAGAAAATTTCATGATAGCATGATGTAAGGGTGAAAATCATGGTGAATATTTTGGTTGCAAAATGGTATTGCATAAAATGAAATTTTATTAAGACGTCCTAGAAATAATAATAGAAAGTAGCAAAAAGTCAAACCAAGGTCTTTTAAGACCACACAAATTTAAATGAAATTTGAATATATATGAAAAGGTGAATTTTCTATCCTGAACTAACCTGGATGATTGGGTACAGTAGTAAAGAAACCTATAGTCCTCCAGGTCTTTTGTTAAACTGATGACTTGAGGGGAGAGATTTTGCCAGGAATTCAAGTAAACTTGAGTAAAACCCTCCCAGAAAAGAGAATAAAACTATACAAAGTTATGGATCAAAAGGTGATTGTCAACCAATGTCCAAAGTAGACTTGTTTGTGGATATATAGTTTTAAGTCTAGTACCTGGTCAGAGGGAAAAACATCAAAAAGGGTAGACATAGGAGGCTTGTTTAAACTCAGTAAATCCAATAAATCTTCAAAGGGGCAAAGTCCAAATCAGAGTCAGGCCAAAAGAAGCTGGCCACTATCTATAAGTACTTTCTTCCTGCAAGGGTCAAGGGTGAAGAAATATTAGCAATTTGGTTATAATTTTACTTCACTGTCTTTCCTAGTGTGAATAACTTTTAAGCAAGGATCATGGAAGTAGTTCCATATCTCTGCAGTTACATGAATTTATTTAGGGTTCAAAGAAGTGGAGTCTGTTTGATGAAGTACAGGCTCTGGGAACCCCCTTGAGCTCTCCTTGAATCCTTGAGGTACAGTCTCAGGGAACTCCCTTGAGTTCTCCTTGAATCCTTGAGGTACAGACTCTAGGAACCTCTTTGAGCTCTCTTTAAATTGTGGCTCTGCCCAAACCTTTGTTACTAGCTTGGCCCTCCGTTATTCAGCTAGCACTCACTCTTGATCCTCCCAAAATATCTATACCCAAATCAACTGTTACACCCTTGAACTAGCCTAGCCCACCGTTGTCTGTCATCTCCAGGTAGCCTCCAGCAACTTCCCACCCTTAATCACTCATTTACTGGAGTCTGACCTCCTTGACTCCTCCTGAAAACCTTCCCCAAACTCCTCCTCTAGACCACCCCTAGATTCCTTCCACAACCTTTCTGTATATAAGACCTCATCTTGCCTCCATGAAAGGAGGAAGGCCTGAAAATGATTTAGCTCAGACTCATTCTGTGTCAGATGATTCTGGTCCACTTGCCCAATGCAAGTGTCACAGATACTGAGGTTCCTTAAGAGTCTACCCATTATGGCGAACTTTTAATAAACTTTGCTTTTCATTGGCTGAGAGAAGGCTTGAGTCGAATTCATTCAGCAGGACCCTGCATTTTGGTATTTTGGCATCTCGAGCACCCCTAGCCTAAACCTCATTTTATGATGACCCTCTTCATTTTGACAACTATCAGGATTTAGATTGGCATCCCTAATGCTCACTGTAGTTAAATTGCCCACAGGAACTCTATCCCACACAAAGAGGGGGAAAAATCATTTTAACATCAATTAGTGTTTTCCTGATGATATTATAGAAACTCAGCAAACTCTGAAAGTCATCTTCCTGAAAGGCACATGACATACTGTGAGTACTATAATTTTTAACAGGCATTTTTTTTATTAGCTTGAGCAAAACATCACCATGGATTGCATTTATAGACAGAGTATTTTTATTCAAAACTACTTTTTCTGGTGGTTCTCTCCCCATATAACCATGTCTACGCTTGCTGTTATTCTAGGACTAGATGATATATGCTATTTTATCATGACAATTAGCATTGCTATACCACATGCTATTTCAAATCCACTGAAATGATTTACAATGCTTTGCACTGCATTGCCTTACAATTTTCAGTGAAAAGAATTTTGCTTTCAGGAAGAGCCTCTAACTTTTCACAGTAGGTAGGCATTCTCATGCAACTATTGGCTTTTTCATTGAATTTATAGATTTTCTTTTAGTATTCAAAGATTTCTTAGACATTTACACTTTGGTTGATGAATTTCTCATTGTCGTTTCACATCTAGTCTTACTTTTCTAGCATAAATGGAAAGTTGCTTTAACTACCAATTGAACTCCTTTTAATGAGTAAAAATCTATTGTTAAATTCTGGAGAACATTCTTTGCACCTTTTCTGTACAATTCATGTTTATCTCCTCAAGAGTATCTTTAAAGGACAATAGGCATGGTAGGTAGCTTGGGCTAGGCATTTAAATTGTTCTTTAACTACAAATTGAAATATTGTTGAATTCTACAATGCTTTAGGAAAAATGGAAAGCCTCTTTATTATTCATTACCACAGGCCTGAACAGGGGTAGTTTAGTTCCCCAAAACAGTTTGCACAGATGGAAGAAGTTGGGGCAGAGGATGTCCTGACTTGGCCTGACATGTCTTCTCATCCCCTACCACTCCATGTCTCTTCTTTTTGCTACTAATTTATCACTTAAAATAGATCTTTTACAATTACTAAAAAATATTAATAAGCATTTTTTTTCTTCTCTCTCTGACCTCCCCTCCTCCTGGCATTGGGAGAATACAAAACAAAAAACAAAAACAAAGCCATTGCCTTGTAGCAAATATGCATAATCAAGGAAAACAAATTCTCACATTGTCCTCCTCCAAAAACAGAAGTCACCATTTGCATACTGAGTCCATTTCAATGTTCTGTCTATGAAGAAGTGTGTAACATTTGTCCTCATTGTTCATGGATGGTCATTGCCTTGTTTAAATTGTTCCGCTCACTTTCCTCTGCTTGAATTGTTTTCAGCTACTGCCAGTATCATTCTTCCTCTTCAGGTCTCCATGTAGAAGAAGGTAGGTAATATGGGGCAAAAAAATTCCAAAGGGAATCTATGCCACAGTCTAGCCAACATGAGTATCTTGCTATATGCCCTGAAATTCACATATCTACACATGTTCTATAGATAAACATAGATTTATATATATATAATACATCCATACATGTATGTATATGCACACACATGCATACACACACAGACCACCCTTATCCTATCCCTTCCTATAGCCTTCCTCCCCACTCTACCCCACACCACGGCACTATTTTGTCTCATGCTAAAACAACTTCATACCAGATATGACTTATCTTGGGCAGCTAGTTGGCAAAATAGATAGAGTACCTCGCCTGCAGTAAGGAAGACTTGGATTCAAATGTAGGCTCAGACACTTATTAGCCATGTAACCCTGGGCAAATCATTTAAACTTTCCTCAGTTTCCTCAGCTATAAAAATGAGCTGTAGTTATCTCCTATTTTAATTACTTTGTAGTGGCATGACTAGGGACCCTAAGATTGGTGTTAAGGAGAAAGAAGGCAGAGTAACTCCCTGGCCTACTCCTTTCTTTTCTCCCAGTATAATTATTGGTTTCCCCAGTAGGGACTCCAGTCTCCTTAGCCCCTTATCCCATTCTATAGTCCCAGTGCTGCTCTCCTTCTTTCCATATTAGAAGCTATTCACCCTCATCTTCTGTCACTTAATATCTTGGATGACATGTTTTGTTTCTCTTGATCCTTATTTCAGTCCTTTGTGTACAATAGACATTACTCATCACCTGCTGTGGCTTTGTGCTTTGTTTCAGACAAAAAGGTGAGGCTGGGGAGGAGTTGATAGGAGGAGAGACAAAAGAAAAATGGTGGACATATTTCATAGTCCAGTACTCTGTCCACATTTTGCATCATCCCTTTTATTAAGTTCCTTTATTCTTTTTTTTTTTTTAAGCAATCGGGGTTAAGTAACTTGCTCAAGGTTACACAGCCAGTTATTTCTGGGTGTGGTGCTAAGTATCTGAGCCCAGATTTGAACCCCAGGTCATCCTGACATTGGAGCCGGTGCTTTTACTTGCTGAGCCACCTGGCTGCCCCCAGTTCCTTTGTTCTTTAATTATAAATTTAGCAGGACATTGGAGACAGTGACTGCTGGCAGATAGAAAATTTCAGAATCCCTCCACTTGAGGCATTGGGTTTCTACTATGACAATTTGATGGACTTGGGCCAGCTGGTAGCTTATGAATTAACTTTTTTATCCTGAAGGAAAAGAAAAGGTAGATGCTACAGCTTGACATATGCATATGTGAGGGTGGACATGGCTGTGCCAACTTAAACTCTCTCTCTCTCTTTCTTCATACATGAACATACACACATATACACATATATACATACATATATGTGTATATACATATGTATATTGTTTTGTAGAGGGGTCCTACTAACTATTACTACCCCCCAAATTTAGAAAAAGATACTGTGTATTTTTTTCCCTGGGCCTCTTCATTTTTGGAAAATGTGTTTATGTTTACTGGAAACAGCCATTAACATAAAATAAAATAAAATAAAAACCTCATCAAAAAGACCTATATGCATGAATTACGATATAAACCATAGATGACATGAATTCTCCCAAGTATATAAATATACTTCCTGGGGCAGCTAGGTGGTGCAGTGAGTAAGAGTGCCAGCCCTGGAGTCGGGAGGACCCGGGATCGGTTCTGGCCTCAGATACTTCCCACACACACACAAAAAAAAACTGGCTGTGTAACCTTGAGCAAGTTACTCAACCCCAATTGCTTTGAAAAAAAAATAAACTTCCAAGATTTTGCTCTGAGTGATGTTGTCATCATTTCTTAGTTTCCACTTATTGGTTAGTCACCAGCCCTTCTTTTCAATTCTGGTTCTGTTATTGAAGAGTGGTATAGGAATCTTGGCTAGAGTTCACAGGAGATCACTGAAGTACTAAAAAGCACAAAGGCTATTTCTTTTTTTTTTTTTTGCCTTTTTTGAAGGCAATTGGGGTTAAGTAAGTTGCCCAAGGTTACATGGCTAGTTTTTTTTGTGTGGGTGTTAAGTGTCTGAGGCCGGAACTGAACTTGAGTCCTCTGACTCCAGGGCCGGAGCTCTTACGCACTACACCACCTAGCCACCCCATAAAGGCTATTTCTTGGGAAAAAAAAGGGTGAAAGGACAGTTGTAAACAGTTCTAGAATACCATTATCCTACTGAGAATAATACTGAATCTGTATATAAACAGAGGAAATGCACACTCTATATAAGATGAGATATTTATTAGACTTTTAAGAAAATGTGCATATTGTCATGGCTTTTCATTATTCCAAGTGACTGTACAGAAGGGAGCTAAATACATTGGTCATATGTAAATCTGGCACACTACAATGATATGCTTTGTTTGGTATAGTAGATTTGAAGTCTGAAGATTTCAGTTTAAGACTTGACTCTGCTACATCTTTGATCAATTCACTGGCAATAAAATTGGTATAGTAATACTACTTTATAAGGTTGCTCTAAAGAAAATGCTTTGTAAGCTTTAAAGTGTTACATAAATAAAACTTATTAGCATTCTATTCTACTCTTAGTGTGGAGATGACATTTGTAATTTAAGGGGATGCCAACTGGTTTCCTTATTTGTCTGCATTTTACCAAGTTAGAAAAGTTTCCAGTGCAGTTTTGCACAGAAATTCTGTGTTGACTGAAGACCACAGCCTCTCTTCAGTTCTCATCCTTGCTGACCTTTCTATAGTACTTGACATAGTTGATCACTTCCTTTTTCTGAATACTCTGTCTCCCTGGATTTGGGTGCCATTGTCATCTTCTGGTTCTCCTCCTATGTATTTTACCATAAAAAAAAACTATACTTTGCTGGGTTATCTTTCATATATCCACCTTTTAATAATTGGTTTCAGGGATCTATTTTGGACCATACTCTGCTTTCTATATCTTCTGATCTGGGCAGACCCTAAATAAGGTCAATTCTCAGGGTTAATGTTCATTATTGAAACAAAATGATATATTTATAGTTCTTCAACAGTTAACAGATGAGTTTTACTTAGCTATAGCAAGAAAAGGATATTCATCAAGGATAGATAGTGAGGACACCTCAGATTGATCTGAATGAGACTCCTTTGCCTGATTTGCCCATTATGGTCCATAGCCAAGTTTCAGAGGTGTTTGGATCTCTTTGTGCCTGTTTTATATTCGGGTGACCAGGAAGTGATGTGAATATCATGACACTTGAGATGCCTGAACCATTCAAGTCTTGAGGATGGTTTCAATACCTTTTAAGGAAAAAAACTATTTTGACTTTCAAAGGGAAAGAAGAAAGACTATTGCTCTCAAGACATCCTCTTCCATTGATCACATCTGGCAGTGATAAAATTTTGAAGGTACCACAGATCAAGTTTTAAGAGTCTTCAAATAGGAGAAGATTCAAAAGGAATCAAATAGTCCATGAAGAATTACACCAGTAACTATTGATGTGTATGAGTTCTTCCTTATTCCCCAATAGTCTTAATATTATTAGTCTTGACAAATATTAAGAGAGATGGGGATAAGCATTTGTATAATACCTACTACATTCCAGACACTGTACTAAGTGCTTTACAAACATTATCTCATCTGATTCTAATAACAACCCTGTGAAGTAGATTTTATTATTATCTATATTTTACAGATGAGGAAATTGAGGCAGAGAGTGCCTCAATGTGACTTTCCCAGAATCACACAGCTAAGTATCTGAGAATGACTTTGAACTGAAGAAATTCTGACTCTATGGCAAGTTCTCTATATACTTCACCAGATAGTTGCATAGGTAGCATTGAATTAAAAAAAAATTCTTAAAGTAGACCACATATTCATATTCACAATTGAGTTAACAATGTAGAAAATATGATAGCTTTCCATCTTTAAATATTCTGCACATTTTTTAGGCACTTGACAAGTAGAACAAAGAATAGTCTTAGAGGATGTTTTCCAACAATTTTTGTCCCAGGCATGTAAAAAATCATACAATATTTCTTGACTTATTCAATCACTTTGTCCAGTCATACTCTGATTATTATTACCAAATAAGGCACAAAGCATGAAGATTAATTGTCTTCGAAATTATTTGCCAGTGTAATGGATGATGCACGCTGAAAATCTAAATGAAAGAAGGATTCCTTATACATGATGAGCTTCTACAGCTGATGAATTACATAGTACTGACTTCATGTAGTTTTGGAATATTATAGACTTCTTCAGAGAGCTCTCAACTATACAAAAGATAACTACATAGATACTTCCCAAAAGTGGATGAAGAATGACTATTGCCCAGATTATAACATGTAACTTAATTGACAGCCCATTGAGTTAGTTCATTCACACTTCTTGCTATCAAAACCTATCTTTTTAGTACCAATATAATGCATCTGTGAGTGGAAAATGGAATACCTTAATATCAGAAGAATAAAAAAAAATACTTCCATCTCAAAAGTTCCATGACTGACTGATATGGATTATAGTATTTTACAAAATGAAAGAAGTGGTGTAAAAGGTAGCATCATTAAGGATAAGGAAGAATGAAAAAGGAGCAGTGTGGTCATATAGTAAAATCCAGGCATAACAAATGACATAAGTGCTGAGTTAATATCCAAGCATGTTAAGTGATTCTGACAAAGGCTTCTAGCATGTTGTGTATCTCCTTTGCAAATATTTTTTCAAAAGAAATGGATAAGAAATCCTTGGAATGAGAAAGCTTGGAAGAGTTACAATTTCTACAAATGGAGGGCTGTCCCCACACCAGTGAAATCTCTAGGGCTTTGAGTATATACTGTTATTGTGTTTGTTGTTGCAGAATCTTTAAAATAAAAAGTAGAAATTTCCAATTGTTTAGGATGATTAAAAGCAGAAAGATGATCAATTGTGATCCCTTCTAGCCTTGTGATTCAAAAAATATAGATCTTAGCTGTGTTTTAGTTGCTTTTTGAAGGATTGTATCATTGAAGAATTCCTTTCTGGTTTCTAGATCCTAACATTTTGATATTTACTTCTTGAAGAATTAAAATGACTATAATTAGATGGTGGAGTAGAAGCACAAACTTGGCGTGGGCTCTGGCTCCCACCACTTCCAATACATGTAAAAAAAATATGACTCTAAACAAACTTTAGAGCTACAAAACCCACAAAGGGACAGAGAAAAATAAATGTCCCACTGAAGGCAGCCTAGTAGGTGGACAAGAAGGTTCTATCACACTGAGCTGGAAGCTGAGCACAGTCCCACATGAGCCCCGTGGTTCTGGCCCCAGGGTAGCCCAGACCAGTGGCATGCAGAGCAGATTTCAGGAGAGTGAATCACCAGCAACTGTGGCAGTTTTCAGACTTCTCAACCCATAAATGCCAAAGACAAGTAAAAGGTCAATGTGGAACTCTGTTGGAACAAGGTGGGGGGAGGGAGGAGATGGAAGAGTGCAGTCTGGCCCCTGTCCCTGGAGCAAGAAGTGGCAGAGGTGTGGTGGCTGTGCAGCTCCTCTGTGTGGCTGCCTCAGGAGCTCCTGGCCTGTAGATCATAGGGGGACCAAGCAACAATTCATAGGGTAATCACTTTTGCTTTAACCTGCTTGGATCTGGATTGTCATCTTGGGTGGTGGTACTGGGGTGTGTGGCCAGCGAGCCAGAACTTGTGAGGGCTGTAGAGAGGGTGCCCAACTAATAGCTCCAGCAACTGGGAAAACCCTAGTGATTTGGGACAAAGCTCTTTCCATTCCAGAATAAGAGTCCTACCATGGCAAAGAGCTCAAAAGTCAGATAATTGGTTGGCAATATGAGCAAGCAGAGGAAGCACAAACAGACCATAGAATCCTTTTTGGGGGACAAAAAGGATCAAGGCAGGGAGTGGGAGGAAGACAGCCAAGTCAGAACTCCTGCATCAAAGCCTCCAAGAAAAATATGAATTGGTTAGGCCATAGAGGGTCTCAAGAACGATTTTGAAAATGAAGTAAGAGAAGTGGAGGAAAAATTGGGAAGAGAAATGAGAATGATACAAGAAAATCATGAAAAGCCAGTCAACAACCTGCTAAAGGAGACTCAAAAATAAAATGAAGAAAATAACACCTTAAAAAATAGACTAATACAAATGGCAAAAGAGACCCAAAAAGCCAGTGAGGAGAAGAATGTCTTAAAAAGTTAAATTGGCCACATGGAAAAGGAATTTCAAAAAATCACTGAAGAGAATAACTCCTTCAAAATTTTAAATAGGAGCAATTGGAAGCTAATGACTTCATGAGAAATCAAGATAGTATAAAACATTTCCAAACAAATGAAAAAATATAAGACAATGTGAAATATCTCATTGGAAAAACCATTGACCTGGAAAATAGATGCAGGAGAAATAATTTAAAAATTATTGGACTACCTGAAAGCCATGATCAAAAAAAAGTCTAAACAACATCTTTCAAGAAATTATTGAGCAAAATTGCCCTGATATTTTAGAACAAGAGGGCAAAATAGAAATTGAAAGAATTCAGCAATTGCCTCTTGAAAAAGATCCCAAAAAGAAAACTCCTAGAAATATTATAGCCAAATGCCGAAATTCCCAGGTCAAGGATAAAATACTGCAAGCAGTCAGGAAGAAACAATTTGAGTATTGTAGAAACACAATCAGGTTAACACAAGACCTAGGATCTTCTACATTAAGGTGTTGTAGGCCTTGGAATATGATATCTCTGAGGTCAAAGGAGCTAGGACTAAAACCAAGAATCATCTACCCAGAAAAACTGAGTATTATGCTACAAAAGAAAATATGGTCATTCAATGAAATAGAGGATCTTCAAGCATTATTGATGAAAAAAACCAGAGCTGAACAGAAAATTTGACTTTCAAATACAAGAAGCAAGAGAAGCATGAGAAGGTAAACAGGGAAAAGAAATCATAAGGAATTTATTAAAGTTGAACTATTTAAATTCCTACATGAAAAACCAATAATTGTAACTCATAAGACTTTTCTCAGCATGAGAATAGTTTAAGGGAATATATGTGTATACATACATATAGATATATGTATAGGAGGGTGTATGTGTATATAAATATACATGTGAATATGGGCATATGTATGTTCATGTATACATAGACAGAGGTCACAGGATGTGTTGAATAGGAAGGGATGGTATCTAAAAAATAAAATTAAGAGGTGAGAGAGGAATTTATTGGGAGAAGGAGAAAGGGAGAGATAGATTAGGGTAAATTATTTCATATAAAAGAGGCAGGAGAGAATTGTTACAATGGAGGGGAAGAGCAGGAAGGTGAAAGGGAATGGGACTTTATTCTCATTGAATTTGGCTTAAGGAGGGAATAACATACACATTCAATTGGGTATCTTACCCTCCAGGAAAATAGAGGGGTAGGGTATAAGAGGAAGGATGATAGAAGAGAAGGCAGATTAGGGGACAGGGTAATTTGAAGCAAACATTTTTGAAAAGGGATAGGGTAAAAAGAGAGAATAGAATAAGTGGGGGGCAGGATAGAATGGAAGGAAATATAGTTAGTCTTTCACAATATAACTACTATGGAAATGATTTGGGTAACTACACATGTACAACCTATATTGAATTGCTTATCTTCCCAGTGGGGGTGGGTGAGGAGGGAAGAAGGGGAAAAAATCTGCTACTCAAAGTTTTAAAAACAAATGTTTAAAATAAAATTGTTTTTTACATATAACTGGGGAATGAGATATACAGGCATTGGGATATAGAAATCCATCTTGCCCTACTAGAAAGTTAGGGGTGAATGGGGGAGGATATAAGAGAGAACAGATTGGGGGAAGAGGTATTCGATAGGCTTTCTATTTTGGGGTAGGGGTAGGGGAAAGATGGGGAGAAAAAACTTGTAATTCAAAATCTTGTAGAAATGAATGTTGAAAACTAAAAATAAATAAATTTATAATATTTTTTAAAAATAACTATAATTTGGAATGATCTCAGTTCATAATTTATTGGTTGATTACTTCTCAGCCTGTAGTATTTACCTAATTAGAGAAGCTTTGCCAGATTTTTACAACAAATGAAGTGCAGTTTCTCTTTTTCCAGATCTGGGAAACAGCACTACTTTTAAAATGTGCATAAAATGATAAATGTAAGCTACATTTAGTTTCATGAAAATGAGAAACAATCATGTTCTTCCTGGTGCTTTTCTGCATATTAATGTACATCAACTTGGAAGTGTGAAAAATTATTTCATGCAGAATATGTTTTCTCTGCCAAAGTTTATCATAAAATTTTCCTTTTTCACACACGAAAAATGCTGCCCAGTAACCACATGCATTTTGCAAAAATTTTACAGCTGATGATATTCTGCCAGTGATGTATGGAATGGATTTGGCCTTCTGTGTTCTCAGGGCTTTTCTCTTCTTCATCAAACTCACACTATATTTCTTGCCATAGTCATTGGTATGCTATGTAAAAATATTCCTGTATGTATGTTTTCACTTTATTTCATTACTATCAGGACTATTGTTTCACATTCCATACAGAAGATATTGTTTTCTCACTAATATAAATAGAAGGTATCTTGGTGCCCTATTGGAAAGTCTTGTAACTTCTTACTGTTGGAACTGGACTTCTTACTGTTTTCTTTTTAAAGGCTCTATAAAAACATGATTCATTATTTCTAGTATTGCTAGTATCAGATTAAGGCATGAATGATAAAACAGCATTAGGAATATCTTTAAATCATTTTTAAAAAACATTTTATGTAGGTTTTTATCTTTTAAGCAGAAAACAATATTATTTAAAAACAGTACTGACCACTGATTTTCATTTTTCCCAGTCTACTAATCTTTTAAGGTTGTAGTAGATTATATATCATAAAGTTGGTCATAGAGCTTTTTCTTCTCCTAGAATATCTTCTGCACTAAAAAATCAAGTCAAATCAACAAGCATTTATTAAATACTGTGATGAATGAAAAACCTGAGAGACAGTGTTTCTGGCAAATTAATAATCAATTTATTAATTAGGCTAGCTAACAATCAATCAGTTGATGGTCAGTGGTTTCTCTTCGTAACCAAAAACACCAAGGGAGACCCTGAAATGTTTTAAATAATTTAAATCCCTTCTGAAAGGGAATTTCCAAACCAACCCTGATTGGTGGATATTTGATAAGGAAGGGAGCTAAAAGTCTTCAACTCCTCTAGCTGAGAAACTGGCTTGATCAAGAGATTCAACAGCCTCAATGCATTTGGGCAGGGGAAGTCAGTTCCTTGCAGACCTCTCTGGCTAGGTTTCTCCTTTGTAGGTTGCATTGCTCTAAACTCTAGTAGAGGGAATCAAGGACAGGGTTTTCCTCAGGCAAAGGCTCACCCAGACTGTTTATATTCTAAATAGAAATTAGGTATCCCAGTTGAGTGGGATGCCTTCAGGTCCCCCACAGCGCATATACCTTGAGTTCCAGGAGCAATCTCCTCAATCAGCCATACCTTTTAGAGACTGATTGCCCTTTTATGGAGCTGGGCCTTAATAGAAATAAAAGGAAAAGGGTGGACCATCAATTAATAATAAGTTATTAATATAAAGTATAATATTATTTTCTCTCCATGTATATTCTGTGTACCAGGCAATGTGCTGAGTATTAAAAATACAAATATAAATAAAAAGCAAAAATAATTTTTGCTGTCAAGGATCTTGCATTTTATTACATTCTAATAGGGAAAGAAAATGCATAAAAAGCAAAGTGGAGGTGGGGCTCAAGATGGAGAGTAGAAGGCTGATGTGTAAGGACAGGAGTCAGGAAAGGAGTGAAGTAGTGTTTCTGCTTGCCTGGGTACTTCTTTAAAATGGGAGTATGGGAAGGCACTCACCATTGGGAGGAGGGAAGCTCAGACAAGGAGAGATCTTTTGGGATGAAAAGGCTACAGTGGTGGAGGCATCCTGCAGGATGAGATTGTTACTGGACCATGGGGGAGAAGTTTGAAGAATCAAGAGCAGAGCTGGGAGCAAAACAACAACAACTTAAGCACATTAATTTGTAAATCCTGCCAAAAATTAAACTCAATATCCCTCAGAGTATCATTTTACCTCAGAGGGGCAATATGAGATCTTATATCTTCATTCTTCAACAACACCTCATTCCTTATCTTTAGATTTTTTTTCACATACTTTCTAAATATATTTGTGTTCATTTATACCCCTCTAGCAAAAATATAGTAAAAACTACAATGCCCTCCTCATTAGCAAATCTACTGGCTTCTTCTAAGTCCTTATGTTCTTTGACCTTTCTCCTAGGACTGATGCTCCTAACTACACCTTCTTTAATACTCTCTCCCTGTTTGATTTTCATGATATTGTACTAGCCTATTTTTTTCTTCCTCTTAGCCTATTTCTTCCCTCTTCCCTTCAGTGACTTTCTATTTTCAGCTTCCCTAAATACACATATTTCCCCAGTGTTATACTCATTGCCATTTATTATTCTTTATTGTTTTCCTTGGTGATTCAATGTATTCCCACATATTTAGCTGTCACTTCTAAATATATGATTCACAAGTCTAAAAGTTTCTTAGCTGTAAAGTCAGAAGAGCTGGATTTGAATCTCAACACTGCTAAATACTTACTACCTGTGTGATCTTGTCCTAGTGATTTAATGTCTCTTGGCCTTGGTTATTCCTATTTTTAAAAAATTGAGGGACCTAGCTTACAGTATATATGGCTTTTAAGTTCCCTTCTACCTATAAATCTATGATCCAGTGTTCCAATAATTTCCAATTCCTACTTCACCCAAACCCCAGTCCCATATTTCTAATGAGATCTATCACTGACACTTCAAATTCATAAATCACAAACTATAATTATCATCTCTACCCACTCCTCAATTCTCTTCTGACTTCTCTGTTGTTATTTGAGGCAATTCCATATTGTGAATAATTCAGACTCAATAACTCAGGATAATCTCTGATTCTTCTCCTTTTCCTTTTCCACACATTAAAATATATTTTCATTTTCTTTCAGTCCTACATCTTCAGTATTTCATATCCTTTTCTTCTCTTTCACTAGTATCATTAGTCTTACCTACATTATCATCATGCACTCTTGTAATGTTAATGGGATATAAGATCCTCCTCATCCATTTAATAGACCTATGTGCCCAGCTGTGATACATCTTGAATCACATAGAGCCCACTGGGGGAGAAACTTGCTTAAAGAGAAGCTTGCTTAGGGGAGGCTTGCTTGTAGGAAGGCTTTCACATCTTTTGATAATAATCTTATTAGGCACTGAGTCACAAGGGTTGTGATGCCTTCTAGTTCTGAGAAATGTATGTATACTCTGAGTTGGTGTTTTGCTTTGGGGGTTCGCTCATGAGAAGGATCTTTTGATTTCCTGGTTGGGACTGAATAGCCGTATGTTCAGAGGCTCCCAACTATTCAGATGTTGTCTGTACTCAAGCAAGTGAGGTAATGTAAAATGTATAGCAATATTACTGTGCTCAGACAGCTGGAGGTGTATCTGGGTTTTTTTTTTGTGCTCATTTCTCTGCTTGTATTTTCTCTGACTTTCAGGGTGCTGACCTTTCCTCTGAACTAGTGAATGTAATTAAATTTAATCCCTTTTTGAGCAGTCTTTCCTAGAAAAGCAGATCAAAGAAGCTGTGATAGAAGGCCATCCTAGGTATGCTAGGGAACTTGATACCACAACAACCCTCTAGTTCTAGTTTGTTATTACCCCAGTTTACCTTATAAACTACTGCCACTTTCAGTTGCATGGTTCTAGTTATGTATTTCCTCTACTCAAAAACTTATGCAATATGTATAACCGATTTATACATAGAATATAGTCCAAATTTATTAGAAATTCCCTCATGATCTGTCTGTCTCTAGTCTATTTTCCTAGCTTTATCTACCATTATATACATTCCAGCCAAACTACTTAGACTTTGATCTCTCTCCCTCTCTCTCTTTCCCCTTCTCTCTCTGAATTCTATAATCAAGGTGCTATCTCTTTCCTCTGAAAACCTTATAGTCTTTTTTCACCCTTTGTCTCTTTTGTGATACTTTTCTCTGTTCTATCTTTTATGAAATTTGTTTATGTGTCTTATTGCCCTAACTGGATTATAATACTCTTTCAGATAGGGACAGTGTCATCATTGTCTACCTACCGCTTTGCATTAGATCTCCTTCTTCATGAAAGTAGAATAAAGCATAGCCTTATAAATATCCTGTAGGGCCTCTGAAACCATCTAAGGTAACCTTCTCATTTTATGTAGTAGATGAGGAAGTTGAGTCATTTAAAATGAGGTTATGTGACTTGCTTAAATAAATGGAAGAGCTTGGGGTAGAAAGGATAATTCTGAATTCGGCATTCTTTATAGCATATTACCTCTATAATCTTATTCAATTTTATATCTCCTCTAAAACTTAACAGAATGTCTTGCAAATAGTAAGTAGATGCTTTACATAGATTTGCTGAATGAAGAAAGGAATGAATGAAACAGAAACTTCATGTGTAGTTATGGAATCAAATTTTTTTTTTAACTTGCCATAGGGAATACCATTGAAGAGATTCATGGAAACAAGTTTTTAGAAACTAATGAAAATAGACCAGGATAGCTGCCAGAAGAATGAGAATAAGGATCATACATTTCCAGGCTAATTTTCTTTTTATTACGAATCACAAGATAATAGAAATGTTCTTATTGTATTTTTAAAAAGAGCACTGGGAACATAGATATTCCTTAGCAGTGTGAGAAGCTGAATACCACCAATGTCTTTTTTGGAGTTAAACATTAACTTGATTACCAAATAAATGTTGCACACTTATATTTTGTTATTGTGATTGAGAGTAAGAAAGCTATGAGTATATATCTAGAGGGAAAATGTATTTTTTTTTCGTTTTAGGGCTAGTTTTTCTTAAATAAGTTGTAATTGATCTTAGTAATTCAGACATCATGATGATGTAATACATGACATCATTTTAAACAGAATTGAGCAGATCTGATTTTATCACTTTAAGGAATCCAGTAAGGTATATTCTTGAACCAATGTATATTAGTAATTTCTTTGTAAACTTGTAATCTTTTTTTTTTATTTTTCAAAAGCTTTACAGACTTCTGATTTACATCATTCATTTCTGCCAGATTTTGAGTTAAAAAATTTCTCCCCGTTTTTCCCCTACCCATCGCCCCAAAATAGCAGTCCCACAGGATATCGCCTCCTCCAATCTGCTCTCTCCCATATTTTCTCCCATACCACTTTGGACTTTTTCCAGTGGATCTCTATGCCCCAGTGCCTGTATATCTTATTTCCCAATTACATGTAAAATAGTATTAATAATAGTATATATATTTGAATATTTGATTTTAAAACTTTGAATTCCAGATTCATTCCCTTCCTCCCTTGTCACCCACCCTTACTGGGAAGATAAGCAGTTCAGTATAGGTTGTACATGTGTGGCTAATGCAAAACAATAACATAGTAGATATATTGTAAAAGACTGACTATATTTCCTTCCCTCCTATCCCATCTCCCACTTGTTCTATTCTCTACTTTGATCCCATCCCCTTTCAAAAGTGGGTGCTTCCAACTTCACTCCCCCCCAGCCTGCCCTCCCTTCTATCATCCCCCCTCTCATCCCCTTACCTACTACTCTCCTGTAGGGTAAGATACCCTATTTAGTATGCATTTCATTCCCTCCTCAAGCCAAATTCAATGAGAATAAGGTTGACCCATTCCCTTTTGCCTTCCTATTCTTTCCATCCATTGTAACCATTTTCCCTTGCCTCTTCTATATGAGTTTACCCCATTCTGTCTCTCCCCATCTCCTCTCATTATATTCCTCTCTCACCTCTTAATTTCACCTTTTAAGTATCATCCCTTCTTATTAAATTGGTCCTGTGCGCTATATCTATGTATACCTGTAAACATATATACACATATTCACATATGTATTCATATGCCCATATATATATTTCTATTCTCTTCAACTATTTTCATACTGAGAAAAGTTTCAAAAGTTACAATTATTGTTTTTCCATGTAGCAATGTTAATAGTTCAACTTTGATAAGCTCCTTATAATTTCTTTTCCCTGTTTACCTTCTCATGCTTCTCTTGCTTCTTGTAACTGAATGTCAAATTTTCTATTCAACTCCGTTTTTTTTTCAGCAAGAACGCTTGAAAGTCCTCTATTCCACTGAATGACCATATTTTCCCCTGAAACATGATACTCAGTTTTGCTGGGTAGATGATTCTTAGTTTTAATCCCAGCTCCTTTGACCTCTAGAATATCACATTCCAAGCCCTTCCATCCCTCAGTGTAGAAGCTGCCAGATTATCCTGATTGTTTTTCCACAATATTCAAATTGTTTCTTCCTGGCTGCTTGTAATATTCTCTCCTTAATCTGGGAATTCTGAAACCTGGCTATAATATTCCTAGGAGTTTTCTTTTTGAGATCTTTTTCAGGAGGTGATCAGTGGATTCTTTCAACCTCTATTTTGCCCTCTTGTTCTAAAACATCAGGGCAGTTTTCTTTGAGAACTTCCTGGAGGATGATTTCTAGGTTCTTTCTTTGATCATGGTTTTAAGGTAGTCCAATAATGTTTAAATTATCTCTCCTGGATCTATTTTCCAGGTCAGTGGTTTTTCCCATGAGATATTTCTTTCTATTCTTTCATTTGTTTGGATCTGTTTAACAGCATCTTGATTTCTCATAAAGTCATTAGCTTCCATTTGCTCCAATCTAATTCTGAAGGAATGATTCTCCTCCTTGAGCTTTTGAGATTCTTTTTCCATCTTGCAAATTTGGCTTTGTAAGGCATCCTTCTCCTCGTTGCCTTTGTGAGCCTCTTTTGCCATTTGAGTTAGTCTATTTTTTAAGGTGTTATTTTCCTCAGTCAGGCTGTTGACTCTCATTTTGTAATTTTCTTGCATTGTTTTCATTTCTCTTCCTAATTTTTCTTCCACTTCTCTTATGTGCTTCTCAAGGTTCTCTGTGGCCTGTAACCAGCTCGTATTTTCCTTTGAAGCTTTTGGTGCAGGAGTTCTGACTTCACTGTCATCCTCATGTTCCATGCTTTGATCCTTTTTGTTCCCAAAATAGTAGTCCAATGTTGGATACTTCCGTTTGTTTTTTTCCTTTGCCTGGTCATGCTGCCACTCAATTACTTGACTTTTGGGCTTTTTGCCCCAGTAGGACTCTGCTACAAGACAGGGGAGCTTCGTACCAAATACTGGGATTTTCTCAGCTGCCAAAGATATTAGTTGGGTGCCCTCTCAGAAGCCTCTACACCCTCTGGCAAGCTGGACACACACCCCAGAACCTCCACCCTAGACTGCAATCCATATCCAAGCAGGTTAAAGCAAGAGCGATAACCCCTCAGATTGGTTGCTTGTTCCACCTACACTCTGCAGGCCAGGAGCTGAAGCTCCCATATGGGGGCAGCTGCACAGCCTTGGCTCCTCAGTAGCTTCTTGCCCTGGGGGCAAAAGCTGCTACACTCCCAACTACTGGTTCCAAAGTCCACAGTACACTGACCTCTCACTTTGTCCTTAGCATCTATCTGTTGATAATTCTGGAAATGGCCCCAGCTACTGGTGATCTGGAGTCCCTCTGGCTGGAGGCTGGTCAGGCCCACCCTGGGGCTAAAACCTCAGGTGGGGCTTGGCTCAACTCCCAGAGCTATGGGTTGACTGATTTCTGCAGGCCTACTGGGCTGTACTCAGAGGGAGGTTAGCTTCTCTGCATCATTTTGTGGGTTCTGTAGCTCCAAAGTTGGTTCAGAGTCCCCTTTTACATGAATTGGGGAAGGTGGAAGCCAGAGCCACGTGGAGGACCTGCTTCCACTCCCATAAACTTGTAATCTTAAAGAATTAGGTGATGGGGGCACAAGGTTGTGTAGTAGGTACAGTACCAGGCCTAGATCAGGAGCACTTTGATTTCAAATCTGGCCTCGGTCACTTAGTAGCTATGTGACCCTGGCCAAGTCACTTAACCCCAATTGCCTCAAAATAAAACCTAGGTGACTTCCCAAGAGTTGCACAGTCAAAACAATTATACAGATAAGGGATATCTAGGTTTTCCTGACTCTGAAGCCAACTCTCTCTCAACTATTCCATTACTGTTTCTCACATGGTATATTAGTCAAAAGTAAAGTTACATACTTCTTATGGTATCATTTAAGAGAAAAGGGAATATTCTTATGCATTATTCATGTCATAGAAATATCACATATTATATTTTTAGTAAAAAATCACGTATATAGGACAATAACATGGCTCCTTATATGAAAGTCATATTCAATTCAAAAAACATTTGGTAGAGTGATATATGTAGCAAAGTACTAGAAAAAAGGTGATGCCCTTCAATTGGGGAATGGCTAAGCAATAGCACCATTCCCCAAATAAAGAACTTATCACCTTTTTTTCCCCAGTACTTTCCTACCATCAAAAAAGAAAATACTTTTATAAATATATTGGTGTATGACTATTTATCTTTTACCTACAAGTAGAACATCTTGATCAAAGAGATTCTTCTTGGACATTTTAATGAGGTTCTCACCATAATTCCATATTGCATTCCATAGTGATTTGATTAATTCCCAGCTACACCCATAGTGTATTAGTGTTCTTGCAATTCCACAAACCATCAAAGTTTTCTTTTGTTTACTTATCTGCTCTCTGAAACCTCAAAGTTGTTTTGTTTTATATGTATATTTTTTAATAGTGATTGGAAGCATTTTTATGCAGTTAATACTTTGTAATTATTCTAAGAACTCTTTGTTATGTCCTTTGACTGCTTAACCATTGAGTAGTGTTTTTGGTTTTATATGTTTGGTATCAGACCTTAAAAGAGAAATTTTATGTAAATATTTTTTCCCTAATAAACTGCTTCTCTTCTTAGTTTAGCGGTATTATTTTTATTCATGTTATACTTTTCTTTTAACCATATTAACTCACAGATTGCCTTGAAACTGTTGTAGCAGTCCTCTAGGAGACTGGAAATAAGAGTGTGAGTTGGGATTGGGAGAAACAAGGGTGCTGCACTTCAAGAAACAAAGGAGACATACACTGGAAACAAAGTAAATTCCCATAAAATGGGAAATAGACAAGAATTGTGATGCCTTAGTGTAATGAAATATTATGTCATGAGAAATTTTGACTATAACAAATATTAAAAATATGGGAATGCATATAAACTGATGTCAAGTGAAATAAGCAGAACTATGAAAGCAATATTCATAATATCTACAACAGTGTAAATAGAAAAAAAATAAAACAAAAACAACATAAGAATGAAATCTCAATAGTATGAAATTATAATGACCAAACCCTTCATGAGGTGAAAAATAATCAAAGGATATGAACAGGTAATTTTGAAGGTAAAGCAACCATTTTTTTATCACCATAAAAAATAGTCTAAATCACCAATAATTAGAGAATTGTAAATTAAGATAATTCTGAGGTTGCACCTAGCACTCGCTAAATTGTTAAATTTTAAAAACAATAAAAGGAAAATAGCAAATGTTGGAGGGGCTATGGGAAAAATGATAGAAGAATATACAATTAATGAAGTTATGAATTGGTCTAGGCAATTTGGAACTATGCCTCCCAAATTATTAAGTTGTGCCTACCTTTTGATCCCGTGATAAGAGTAATCAGTCAATAAAGCATCTATTGAAGAGGGCAGAGTAAACAGTAAATCACCATGTCTCTCCCATATTCATCTCCAAACAAAACCAAAAAAATAGAGCCTTAAAACAAATTCTGGAATAGCAGAACCACCAAAAAGACCAGGTGAAACAAAATGTTAGCCTAAGGAACTTAAAGATCAGCAAGAAAGGTCTGTCTCACTCCGGTGAAAAGTCCAGAGGAGGACGCATGCCAGTAGCAAACCCCATCTTTGCAAAACAGGAGGGAATCCTGAGGCCCAGTGTAGTAGAGAAGGCAGCCCCACCACATACCTAAGCATGGCCAGGGGAACTAGCACACTCCAGCTCCAAGACCCACCACATGCTCCAGCATAACCCTGGGTAAACAGATAGCCACTAGTAGAAAGACTATCCTGTGTTTCATTGTAGACCCAGGGAAACGCAGAAACACTCCTACCAGCCTCAACATTCACCAGACCAAAGCACTAGGACCCTATATCAGCACCAGGTAAGCTTCCAGATCCTTGTGGCCTCCAGTGGTGCCAGTCACCCCAACTCCAAACCCTCAGTGCAGCACCAGACATGAAGGTCCCCCATGGGCCTCAGGACAATGTCAGTGCTATACCAGGTAAACAACCAGGCCTGGCCTACAGCCAGTGACACAAGAAGCTGTAGACAGTGCCCCTTCTGCCCTGGGAGCAGGACTCTAATTTAAATGAGAGAGAATAAGCCAAAAAAGATGAGCAAAAAGGAAAAAAAAATCTGACCACAGAAAGTTATGGGGATGCAGAAGAACATGATTCAAATTCAGTAGAGGATAGCAATGTCAAAATACCTGTGGGTAAAACCCCAAAGAAAAATGGGATATGATCTCAGATCCAGAACAAACACATGGAAAAGCATAAAAAGGAGCTTTAAAAACATTTAAGAGAGGTAGAAGAAATTTTGGGAAAATTAAGTAAGTGATGGAAGAGAATTATTTTTAAAAAAGGGGATCAACAACTTGGAAAAAGAAAACAACTGCTGAAAAATTATAATTGGCCAAGTGGAAAGGGAAGTACAAAAGCTAAGTGAGGAAAACCACATCTGCAAAGTTAGAATTGGTTAAGGGAATCGAATGTCTCTATGAGACATTAGGAATTAATACCCCAGGGGCAGCTAGGTGGCACAGTGAGTAGAGCACTGGCCCTGGAGTCAAGAGGACCTGAGTTCAAATCCAGCCTCAGACACTTATCACAAAAACTAGCTGTGTGACCTTGGGCAAGTCACTTAACCCCAATTGCCCTCCCAAAAAAAAGCAAAAAAAAAAAAAAGAATTAATGACCTGGAAAATAGATCCAGGAGAGGTAATGTCAGAATCATTGGGCTACCTGAAAGCCATAAGCAAAAGGAGGACCTGGACAAAATCTTTCAAGAGTTTATCAAGGAAAACTGCCTCTGATATCCTGGAATCAGGGGGCAAAATAGGCATTAAAAGAATCCACTGATTCATATCAGAGAAGTGATACCAAAATAAAAATTCCAAGGAACATTATAGCCAAATTGCAGAATTACCAGGTCACAGAAAAAATACTGCAAGTGACCAGAAAGAAACAATTAAGATATTGCAGAGCCACAATCAGGCTTACACCAGGTAAAGCAGCTGCAACATTAAAGGACCAGATATCACGGGACATGATATCCCTGATGGAAAAGGAGCTAGGATTACCACCAAGAATAATTTACCCAGCAAAATTAAGCATAATATTTCAAGAGGAAAAAGTCATCCAATGAAATTGAAGGGTTTCAAACTTTCATAAGGAGAAGATCAGAACTAAACCAAATATTTGACTTCTAATATCAAGACCCAGGAGAAGCATAAACAGGTAAAAAGGGGAAAGAAAACATAAGGGATTCATTGGAGCTAAACTGTTTCATCCCTACATGAGAAGATGATATTATAATTCTTAAAATTTGTACCACTAAATAGTATACCTAGAAGGAATATAAATAGACAGAGGGTTAAGGTATAAAGTGAATTTGGAGAATGACATAAAAAATAATTAAGGGATGAGAAAGAGGAATAAGAGTACCCCCAATGGGGAGCAGAAGGAAGGGAGAGGTAGAATGGGGGAAATTCTTTCACATGAAAAGGCATGAAAACCTATTACAGTGGGGGGAAAGCTGGGAGGGTGGGTCATGGGCATCACTTGAAGTAGATTAGAAAACCAGAATCCTACAAAATGCTGTTTACAAGAAACATACTTGAAGCAGAGACACACAGAGTAAAGGTAAGGGACTAAAGGAGAATCTCTTTTGCTTCAGTTGAATTTTTAAAAAGCTGGGGCAGCAGTCCTGATCTCAGACAAAACAAAAGCAAAAATCAACCTGAATAAAATAAATAAAGAAGGAAACTGTCTTGCTAAAAAGTATCATAGACAATGAACTCTACCCCCATGAAGTTAAAAAAAGAAGAAAAGGTCTCATATTAAAATATATATATAGTATCTTTTGTGGTAGTAAAGAACCGGAAACTAATGAGATGCCAATTAATTGGAGAATGGCTGAACAAATTATGGTAACAAAATGTTATGGAATAGGGGCAGCTAGGTGGCGCAGTGAATAGAGTACCCACCCTGGAGTCAGTAGGACCTGAATTCAAATCTGGCCTCAGAAACTTAACACTTAAATAATAGCTGTGTGACCTTGGGCAAGTCACTAAACCCCAATTGCCCAACATTCCCCCCTCCAAAAAGAAAAATAAACAATTAGAAAAAAAGAATGTAGTGGAATACAATTGTACTAATATAAATGGTGAAATTGGCAGTTTTTGAGAAACCTGGGAAGACTTATGAAATGAAACTGAGTAAATTGAGGAGAACGAGGAGAAAAAAAATATCCATTATTACATTGACATTGTAGAAATAAACAGTTTCAAATGACTTTAAAGAATGTGATCAATCCTGTGGTCAATCATGATTTTAGAGGACCAGTAATGAGAAATGCTACTTACCTCTTGACAGAAACACTGGGGATTTTTTGTGATAGTATCATTCAAAGTGGTGTAATGTGAATATGTCTGGAAAGCTAGGTTTAAAAAAATTTTTAGAGCTTTAAATGGCAGTCTGGGAAGTTTATATTTTATCTTAGAAGTCATAGGGAGCTGGTGGTACTTTTGAAAAGGGAAAAGACCTGATTGTGTTGTTTTTGGAAAAAAAAAATTGTTTTCACAACTCTATGACAATAGATTTGAGAGAGTAGATGCTGAAAGCAGGGGCCATCAAGTAGGAAGCTATTGTAGTACCCCAGATGAGAAGTGATTATGACATGAATGTGGCGAGCAATCATGTTAACAGATGAAAGTTTCCAAATGTGAAAGATGTTATGGAGGTAGAATTCACAGTTCCTAGAAGCTAATTGATTATGGGAGCTAAGAGAAAGAGAAGAGTTAATGATCATTTTAAAGTTGCAAACCTGAATAACTGCAAGGATGGTGCCACTTTTTTTTTTTTGCTATTTTGGAGGGCAGTTGGGGTTAAGTGACTTGCCTAAGGTCACACTGCTAGGTAAGTGTTAAGTGTCTGAGGCTGGATTTGAACTCAGGTCCTCCTGACTCCAGGCCTGGTGCTCTATTCACTGCACCACCTAGCCAACCCTAGATGGTGCCCCTCTCAACAGAAATAACAAAGATGGAAGAGGAGCAAGATTAAGTGATAGACAATGTGCTCCATTCTGAACATGTTGAATTGAGATACCAGTGGGACATCCAGATGGAGGTGTCTAATCTTCAACAGGAATGTAAAAGTAGGGGTATATGCATTTAAAAAAAAGCAACAATTTACACACCAGTACCTACCTAGATTTTATTAATTTAAAGGAGCAAGTAGATCACAAAGTGATTCTATGTTTCCAGGAATAGGTTTGAATAGAAAGGTCATATTCATCATGGTAGCAAAGGAATATTTATTTTAAAATGAATTTTCTTTCTTTTTTAGCTTCCTTTGAATCTAATACACCTGTGTTTACAAAGATAAGTCAGCAAAGACTTGGCACATGTAAAGATCTGTTTTCTAGACACTAAAGAACTGTTGGCAGTTTTTCTATTAGCTTACTAACTAATGAGGTAGTGTTGGCCACTTTTACCAGACTTAGATTTTGGCAAGAATAACACTTTACTATAAATAGATATTTAGTAATGATGTAGGTATCCATATGTTTCACAGGTAGAAAATCACACAGTTTTTGGGCAACACTTATATATTTTTTTTTTTTTTGCCTTTTGGAGGGCAATTGGAGTTAAGTAACTTGCCCAAGGTTACATGGCGTGTGTGTGTGTGTGTGTGTGTGTGTGTGTGTGTGTGTTAAGTGTCTGAGGCCAGAACCAAACTCAGATCCTCCTGACTCCAGGGCTGGTGCTTTACTCACTGCACCACCTAGCTGCCCCCAACACTTATGTTTTATGTGATATCTGTGCAGACCTAAGATTTATTGTTGTGAAAAATGAAGAAAATTCAACCTGTACATAGAGAAAACCTATTTCTGATTTTTCTAATAATCATATGAGTACTTCAGGATTTGATTTGTTTCTTTTTAAAGATACATATATCAATATATGCATATGTCTACCTATCTGTGTGTCTCTCTATATGATCAAATAGATCATATGGGGGGGCATGGGGTTGGAAATCTTACGAAAATATGTAAATCATTTCTGAGTATACAAAGATTCAAATTCATTCAAGAAACCTCCTTTATTATATCCTTTTATTCCTCTAACTATATGTGGACAAGGCATGGTGACATACATGCTGAAACTTGTTTCCATAAGTGCTGAAAGAGAACAGAGGGAAAAAAATTGGTATGTGTACATTACTTACTCTAGATGATCTCAAATTTCATCAATATGGGTTTTTCTTTCCTAGATCTAATCACACCAGCTTTATATAACAATATCTTAATCCATTTTTATAAGCAAAATGTAATAGAAAAAACTAAACATTAGTTTCTGCTATTCATACTAATGATTTAAAATTTTTTTAACCTTTTATTTTTGGTTGAGATCAAGAGGATAGTGATATTATTGGAAACTTATCCAACAACTCTCTAGGCACCTCCAGGTCTTCTCATCAAGAAACATTGATGATATGTCAGACAATAATACATTAGGTCCTTTGTTTATTCATTTCATTCCATAAACTTAAGAAAAGTGAATAGTTTATCTTTTTTTTTCTTAGTCTGTACAGTGTAGTCATATTTTTACCTGTATTATTTTTTTCTAGATTTCTATAATAATTTCAAGGACTTTTTCAATTCATAATTTAATGAAGATTAAATTCTCATTAATTTTATTTTCATTCATGTGGATCATGACCTGAGGTTATATTTAAGTTAGAAAAGATCATGTCTTCCAGGCAGTACTGAAGAATTTACTAGAACATTTAAGCTTTTATATAAACAGCATATGTTCTTTTCAATCTAAGATAGAGGTAGCTGCAGCTGCACTGACCCATGTATGTGAGAACTGTCTCATATGTGCTTGTCTGTACAGTTCATCAAGTATACAATTTTGTAGAGATGTTTTCATTAATTACTTTCCTTTGAAACCAGGATGACGGGAAATTGTCTTTGACTGCGCTGACATCCCGAATTAGAAAGGACAGGGACTTAATCTCTTATTGAGGCAGGTATGTCTGTTTTTTCAGTATGGATTTGAAAAGGGACAAAAGAAGACCAAATGCGTTTATGTAAATGATAGCAATTACAATTTTTAGCTATACCAAATTCTGTCTTATGGGGAAAGGAATTGCTTTATCCCGTACTTGAGGGTTCAGATGATGTGCCCACACAAGCACCTCATAGTAAGAGCTATGAATATACTTTAATTTATATAGAAATTATGTGAATTTTGATGGATACCTTTGAATGAAATAACCTTTACAATAATTATATATTTTATTTTGAATAAGGAGGACTTTAAAATTTAGCATTTCCAATGTGTTGCTGAGTAATAAGAAGTGACATTTCATTAAATCTGAAAGCATGGTCTTATAGGTGTTGAGCTAAATGATCGTGATATCTGACACTGACATGACTATTAAACCTCATGTGTGTTATTGAAAAGTTATATTATTCAGTTTTGGCTTGGGTTTTTGTTGATGGAATATGACTTATTTTCATTAACAAGTATTATTTCATTAATAAATCTGAACTTATATCATTGTCATTGTGCGTACATCCCTCCAAATGAACTAATAAAAGATAATTTTTATTAACAACTAACCCCTTGTTAAAATTAATATCTTGTGAACAAATGCTATTACATTTATGTTTATCATCCATTTTGAGTTGTTTAAAGGTCAGTTCTTTGAGAATTTCTCAGCGTTCTTGTTTATTTGTGTTAGATTTTAATCTCAAATATACTTATTAACAAATACTTTGAATTTAACATATGCATATTAATAAAAGACTTTGTGGCCTGTTGATTATTATTAGATCACAACTTCACATTTATGACCCTACTTAGTACTTAATCCCATTTGCTTCCTATTCTAGACATTCCTAGACCAAAGTCAAGTGTGTTCTCTAAATCTGATTAAGATATGAGATAACCACAATGACTCATCTACTAGGAATTAACCTGCCACATAGAAGGCTTTTTGCTTCAATGAGTCAGTGAAAGGCCTGTCTGTTAATGCCAAATCCCACTTCTTTATGAAGAAAGACAAGAGTTTAATAGCACTTTGATGCACCATTGGTGAATATACAAATTGGTAAAAAAAAAAAAAAATTAGGGAAAGCAGTTTAAAACTATGGTAATCCTTTTTTATGGTGACTACGCTTTGACCTAGTCATACTACTAACAGTAGTAAAACCATATAATTTGATATATTGTTGGTGATCAAGGCTGAATTAATATTATTCACTCTATTGTGATTGGAAGGTTTTTATTCATGACATTAATTTTGTCAAATGCCATGCTGAATATTCAGACATTCAAGGCAAGAGCTTTGTTATTATAAATCAAGAACTTGCTCTTAAAATTATCCATAAACAAAGCAATAGAAAGTAATATGAAAAAAAATTAAAATACCAAGCAATACACTGTTAATTAACATCAAGGTTGAAATGATTTGATAAATATATCACAAACTATAGTTAAAAATTTTTAATAAATATTCATGTTTATCACATAATTCTACTATTTTGCTCTTTTTATATAGAAATTTTAAATAGAAATTTCAAAATATCGTTAATAATAATAATAAGTGGGAAGGTAAAAGACATTTATTTACAAAGTATCTATTATTTGCCAGGCACTGTGCTAAGTGCTCTGCCAATAGTCTCTCTGTTGATTTTTGCAACTTTCCAATAAAAAAGTTGGTACTATTATTCCCATTTTACATTTGAGCAAACTGAGGCAGGCAGATTAAGTCACTTGCTCAGGGCTAAACAGTAAGTTTCTGAGGCCACATTTCAACTCAGGTCTTCCTAAATACAGACCCAGTGATCTACCTAGTAATCATAAATAAATATTTAAGTGTAAAGATCATTGATTATGGAATCAGAGAATCTTGGTTCATAGAACACATTTGTTCTTCGATAACTGCAAGATTTTGGTCAAGTCATTTAATCTCACTGGACTTCAGTGTCTTCATCTGTACATTTTGAGTACTGAACTAGATATCCCCTGGGGGCCCTTCTAGCTTTAAATCTGTTATCTCTCCATTCTATGAAAACAAACAGAAAAAAATAAACAAAACACCCAGTTTCTTGGCAGAAGAATTTTTACTTAATATGCTAACCCTTGAAAATGTGAAGCAGGATATTTTGATGCCAAATCTA
Source organism: Petaurus breviceps papuanus (assembly GCF_028583685.1). Classification (NCBI taxonomy): domain Eukaryota; kingdom Metazoa; phylum Chordata; class Mammalia; order Diprotodontia; family Petauridae; genus Petaurus; species Petaurus breviceps. The sequence continues at coordinate 7,205,385 of NW_027186645.1, read as the reverse complement.
CATCAGGATAATAATTTTTAAAATTTTAATATACTTTAATTGACCCCAACTGACATCATCATTTCCTGAAACTGTCAGTGAAAATACCTTATATCCATCATTTGAGGGTTGTTTAGGGTGAGGAGAGACATTTTAGTTTGTTCAAATGGTGTCAATATGTTAGCAAACTAATTTGGTTCAGTTTTATTACATTAAAACCACATTTATTAAGCAACTATTTTGTTTAAATACATTAGAAAGAAGTTTGTCTTCCTTTTTTTTTAAAATACTGTCCCTCTCCTACTCCCCATGAATTTCCTGTTTATTATTTCCTTTGCAAACCTATAGGTCTGATCTCATTCACCAGTTGTTGCTAGTCAAGCCAGTGATGTTTAAGAAGTTTGAGAGACATAGTTTCAGATAATTAATCATTTCACTAATAATGCTAGCATTTTATCAATAAAAAAGGTCATTTGTCCTTCTCTCTCATGGACCGAAGATGAATCATGGAGATGGGCTCACAGTTTATATGCACTTGGAAGAGTGGGTGTTCCCGAGGGTGGCAATCAACTCTGATTGGTTAACAATTAATGAGAGATAGACTTTACAAAGAGAATTAGGCTCACTCCAATGAAGGGCTAGGAGAGTGACATCATGTCTCCCATGGGAGACGATCACTACATCCAGACCACCTCTAACTTAGGGCTATCTAGAGAAAGAATCTACTTCCACCCAACATTGGTTGAATAAAACACAAAGGGCAGAAATTTTCCTTAGATTAGATGGCTTAGGTGAGGTAAACATTTGACAGAGCTCAGTAATGTCCTTCAAAGACTGGAATGTTCTGGCCAGAGACTCTAAGGGTCTTTCTCAGATTGATTCTTTTATGAAGAGAAAGTAGGCCATCTTTTTCCTCCATTCTTTCCTAGCCTTTAAATAGCGTATAGGTGTTGCCTCAGACAAACTGAGACCTGGGGAAAACGTAGCTTAAAAAGGCCAAGGCCTCACAATGACCAGGGTGATTGCCAGTGATCCTGACCTATGTCTTGCCACTGGTCTCCCATGAATCTGAAAGAGAGTGAGGCTGATGAATTTGTACAGCTCTCTCACTCAAATTCAATTCTCTTGCAAATCAAGATATCACCTTCCTCATGTAATTGGTTCTCTTGGAGAAAAAAAAAGACCAATAACATTTATATATTAGCTGAGATGGAAAAGAAAATACAAGCAAAATAAAATAATAAAAATAGAGTAAAAAGAAGTATGCTTCAATCTGCATTTAGAGCTTGTCAGTTCTCTTTCTGTAGGTAGATAGAATTTTTCATCATGGATACTTTGGAATTGTCTTGGGTCTTCTTGATCAAGAGTAGCTAAATGTCACAGTTGAACATAGTTAACAATATTGCTGTTACTGTGTACAATGGTCTCCTGGTTCTTCTCATTTTGTGAGGTTGTATAAGACTTCCCACCCTGCTCCTTATTGCTTATAGTACAATAGTATTCCATCATAATCCTATAGTACAACTCGGTTGGCCATTCCCTAATTGATGGGTATCCTTTCAATTTCCAAGTCTTTGTCACCATAAAAAGAGCTGCTATAAATATTTTTGTATAAACAGGTCCTTTCCATTTTCTTTGATCTCTTTGTGTTGCAGACCTATTAGTGATATTGCTGAGATAAAGAGTTTTATATCTCTTTTTTCATAGTTCCAAATTATTCCCTGGGATGGTTAGACTAATTCACAACTCCACCAACAGTATATTAGTGTCCCTTTTTTTAATATCCCCTACAGAATTTGTCATTTTTCCTTTCTGTCATGTTAGTCAATCTGATAGGTGTGAGGTGCTATCTCAAAGTTTGTTTTTTTTATTTCCATTTTTCACATCAGTAGTAATTTAGAGTTTGGTTTTTTTTTTATGTGACTATTGATAACTTTGATTTTTTCTTCTGGAAATTGCCATTCATATCCTTTGACTGTGGAAACTGGGGGATGGCTCATATTTTTTATGAATGTTGCTCACTTCCCAATATATTTGAGAAATGAGGCATTTACCAGTGAATATTGCTACAATATTTCCCTAATTTCCTGTTTTTCTTCTAATTTTGGCTGTATTAGTTTTGTTTATGCAAAAACTTCTAAATTTAATTTAATCAAAACTATCTACTTTATTTCCTGTGATTCTCTTGTTTGGCAGTAAACTCTTCTTATATCTATTAGATATAACAGGTTCATATTTCATGATTGCCCTAGTTTGCTTTTGATATCGCCTTTTATATTTAAATCATGTATTCATATTAACCTTATCTTGGTTTGTGATATGAGATGTTGGTCCGTGTGCACTTTCTGCCAAAGTGCTTTCCAGTTGCAACTTTTCTTATGTTAACATGGTGACATGGTAAACACTTACCTCAAAAGCTTGGATCTTTGGCTTTATCGAACCCTAGATTACTATGGCCATTTACTACTGTGTATTATGTACCTAATCTATTCCACTAATCTACCACTTTATTTCTTAGACTGTATGAGATAGTTTTGAGGATTACCACTTTGTAATATAGTTTGAAATCTGCAATGACTATACTAGGCATTTTTTTCATTGATTCCATTGATATTCTTAACCTTTTGTTTTTCCAGATCAATTTTTATGATCATTTTTCTAGTTCTATAAAATCATTCTTTTGTAATTTGATTTGACTAGAAATGAAAAACCTAATTAACTTAGGTAGAATCATCATTTGTATTATACTGGCTCAGCCTACCCATGAGCAATTGATATTTCTCCAGTTGTTTAGATCAGGCTTTCTTAAATTTTTTCTACTTGTGACCACTTATCACCTGAGAAACTTTTATATATAGGTATATAGGCACATAAAATAAGTATACAAATCAAATTTTTACTGATAATAAATCATAACAAAATTTATTTTAAAACCATTCTTTGCTATGCATATAATTTTACCATTTAAGCTGAAAGCAACTTTGTATACTGATGAGATGGATGTGCTTGTTTATTTTTACATAAAGAATTAAATCTTGGTGGAATATTTGATACTGTAGGATATAGAGAATCTTCAATGTTTTTCAGAATTGCTTGATATTTTGATTTTATAATCATCAATTCAGAGAATACTGAAGAGGTTACCTGTTAAGAGAGAAAGGTTTGCTCTGGAGACCCCAAAATACCAAAGCACCGGGTCCTGCCAAATGAATTCGACTCAAGTCTTCTCAGCCAAAGAAAATTCAAATTTATTAAAAGTTTGCTTGCATTAGACACAAAGTAAGTCTGTGCTAGGTCATTCTATGGTGCTCTCACTGTGCTCTCACTATTCTATGTCATTCTATGGCCTTCTCACCTGTCTCTGGCATTCTATGGCATTCTCACTCACATGGCGTGAGATGGGGTCTTATGTACAGAAGGTTGTGGGAAGAATCTAGGGGGGTCTAGAGGAGGAATTTGGGAGGGTTTTAGGAGGGGTTAATGAGATCAATGAGTGGATTAAGGGTGGGAAGCCACCTGGAGACCACAAATAATGGTGGGCTAGGCCAGTTCAAGGGTGGGAAGTCTAGTAACAGACTTGCCTCATAAAATGGGATGATTTAATCAAGAGTGCAAGGGAGGTTCCCAGAGCCTGTACCTCAAGGACTCAAGGAGAGCTTGAGGGGGTTCCCAGAGCCCATACTGAAGAGGTTACCCACTAAGAGAGTTAAGGTTGCTCTGGAGACCCCAAAATACCAAAGTTCCAGGTCCTGCCAAATGAAATAGACTCAAGTCTTCTCAGCCAAAAGTAAAATTTATTATGAGTTCGCTTGCATTAGACATAGAGTCAGTCTGTGCTAGGTCATTCTGTGGTGCTCTCACTATTCTATGGCCTTCTATGGCACTCTCCATATTCCATAGCATTCTATGGTGCTCTCACTCTTCCATGGTGCTCTCACTCACATGGTGAGAGATGGGGTCTTATGTACAGAAGGTTGTGGGAGGAATCTAGGGATGGTTTGGAGGAAGAATTTGGGGAGGGTCTTCAGGAGGAGGATGCCCAGTGTACAGGGTGCATATTGTATGTTCAGAACCAAGGATGCTGTGAAGTTGCATGATTCAAAATGGTCAAGCATTGCCAGAAACACCTCAGATTCATTATGTGTGATATGGAATTAATTTTTCGTCATTGCGTACTAAGAAACTTTTTACTGTTGCCAAATTTTCCATGATTCTCACATTGTTACCCATATGGGGTCAACAACCCACAGTTTAAGAAGCACTGGTTTAGATCATCTTTATTTGTGTGAAAAATGTTATGTAATTTTGTTGATTACTCCCTGGGTTTGTCTTTGCAGGCGGACTCCCAAGTATTTTATTTTGTCTGCATTAATTTTAGATAAAATTTTTCTTTATCTTTGGCTTCTTGATTTTGTTAGTAGTGTAGAAACCCTGATGGTTTTGTGGATTTATTTTCTATTCTGCAACTTTTCTGATATTGTTATTTATTTCAAGTAGTATTTTAGTTGATTCTCTATGGTTATCTAAGTGTACCATCATATGATCTGCAAAGAGTGATTGATTTGTTTCTTCATTGCCTATATTTGTTCCTTCAATTTTTGTATGGATTTATTTTATTGCTATAGCTATCATTTCTAGTAGAATATTGAATAATAATGGAGATAATGTGCATCCTTCCTTCACCCTAGACCTTACTGAGAAGACTTATACTATTATAGATAATATTTGCTCTTGGTTTTAGATGGCTGTCATTTTAAGAAAGGCTCCATTAATTTCTTTTTTTAATTTTTATTTTTAAAAGCAATTGGGGTTAAGTAACTTGTCCAAGGTTACATGGCCAGGTATTTTGTGAGGGTGTTAAGTATCTGAGGACAGATTTCAGGTCCTCCCGAGTCCAGGGCTGGTGCTCTTACTCACTGCGCCACCTAGCCACCCCGGTTCCATTGATTTCTTTTATTTTTAGTGTGTTATGTAAAATAGGAATGTGTTGTATTTGGTCAAAAATATTTTCTTTGATTTTATTGTGATAATCACATGATTTTTGGGGGATTGTTTTTGTTATTAATATGTTCAAATATTCTGATAGTTTTCCTAATATTAGACCTGAGCATAGTCATGATCATTATGATATATTGTTGTCAACTCCTTGATAGTGTTTCATTTAAACTTTTTGCATCAATTTTCGTTAAGGAAATTAGTTTATAATTTCTCCCTGTTTTTGTTCTTCCTGATATAAATATCAAAACCATATTTGCATCATAAAAATAATTGGGTAGGACTCCTCTACATACTTTTTAAAATAGTTTATATGTCATTGGAATTAATTGTTCTTTGAATATTTGCTAGAATTCCCTTGTGAATCTATCTGATCCTGAGGAATTTTTCTTAGTAAGTTCATTTATGGTTATTTTGATATCTTTTTATAGAATAGGTTTATATAAGTATTCTATATTCTCTTCTGTCACTTTGGATGGTTTATATTTTTTCCTAAATATCTGTCCATTTCACTTAGATTGCCAGTTTTACTGGCATATAATATGGCACAAAAACACTTAAGAATTGCTTTAATTTTACCTTCATGGGAGGTGAATTTACAATTTTCATTTTTGATGCTAATAATTTAGTTTTCTTCTTTCTTGTTTTAAATTAAATTAATCAATACTTGATTTTATTGAATTTTTATAAAACCTATTTCTAGTTTTATTAGTACATTTTTTTTCTGGAATTCTCAATTTCCATTTTGGTATTTAATATGATATTTTTCATGTCTTTTTTCTACTTTTTTTAATTAGGTGCCAATGCCATTGATTGGCATTCTCCCTTTTGTTGATTAGAAAGTTTAAAGATATAAATTTTACCCTATATACTGGTTTTCCTGCATCTCACAATTTTCAGAATATTGTCTCATTGTAATTCTCTTTAATGAAATTATTTATTGTTTCGATGACTTGTTCTTTGAGCCACTCACTCTTTAGGATTAGATTTAATTTCCAATCAAATTTTAATCTATGCTTTCATGGCCCTTAATTAGAAATTTTATTGCACATTGTCTGAAAAAATACATTTAGTATTTTTGCTTTTCTGCATTTGTTTATGAAATTCTATGTTCTAAAACCTGGTCCATCTTTGTTACATTGCCATTTATAGCTGAGAAATAGGTATACTCTTTTCAATTCCCATTTAGTTTTCTCCAGAGCATTATCATATCTATTTTTTTTCTAAGATTCTATACATCTCTTCCATTTCTTTATTATTTTATGTTTAAATTTTCTTTCTCTGGCCAGAGGAAACTTAAACCGCATATAAATATAGTTTCACTATTTTCTCCTGTAATTCATTCAACTTTTCCTTAAAACTCATTGGATCCTCTACCATTTGCTCTTAGTATTGATATTAATTCATTTTCTGTGGTTCCTTCTAGCAAAATATAGTTTCATTGCTTTTCTTCTTTTAATTAGGTATGTTTTTGTATTTGCTTTGTTTGATATCATGATTGTTACCCCTGCTTTTTTTTACTTCAGCTAAAGCATAATTGATTCTGCTCTGGCCCCTTATTTTAACACTGTGTGTGTTTCAAGTGTGTATCTTGTAAAAAGCATATTGTTGAATTGTGGTTTCTAATCCAATTTACTATCTTCTGTTTTATGGGTGAATTTATCCCATTTATATTCACTGTTAATGTTTACTACCTGTGCATTTACCTCCACACTCTTTTTCTTCTGTTGATCCTGCTCTCTATTTTTTCCTGCCCCCATCTAAAAGCTATTTTACTTCTGAACAATGTGTACTTTTATCTGCCTTCTCTGTTATAATTCTCACTTTCCCTCCTACATCCATGTTGGGGGAGATAGGTTTTTTTTTTTTTTTCCCAATGAGTAAGTACATATATTTTTCCTAAAACTCATTTATATGTGATTGAGGTTCAAGCATTTTGTGCCTTGTTTACCAATACATGATTTATATTTTTCATAATTATTTTCACTTTCATTTTTTTCCTAATTTCTTTCTCTACCACTCTGATTTTAAAAATAATTTATTTAGCTATTTCAGGAATTTTTGTTTGGTTTGTGTTCAACCTTTTTACCCCCCTTGAGGCTTTACTTATAGCTCTTTTGACATCAGTGTCTTTTTTGAAGTTTATATCTTGATCTCCCCTGTCACCATAGTAGGAAATTTATAACTTTATGGCCAGGCTATATTTTTTTGCCTATTTTTTTTACCCCATTTCTTAATATGGAACTTTATGTTAATGTTGGGCTCTGTTCCTGCCATGGGATATAAAAGATGCTGTCTCAAGCATCAGGGATATTTTTTTACAGTACTGTTTACAGAGCTAGTTTGGGGGATTTGGAAGTTTTTGGTACTTCCAAGATGGTGCAATCGAGGGAGAGGTGAGGTCACTGCTCTCCTGTTCTACACTTTAGTCCTTACAAAGGAAGACTCTATGATCTGTTTGGATTGCAATTGATACTGCTCCTCAGGGCCCCTACTCCCTTGGGACTGGATGAAATACTGGTCCTCAGGGTCCCTGATACCTTGTTACCACAAAGTGATACTGCCCCTCTGGGCTTCCACTCCATCTTGATTGAAAGTGCTCCTCTCCACCTTTGCACTATGACCCAGAAATGGTTATAGAAAATCTAATTTTGTGCCAAGTGGTAGCACAGGGGTCCACCTTTAATCATTTTCTGACCAGTTCCTGGTCTCCTTAATGTCTCTGATTTGAGAGCTCCAAAAGCTGCTGCTGTTTTCTTGCTACCACCTAGTCCCACCACTGCTGTTTCATCCACGTGAGCTCCAGGCAAGCCTCCATTCCCATATCAGAAATCTCTTTCTGACCTCCTAATTTGGAGGTCAGACTATTTGTTGGCTCTGCCAGTTCAGAATTTGATTTGAGGCATTATTTTAAAATTGTTTGAGGGGAATATTGGGGGAGTTCAGCTAAATTTTTTCTCTACACTCATCTTGGTTCTGCCCCCAGATGTCTTATCATACATTCAAATGGTGCTGGGATTGAATAAATCAGTCACCTAACCTTTACATTCAGATGTGTCCTACTCAGAAACCTGATTATTAAATTTTCTGTGTAAGCATTTACACTTCAGAAACCAATACACACCATAAATCAGGCCTTAATTTATTGTTTTGTTGATTTTATAGAAATAAGAAAGTGATGGAGAAAATGTTAATGATGTAAATCACACTTAAAAATGCGCTTATTTTTAAAATGTTATTTGAAGAGCTGATTGTTAAATGTTTACCAGCACTCTTTACATATAATTTACTGATTCCTTTTTTTTTATATTGGTGTTGCAACAGCAGAATGAGTGGTCTAGTTTCCTAATTAGGAATTCATCTTTCATTTACAATGGTGTCTTTCAAGCAGATCATGTTCAAATGACCTTGGCTAAGCTTTTTATAGACTTTTTCATAGAGAAAGATTCAGAGAGAGGGCTTTCTTACTGATATTATTCTAAATGCCCATTGATTTGGTGTGCTCCTAATTCAAGAGAGATATATAGTCCTTCCAAAAAGTGGGTGACACTGGCAGACTTTTCATTTTATTGTGGAAGTACCAACTTTTCTTCAAATGATGTTTTCAGTAACCAAGGGTATTACCTCAAAGACTTGTCTGCTGTGATTAATTCTTCCAAGAGATGTCCCAAGGATGATGAATATTTTGAGTACATGCATTGGAATTTATATGACAACTTCTGAGATTTACCTTACCAGTTAAAAATGCTATGGAAAGATAACTCTTTGGTACTCCTTAGATACATTGAAATCGTTCATGGCATAGGCTGCAAATGATGTGGTTGGGCCATTGGATTTGCTCTCATGACAAGCATGAATATCAGGTAATGTTCCTTGAATTAATTGAAAATGAAATATAAAGTCAGGAGAGCAGTACCTAAATTTGAAGTTAAAAAAAAAGGTGGAAAAAAAACATTCTCACTTCTATAATATATGGACACACACACACAATATCTCTATAAATACACAAATATCTATATACAAAACACATATATACATATAATTGGGACATGTTCTGTGTGTGTGTGTACATATAGCTATAAATATAATTAGTGTTCATTTTTCTGTAGTTTCTGATTCTTCATGACCCAATTTGGCGTGTCTTGGCAAAGATGCTGCAGTAGTGGCTATTTACTTCTCCAGCTCATTTTAAAGATGAGGAACCTGAGGCAAACAGGGCTAAGTAACTTGCTAAGTAACTTGCCCATGGTCACACAGCTTGTATGTATCTGAGGTTAGATCTGAATTAAAAAAGATGAGTCTTCCTTATTCCAGGTCCATCACTCTATCCAATGCTCCACCAAGCTGCCCCACTTCAAACATTCATACACACATGCACACAATGCACACACGTATATAGGAATTTGTATGTATATATGTGTATTCATATATGTGTATGTATACACATGTGTGTGTCTAGAGATCCTGATACCGTATGTAAAAGAAGATGGCTATTTTGAGAGAATAACAGTTTAAAAGATTTTGTCTTTAGTGTTGCTTTTTTTCCCTAGTGAACCCATTTTGTTTTTTCCTTTAAAGCTATAAATTACTACTTCTAGAACTCTTCTAATTGATAAAAATCTATGTAAGTCAAACTTCTCATTTAAAATGAAGTGTTTTCTGGATTCTTTTACATGAACTATAGTAAATACCTTCTTTTTTTTTTTTTAAAGCAATCGGGGTTAAGTAACTTGCTCAAGGTTACATGGCCAGGTGTTTCTGGGTGGGTGCTAAGTGTCTGAGCCTGGGATTCCATCCCCAGGTCATCCGGACACTGGAACTGGTGCTCTTGCTTACTGTGCTACCTAGCTGCCCCAAGTACATACCTTCTTTAAGTTTATTCTTTAAAAAAATAATAATAATAAATATGAATATAATTTGTTTAATAATTAATGGTTTTTATGTTTAACCATAAAATTTTCCTGTATACTGAATGAAGGAAGGAAATATTTGTGTACAAATTATTATGGATATAAATATAAAACTATGACAAATGATAGGAGTTTACATTCCATTGGAGGAGATAATAGCAATGGAAGGTAGAAATTGCAAGTTAGGTGGAAAGGGTATATTAGGAAAGCAGGTGTTATTGCTTCTTCTTTAAGACTATATACTAATTCTTTCTATTTCTTTAACATGTTTTGACATATTTCAATATTACTAAACCATATGGAACCCACATAGTGAATGTTGCATATTTATTTGTATTCATGTCTTGTAAGTTATGTATTCATTAAGGGCATGAACCTTGGACCTTACTCATCTTCAAACTTTTCTTAGCACTTGACACATAGTGGATGTTTAATAGAATTATTTGCAAAATTGAACCTTATCCAATTCCCTACATATGGTGTGATGAAATTCCTGTCTGGATTAAATCCCTATGGCAGGGGAACAAAACAGACCAAAAAGGCATTGATTGGGAACCGAGGAAAGAGGTAAACCATATTTAGATCCCACAGCTAGGTGTGCAACCCCCTAGAAAGGGAAAATGAGACTAAGTTTAGTCTAGTTCTTGTCTCTTTGTATTATCTCTATTAATATTGATAGTTTGAGTCAAATCCAGTACAGTTATTTGATGCTTTAAATAAACTAATTGGTGATGATAAAATAAGAAACAATTCTCCATTTTTTACTTTTTTGAAGTTGAAAAAATTATCTCAATATTTATGTTTTTGTTAGTTTTCTTATATAGTTGTGTTTATTATGTTCATCTACAATAGGGATCATGCAGAGAATTTAAACGCTTTTCTTGTTTATACCTTCTGTGTTTCTTGGGAAAAATAAGTAACAATCCACAACACAGGAAAATGAGAAAATCTCTATTCTTCTGACATTCTGACTATAAAGCATGAGAATTGATGTTTTGGAAAAGGAAACTTATTCTTATGGATGTTTTCATTAGAAAATCTCAATTCACTGGAGAAAGGAAGAGAGTAACTTTTTTTTTTTTAAATAAATGGAAGACCTATAGAACTCATAATGGCTAAATGACAGCTAAGAAAGCATAAAGTTGGGATTAAACATCAGGTGTCCATACCTGTAGTGTTCTCCCTTAGTGGGATCTGTACAACATCCCCTGCTAGGTCTTAAGATCCTTCAATTTAAACCCCAGGTAATCAATGACTTTGAAACAAGGAAGTACACTATTTGTGTAAGAGAGGACTATCCACTAGCTGGATAAAATATGAGCAAAATTTAAAGTAAAATAGAAGCAAAGAGTTGAATGCTACCACATGAATGCCTTTCTAGTGAGGGAAAAATTAGAAAAAAAATTTGATATCAATGTCTTCCTTCATTTCTTCCTTTCTTCCACCCATATGAAATTTTACTTTCTCTGATTTGTGCTCAATAACTTTATTTAAATTTAAATTTTATTTATTTTTGTTATATATTAAGTTCCAAACTGTCTCCCTTACTCCACACCTCACACTAGAGAAGATCACTATTTCACACACACACAGACACACACATATTTGTGTAAAATCATATTATACATATTTCTGTTTATCATTCTTTCTCTGAAAGTAGATAGCATCTTAAGTAAATCTCTTGACATTGATTCCTTTCTTTCTTGTAGGTGCCCAACTGTCTGATTTTGCATGCTACAAAAATAACAGTTAAATAATAGTAAAAAAAATTTAGCTTTAAAGTTAGAAAAATATAATTGTAACAAGTGACTCTTAACTAATGATAATAATAATTACTACTACTACCATGGCTAGTAGTAATAACTAGCATTTACATAGCACTTTAATGTTTGCACAGTTTACCAATATGTTAAAATTTTATTTATGCAATAGAGGTAGGTGCTGTTACCCTGAAACTAAGGAAAACAAAAAAATTATAGCAATTTGCACTGGTCCACAGAGCTACAAAATATTTGATGCTGGATTTGAACTCAGTTCTATCTAATTTCAGGTCTATTCTTCTATCTTCTATACTAAGTAAGGGATCTCTCTCTCATACTATCAATATGAATATTTTCTAACAGAAATTGAAAAGTTCATAGACAGAAAAGTATCCACTAAAAAGGAGTATAGCTCATAAGCACAGTCTACATTTCCCCATCTGTTATCATAAAGGTTTTCCATGTTTTAGGTGTGTACTTTATTGCCTTCTTTACTATCTGAACCTCTTGTTTCTTTTTCTGAGACACCTTCATTGTGTTCAGCTTCCTAAAATGTGGAAAAGTCTAAGGGATTGATGGACTAAATACAGAGGGCAGTCAATACCTAAGGTAAATCTAAGCTTCTCTTCACAATACTTTATTTAGAAAATGTAAACAAAATTTTGTCACTTTTTTCCATATTTCTAGAAATAAAGATGACCAATTCAGAGACTACTGAAGGCATGTGTACTTTAGAGTTAAAATTTTTAACAGACATCCCTTGAGGGCCTACATCAAGTACCTTCTACTGTGTTAGTCTCTCAACTTTTGGGAATTTATCTCTTCCTTAAAAAATATTGGAAAAGGGGGCGGCTACCTAGCTCATTGAATAGAGCACTGACCCTGGAGTCAGGAGGACCTGAGTTCAAATCTGGCCTCAGACACTTAACACAAAAACTAGCCACGTGACCCTGGGCAAGTCACTTAACCCCAATTACCCTCCAAAAATATATACTATTGGGGAGGCCAGGTAGCACAGTGAGTAAGAGCATCAGCTCCAGTGTCGGGATGACCTGGAGATTGAACCCCAGGCTCAGACAGTTAGCACCCACCCAGAAACACCTGGCCATGTAACCTTGAGCAAGTTACTTAACCCCAATTGCTTAGGGGTGGCCAGGTGGCTCAGCAAATAAGAGCACTGGCACCAGTGTCGAGATGACCTGGATGAAATCTGGGCTGAGATACTCAGCACCACACCCAGAAATAACTGGCCATGTAACCTTGAGCAATTTACTTAACCCTTATTGCTTAAAAAAATATTGGAAAGCATATCTGTAGTACCTACCTCATAAGTTTGTTGCAAGAAAAATTGAGTGAGACAATGCATGTAAAGTAATTCACAATCCTTGAAGTTTTATGTAAATGAGGTATCATTGTCATTGTGATAGTAAATGGGAATACAAAAATAGATATGACACCCTGCTCCCCCTAGGAGATTACAGAGTAATGGGGTGGAGGATATTGAGGGGGCAAGAAAGGTACTCAAGCCAACTTTGATAGACTGGACTCTTCTCAGCAATGCAGGGTTATAAGTCAACCCCAAAAGACTCATGATGGAGAGAGATGTCTACATACAGAGAAAGAACTAGAAAGAACTGAGTTTCAATCCAGATCGAAGCAAACTACTTGATCTTTTTCTTTTTCTTGTTTGGTTTTGTTTCCTCTTTCCCACTGTTCATTCCATCTGATACAATCCTTCTTTATAAGCTGACTAATGTCTAATGTGAAAGTATTTGCAGATCCTATACTTGATTGTATGCCGTCATGGAGGGAGGGAGGGAAAGAAAATTTGCAACTCAAGGAATTGTGGAACTGAATATTGTAAATTAAAAGTAAAAAAAAACAATAAAGACCAAAAAAAATATAGTCACATGAAAAAAAATGCTTTAAATCTATTGATTAGAGATATGCAAATTAAAAAAAACTCTAAGATGCAAAAAAAAAAAAAGAAAAGAATAGAATGCAAAGAGGAGACACTTGGACAGGGTTAAAACAGAAGAACAGGAAAAATTCTGTGAGAGGTCTGAGCATAGGAAGATCCCTTTTACCTGGGGAGTCAGAGAAGGCTTGAATTTGGTATTTGACAAAGGAAGATAGAGTCTATATCACCAGGGTAAGATGGGAAGGGTGGGAGAGAGCACTTTCCATGCACAGGGGATGCCATATGCAGAGACATGGAGGCTGGGAAATATAGGGCATTTACAAGGAATAGGACATACTGCATTATAACTGAAATTTAGATTAAGCAAAGTCAGATTATGCAAAATGTAGATTCAAATTATGAAGTGCCTTGAATAGCAGAATCAAGAGATAATGAGAATAGTCTAGTCTTTCCAAAATGGTAATATTGGTAGAGACATGATGATATTTGAGGGAGGAGTGGCAAAAAGCAAGGACATTTTTTTTTTTTTTACATTTTAAAGATAAGGTGATCTAATCATGTTTACACACTTAAAGAATAACCATGTAGAGATACAAAAAGTGAAGATCTAAGGAAGAGATAGGCAGGTTTATGGAACAAACTCATAGAGTAGCCAGGAGAGTATGAGAGGAAGATATAGGTAGAAGGACTAGATTTGGCAAAGAGATAGGTCATTTCTCTCTCTCTCTCTCTCTCTCTCTCTCTCTCTCTCTCTCTCTCTCTCTCTCTCTCTCTCTCTCTCTCTCTCTCTCTTTTTCTTTTCCTCAGAAGATCTATGAGAAGATTAAGGATAAGATGAAGGGACATGATATCAAATATTTAGTCTTTTCAGATGGCAGATATCTGCTCTGATAAGATAAGGGCAGTAGATATGGGGACTTGAGAAGAGATAAAAAGTTCTGGAACAACAGTCATGAAACAGGTTGAGTAAGAGACAAAAAAAAAAAATCACCCTATTCATTGACTCTCATGAGAATAACAAAGCAATTAAGAAGTAGAATACATAATAAGAAACCAACAGATCTTACAGGGGATATGATTTAGGTTTCTCTCTTTTCATTTTGCCTCTTGCCATTATTTTATCTTCTATTCAACTACTTCCATAGGCAAAAGCTTCTGTTATGAATTTTGGAAAAATATTCTAATTCCAAGGATGACAGTATCTTCAAAAAATATTTATCAAATATCTTCTATGCATCTAACAGTTGAAGAGGAAACCTATCCCTCAGTAATTGTCTTCAATTGTTGCAAATACTGAAATTAATGTTAGAATGCACAACCAGATTATCGGCTTAGCAATTCATTCCTGGAAAGGACAGGAGCACTCCCAAAGAAAGCAAGAATCATTATTTGGAAGATAGTAGCTGAATTCTTACCAGCTGTGTTCAATTGTCTTTACGTTGTGAGAGTAAAAAAGTGATGAAGAGGAACTGATTTTGAAATATCTCTTCTCACTTACTTCTTAGATCCTGCATAAAAATGAATGTCCTTTACAACCTTGGATATTCAAGACTCTTTAGAGGTATAACTAAAAAAATTATATCTTCCAGACATTTGACTCCTTTAGTGAGTTAGCATTTTAGTTGGTCTCAGGTAATGCCTGAGAAAATGCCTGAGTAAGGGTTTGGTAGTTCAAAGAGCGCAAGTAAAGCCCCATTCTAAATGGATCTAACTAAAACAAACAAACAAAATCTTACTAAGTAATACAAACCAGAAGCCACATACCGAAGTATGAGAAGTCATATGTAAATCTGTATGAAATTTTAGACTGATGCCCTATTTTTAGTTTGAACTAGGGAAATTAAGATCTATATGTAACTTCTTCCAGAATATCAATTCTATACAGACTAGTATCCTGAGCCAGATGGCTGTCAGATTGTGAATATCTAGATGGTTTTATCCCATCTTCGATTAAGGGAGATGGAGCCCATCATTAATAAACCAGTGTTATATAAATTAGATAAGGCTAAATACCAGGGTCATTAGAAAACCTTTGGAGCTATGGGCTGTGGAATGTTCAAAAGCTTTTCAGTTTCATGTAATCACAATTGTCCACCTTATCTCCCATAATGTTCCATATCCCCTAGATATCTGGTCAAGAGCTCTTGATAAGACCTTTTGTACCTATGCATATACACATATACCTATGTGTGTACACATACAGACATACATATACACATATGTATATATGACCTAAAAAATTAATATTTGAACTTTTTAGGTCATTAATCCATTTGGAGCCTATTGTGATATATAGTGTGAAATAATGATTTAATACTAATTTATCTTAGATTCTTCTAGCATTGAGAAAGCTAATATTAGCTTTATTATGACTTATTATTTAGAAGGGCTGATATCCTACACCACTATGCTCTAACTAGATGATTATTAATTATTTCTGTGCTAAGGAATTTTTCCTTTCATTAGGTAGGGTTAAGATTCTCATTTTCATAATGATTTTCTCATCAATTCCTTACCCTGAGCTTCTAGGAACACTTACTCATATCTCTCATATAGGATTTTCCCCCAAATTACATAGTAGCAAAGTTTGTTCTGGGTACATTATGAATCAGATATGGGATGTTTAATTTATTCCTACACAGAAAGTAATAATAACCATAAGGGATTCATATCATAGCATACTTTAAGAGAGTGATTACAACAACATTCATTAATTTAATTTATAACTATAGGTACAATCTTTGGCAATACTGTAAACCACATTAGTATATAAAACACCTTTTCTTTTTCAAGACTTTTTTTTAAATTTTACCTTGCCTTGCCATTAACTGATTAACTCTACTAGCAAATAGAGACCAAGATAAACCCTTTCACAGCAGCAGACAAACTCTTTAATTTATAAGTGTTTTCTGCCATTTGCTAATGACAGCAGCATACAACACTGCTTCTGCTATGCCAGTGGCTATTGTTAATGCCCATAGGCTCATGGACAATGGCACCTACATAGCTACAGACCTTGAGACATTTGAAACTTGTAAGCACATTTCAAGGTTGCTGCTCCATCACATACTCAGGGAAAGAAACAAAAAGTGTTTGGACATGGATTGGTAGATAATAACTATGTTAACCATTCCAATTAGACAGTAGCCTGTCATCTACCTGGGACTTGTGGACAAGTCAAAGGAGCCTCATGTTTCAAAGATAAAAATAATAAGTGGATTGCCCTTCCCCCTCTCCATTTTATATATCCACTAGGTTATGGATTAGGAGAAAAGTAGGAAAATTAATTATGAAACAGTGCAAAACACTGCAGATATCCTGAATTGCTGCTCTCTCCCAGCAAATGAGGTGGGGTGAAGCAAGCAGAGAATAAATCTGCACAACCTATATGCAGTCCACGAGTAAGGGTAAATCAAAGCAAACTCCATTATCTTACTACACTGCTTTCCAATTTTCCCGGCAGTGTTCCCCCGCCCCCCACCAAAAAAATAGTTTGTCCTTTGTTAATTATTTTGCTGCAATGTTTAATTAATTCTGGATCTTATGCACCTATTCTTCATTGATCTCCAGTTCTACTTTTCTATTTTTTAAACCAGCATCATATTATATTATTGATCATTGATCTGTAGTAAATCTGAGATTTGATACTATTAGGCCTCCTTCTTTCCTTCCCACTATTTTCTTTTTCATTATTTCCCTTGAGATTCTTGACTTTTTCTGTCTCTCAATGAATTTTGATATCATTTTGTTTAGTTCAATAATTGGTTACTAGTTTGACTGTATTGCAATGAATTGGTAAATTAATTTAAACAATATGACCATTTTATTTTATGAGCACAGCCTAACCATCAGGAATTAATTTATTTCCAGTTACTTTGAACTAATGTTATTTTTGGAGCATTTTGTAGTTTGAATATCATCTGAATCCTAGATGTATCTTAATAGGTTGACTCTCATAATATACACAATAATAAATTACCTTTTTATTTCTCTTTTCTAAGTCTGTTCTGTTCTGTTTTATTGGTAATATACCAGAATGCAAATTATTTGAGGGTTTATTTTATATCATGCTGAACATATTATTTCTTTTATTTTTTGGTTGAATTTCTGAACTTCTCTAAGCTTTCAGAATACCATATTCAAAAAGTTATGATTTTGTTTCCTCTTTGACTATGCTTGTTATATCAATTTCCTTTTGTTACCTTTTTCATATAGTTAATATTTCTAGCTTTATGTCAAATAATAGTGGTAAAATGGATGCATTTTTATATACTTGATCTTATTATAATGCCTTGATAGTTGATAGTATATATTTAGACAGAATAATTTTTTTGTTATTTCCTCTTTACCTGTTACAAATTTTCCTTTTATCTCTTCTTGGTATTATATTAAAATTTATTTCTTTTAATTATCAAGCATTTTTTCTCCCTTCTACATACATTCCTATACTAAAGAGAAAAAAAGAGAATCAAACAAATATTCATAACTAAACATGGTAAATTCCCAAACTGGCCATATAAAAAATATGTCTCATTATGTATATGAAGTCTCTGTGAGGTGGTTGGTAGCATTCTCCCTTACTGGTCTTGGAATTATGATTCTTAATTCTTTTTTTTTTCTTGCCTTTTTGGAGGGCAATTGCAGTTAATTTGCCCAAGGTTACAAAGCTAGTGTGTGTGTGTGTGTGTGTGTGTGTCTATGTAAGTGTCTGAGGCAGGAACCAAACTCAGGTCCTCCTGACTCCAGGGCCAGTGCTCTACTCACTGCGCCACCTAGCTGCCCCAATTCTTAATTTTTTAGAAAATGTTTTTATAATATCCTATTCTAAATATTTCTCCTGGTTCTTTTCATTTTACTCTACTTCTGTTCACACAGATCTTCCCAGGTTTCTCTCCTTCACCTTTATTTCTTATAAAACAATAGTATTCAACTGCATTAGTATACTTTATTCAATTCAGTTGCATTTGTGTACTTTAAGTTGCTCAGCCATTCTCCAACTTTTGTTCATTGTTTATGTTTCTAGTTCACTGATACTGTAAAAGTAATTGCTGAAAATGTTTTTGTAAAGTTTTGAATATTTTGTACAAAAGATATAGGATAAGACTTTTTTCTTCTTTATCTGATATCATTGGTGTATAAATGTTAGTGGTATGTTGGGTCAGAGCAGACATAGTTAAGTAACTTTTTGATAGTACTTCCAAATTGTTTTCCAGAATGGCTCAGCTGGTTCAATGATTTACAAAAGTACGCCAATGTCCTTATTTTCTCATAGTTCTTCCAACATATCATGTTACATTTTTCTAACTTTGCCAGTCATATCAAAAGGTATGAGGCAGAGCCTGAGTTAGTTTCATTTGCATTTTTGTTTTAGTTCTTTGCAACAATTTTTTTAGATGACCATGTTATTCCGGTATGTCTTACTTTTCATGAGTCAATTTGAGGTTTTCTTGGCAAAGATACAGGAGTGTTTTTTTCATTTCATTCTCTAACTCATTTTACAGATGAGGTAACTGAGGCAGCAGGGTTAAGTGACTTGCCCATGGTCACAAAGCTAGTAAGGGTCTGAGGCTGCATTTGAGATCAGGAAGATGTCTTCCATATACCAAACCTGGCACTCTATCCACTGTGCCACCCATATAATTTGACCATTTATTAAGTGAGAATAGTTTTTTTCCCCTTTTATTTTTATGAAATAAGCTATCAGTTCGAATTTTGTTTTTAGTTTATTTAAGTGATGATTTCTTATTCTTGTTATTAATCTTATTTTTATCTCTTTTTTGCTTTTTGGAATGTTTATTTTTTTATTTATTACTTTTTTTCATTCCATGCTCAATTATACTTTCTTACTTTTATAAGTGAATTTTTTTTGGAGATGTAAATCTTCCCCTAAGGGCAATTTTGATGGCACTTGTCAGTGTATAAAAAATAGATACAAGGGGAATTTTGAAAGGTAGTACAATAGCAACTTAGGAAATTAGGAAATGCTTCATAAAAAATTAGGGCCTCAAGCTGATTCTTGAGGGAAACTGAGTTCTCAGACGTAGTGTTGAGAAGGCTTTAGGGACAGCTAGTACAGAGGCAGGGAAATTGAAAATGGCATGTCATATGTGAGGTATAGTGAGGAGGCCAGAGTACATGGACATCATATAGGATATCCTTAATCAGAGATGCTGATGCCTCTAACAAGTATATATCTCTCTGTGATTATGGAAAATAGAGCCTAATGTAGATATTTTCTGTAAAATATTTTCTGTTCATTTTTATAGCATACCAAAAATATAAAAATGTAATATAAACATATATATAGTTCACATAGTTCATAGACATGATAATCTAAATATGAGTCAATAGTTAGCAATATCTATTTTTTTTACAAGTAAAACTGTTCATTATCTTTTGCCAATTATTTTCTGTCTTCTCTTTAAAGTATCTTGAAACATAATCCCTCCTTGTCTTGAAAATTGTATCTAGCACAGATTTCCTCTCTATATATTTGACTTAATGCAAGAGCTCTTTTTGTCCTCATCAGCTTTCTACTTCTGTTTAAAAAGCAAATTGGAGACTGGGGAATTGAAGGCCAAATATAATGTTTCTATTTTAATTGATAGGGAAAAAAAAAGTTAATTCTCAAAAACCTGACAGAATTGTTTCATTTTGTTTTTTCATCTTTAATTCCTCCAGCTTCATCTTTAAATGTCCTTAGATGATATGGTTCAATGAGGTCTTGTGCCAAATTTTGCCAGTCTTCTTTTGCCTACCACTTTTTTTCCCACTGCTTTCAAGATAATATTGCTCTTTCATTATCTTCCACTCTCTTCTTTGAAAGGTTTTACAAAGTGTTGTTATTCTAAATTGTTGTTGTCTTGAAAAGTCATGTCTTTCCACAGAGTAATGATATTGTTTTTCTGGCTGAGGTGGTTTATAGGTTCTTCTTATGTCTTGTTTTACCTGGGTTTAATTTATGTAGGAATGACAATAAACCATATTGATGTCTTTTAAAGAAGAATTTCCCATTTTTAAAGCATCAATAGTTTGAATAGATACGATTGGAGCTGTTGCAAAAGCATACTCTATCTTGTTACTTTTAGACTTCTTATGTTGTATATTGATATGGACTAAAACAGCAAAGTAAAAAATGACTACCACCCTAGTAAATAGTCACTTTCTAATTGGTATTGTAGTTAATTTTATTTTTAAAAATGATAACACTTAGTTCTTCATCTGTCTTTTCCTGACGTTTTCCTTAAGCAATGTTTTTTATGAAAAATGGGACTAAGGCTTCTTAGTAGTTTCTACAAACCTTCACCTCTTTTATTTCTTAATATTGAACAATATTTTCCAATATGTTTCCCTGCTCTGTGACCCACTTTTGCATTGAAATCAACAATTTCTAAAGTAAATGTTAGCTTAGCTTGGAGGTTCCTTTTCTTCCTAGAATTTCTCCATATTGTATTTCCCTGTAATAGACATTTCTATGTGGGCTGAAATGATCTAATAATTGTTTTTTTTTATCTTTGCTTATGTTAATCTTGAAAACTATTAGGTGAGATAAGGATGTATCTTATGAAATAAGGTTTCTTGTCACATTTTGGCATGGCATGAAACATCTCGACCATTCTTTTATTTACCTCTCAAAGAAAAACTGTAAAAACTAACTTTCCATCTAGTTCCAAATTCCTTTTTTCAAAAAATTACTTTGGGTGAAAATGTCATTATTTATGTGACTCATTTCCTTTACTATCATGACAAATTATTGATCTTTAGAAAATGATCTAATATTTAAAGTACCAATAGTTTATTAAATTAAATGTGTTTATAATGAATGGATGGAAAGCTATTAAGCATGAAGGCTCTTTGCTAAAATATTTGAATGACAATAAAAAAATTGGAACCGCTCCTTCCTCTTTTGAAGCTTATATCTTAAATAAAAGGTAAAACATTGAGAAGAGATTTTAGATACAGGGAAGATAGAAGGCTTTGTTAGATTTCTGCAGCAAGGATTAAAAATTAATTTTTCAATGATAGCAATAATTCTTATATTCCTTTAAAATTATCTATGCTTTTGCCTAAAGCATATATATATATACATACATATATATATATAGCAAGTTTTAAAGACTATAAAAAGTAAACGTGTTTTAGAATAATTTTAGTCAAAGGAACTTATTTACAGCAAAATTTCCTGACAGATGTACATGTTAAGGGGATTGTTTTAAATGTTGGAGAAATTGTTACTGTGTGAGGGGAAACTACAACAGTTTATACCAAAGTATTCACTTTAATGTATTTTACCACAGGGGAAAAACATGTCCTTTGAATGACAATTCTTGGAGAGTAAAAAAAGCATTGCTTGACTTGTAGTCATACAATATGACTGAAAAGAATATTGTGGTTTAAAAAGATGTACCTTCTTTCAGTCAAAACTTTGGTATTATTCAAATATGTGAGTTTTCTTACATCCTATTCCTCTCCATGTATTCTGTGATCATGTGAGACTGACCTTGCTATTCCTCAAGCATGTTAATTCATCTCCCAAATCTAAACTTGAACAATAACTTTCCCATGTCTGGAGTTTTCTTCCACATTACCCTGGCTGTCTTTCCTCTCTGGCTTCTTTTAAGTCTCAGCTAGAATACATCCTTCTACAGGAACCCTTTCCCAATCCCCCTTAATAGTAATGCTCCGCTCGTGCTACTTATCTCCAGTTTATCCTGTGTGTTTCTTGTTTGTACATAGTTGTTTATATGTTGCCTTCCTCATTAGACTGAGCATCTTGAGAAGTTTCTTGGTACCCTCAGTTTTTACGTAGCATAGTGCTGACAGATAGGAAATACTTGTTAAATCACTTGATATTTCCCATTTTCTTATTATTGTTTCATTCTAAATCCCTTTGTAGCATCTGTCCCAGACATATTACAGAAGGATCAGTTGTGTGTGGTTTGTCCGAGCAACTTTCTGACTAGTTGGCATTCTAAATTTTTTTTTACTATCATCTGAAAGTAGATGTGCAAAGAACATCAGTGCTCTTTATCTTGACACACTTTCATTTTCTTTGTCTTTGACAGCTGGTTAGCAGATCTGATAACTTTACTCTTACATTTATTCAAAGCGATTCATACAATTACACAATTTTTCAACAATGCACATTAGTAAAGTTTACTTTTTATAGCTGATATCGCAAAGCCAAAGTATTGTTTTTGACATGAATACACAAAATAGGAAATAATTGAATGGTGTCTAAATGCTTTGAAGAGGAGAAAACCAAGCTTATTCATGTTGTAAATGTTATTTCATAGTTCAATCCATTACCTTACTGTGTAATAAAAGTCTCCAAAATTAAAATGACCCCTTTTCACAAAATATAACTGTGGAATTCATTTACTACGAAGTTGCCTTGATTTGATCTTTCTTCTACTGAAATAGAAAATGATATCCCACTAATGCATTTGAAGTGGGCTTTAAAACCATCTAAGGCACTCTTGTGAAATTAATGGCTTCTGCTTTTGGCCTCAATTACAACTTATGGTTCCCCAGCATGAGACTTGGGTTTCCTCTGTTTCTCCTTTGACTTTATAATGTATCCCGTTGGTCAAAGTCTGTGAGAGACTCACATGTCAGGGTCCATGTATGTTTACAGCTGCCTCAGAATTAAAGAAAAAATAGCCTTTCATTTCATCAGTTTTGCAAACATAAATCTTATTATTAATCTTCCATTCTAATGGTGGTAGTTAAAAGGCATTTCAGCTTTTTAAATATTAAAGCAGCTAACAGTTTGTTCAAGAAAATCAGCTCACAGCAGAACAGCATAATGGCTGCAAAATGTTAATTAAATTTTTCCTTGTAAAAATTTCATTTTCACTCTGACTGAGCCTAGACAAAAAAGTGTTATTAGCTAAAAACTCAACAGTTTTGACTGCTTGTTATTGGTCCTTGACATTTAGTTTACATGTATATTTATTCTGTTTCAAAACAGTATATCACTTGAAGAACATTTATAAACAAAAATTATATCTTTTAATTGCAAAAATCCCACATGGTGATCTCTTATTATCTAATATGAGGAATTTAAACCTTTAAAAGACTCATTATAATTTTACAAGTAGGTATACCAGTTTCTAAATGGAAGAAAAAAAAACCTAAGCCAACTATTTCTGTACAATATTTGTAGAAATAATATTTGCACACAAAGACCTTCTGTGTTAGGCCATTGTCCTTTAAAGTATACTTGTTGAAATTGAATGATTCAGGCAAGAAATGAGATAAGCTGAAAAATTTATGCAACATGTAATGAATTCCAGCATGTTCCTGGAGGACTTGAATGTATTATGGGAGGGTTCCATGCATTCATTTCTTCTTAACTCAATAAGTATTTATTATTAAGCATGTACTCCTTATATGTACTAGGTGCCATGGAGGATCAAAACAAAACAAAAAAATACAAAGGATATGATTCCTTACTGTTGAAGAAAATTTACTTGGCAAGTCACTTATATGAAATAGCCAAAAATAAGTCTAAGACAACATAAAAATAAGGTATATTATAGTATACTGTAGACTTTGGATTCTGGAGTCCATATGAAACACAGAGCTGGAGAAACTGAAGAGATACATAAGAAATGGTAGGAAATTTGGGGAATATAGTGAGCTTGAGGCACCTACTGAGCACCCTGGATCCAATGAGTAAAAGGCATATGGAAGCATATTGCAGCCACATAAAGAAATTAGCTATCCAAAACTCCAGTGGGAAGTAGTGGGTTCCCTTTACTGAAGTATTTTAGACTGAAGCTAGATGGCCACTTTTGTAGATATTAATAGAAAATTCTTCTTCCAGTACAGTTCATATTAAATGGCTTTTAGTTCTCTTCTAACTCAGAGGCTTTGACACTGTGTGGGCCATTCAGATCCCTAATGCTGTGTCATTAATGTCTTTTTCATTGCATTAACAATGATTCCCCCAAACTGTAGAACCAATGGCTTATATCAAATTGTTTGTACTTAAATGCATAAATACTAAGAATTCTGAGAGTAAAAAGTTCATTTGTGTTTGTGGTTGTAATTTTTTGTGAGGGTGTAAGGCAAGGCAGTTGGGGTTAAGTGACTTGCCCAAGATCACATAGTTAGTTAAGTGTCGAGTGTCTGAGGCACCACTTGAACTCAGGTCCTCCTAACTCATCAGGACTGGTGCTCTATTCACTATGCCACCTAACTGCCCCTGTATTTTTTAAAAAATGTTTATTCTGAACTTAAGCACATACTCACATGCACGAAAAGGAACAAGTCTATGTAAACAATAAAACACCAAAAATGGCTTGTGTGTGAAATTTATTTTTCTCTATTTAATGCTGCTTACTTAAAAAAAAAAGAACTATGTAAAATGATTCCATGTATTATTTTTAAAACTGTCCTTCTTATCTGTGAACTTCACTCTTTTGCCTCCTATGCATTAAAAAATGATATTTTTTTTTCTTCCATTGGTATTCCTAACCCATCTCTCTGGCTCTTCCCCCCTGTTATAAATCAAGAAAAATGGGGGAAAAACTCTTTAAATAAATAAGGATTGTTATAAGAAACAAATCCATACAGTGGCCATATTAAAAAATGTCTTTTTCTGCTTTTGCATCCATAACCTCTCTGTCGTGGAGTGGGTGATAGGCTTTATCATATGTCCTCTGAAGACTTGATTATTCTTTGCATTGAAAAGAACTCTTAAATGTTTCACCTTTTTTCTTTAAAAATTGTTATCCTTTGAATTTTCTCCTAGTTTTGCTAACTTTACTCTGTTTCATTTCATATCTTCACCATTCTCTGACATCCCTTTTGTCATTTCATTGCACAATAGCATTTCATTACATTTATACAAGACAATTTGTTCAACCATTCCTTAATTATTGTGTACCCTCTTAGTTTCCATCATTTTCCCCCTTTCATCTTCCCCTTAGGAGCAGGAAGTTTTCTTTGGTTGCAATTATGTGACACCTCAATCCCCCACTAAAACCCTATCTCTTTATATCCAAACTTTTTTTTTCAGTTGAATGAGGTTCATACATACCTTTTCACCAAATTTTGAGAAGCAGTAAATTCCACCTCCTTCTTCCTACTTTCTACACTAATGTTTTCCATTCACCTGCCTTTTCTTCACCCTCTCCAGTCAACAATATTTTTCTTAACTACTTTAGCATTCTTTGAATACATTAAATATCTCAAGCAACATTTGTTTCTTTTCACCCATAAAAATATTTCAGCACTACATCATCATATAATCCCTTCCAATTGTTCAAATAAATTTCCCTCTTTACTTTTCTCTGGATTTTTATGTTTGCATTTTGCAGTTCCTACTCAACTCTGGTCTTTTTTTTTTATCAGAAATGCTTATAAATCCTCTTTTCCCTTAGTTTTACATATTTTCTCCTATAGAATTATGCTTTTTTGTCCTCTTATTTCTAATAGAATCCTCCAGGTTTTATGTGATGATGACTGTGCTTCCTTGAAAATTGAACTACTTTTAGAGGAGATTTGTGTTCTCTCTCTCTCCCTCTCTCACTTTTCCTTTGGGGTGTTTCTTTCAATCTGTGATCAGCAGAGTCTAAATCCAGTTTGCCTTTCTGAATTCATAATAGTCTGGAAATTTTTATTTGTTTTTCTTTAAACTATAATGATAACTTCTTTTAAACAAATCATGGTTTTTCATGAGCAGAATTGTTATATAATCTGTTTTCCATGTGAATTGTTTTTGGAAAATAGATATCTTACATTTTCTTTATTTTTTCTTTAAAAATTTGTTATATTTCTTGCTGTCTCAGGGATTAAGTGAGTTTTGTTTACTTGATTCTAGTTTTCATGGAATCTGTTACTTTTATGAGGTTTAACTATTGGTTTCCAAGGTCTCCTTGCCTCCTTCCAATCAGTTTCTCTAAAATTTCTATTGTATTTTAATATAATGTATCATCCCTTCTAGTTATTTTTGTAGTTTTTATGGAAAATCTGTGTTTTTTCTTTGAGTCACATCTTGCAGCCCTTCTAGGGAATTTCTAGATCTATGATAATTTTTAATATTGGATTTTGTTTTCTTTGATTTACTCATTTAGTTTCAGAACGGACTTTGAACCAGGACTAGGCTCTACCTTCTACTGTACTTTTGGATTGAGTAATCAGTTATCCTAAGGTCTTCTGATTTCCTGCACTGACTTCAAACTCTAGAATCTTCAGGGCCCTCTGTGATGTTTCATGCTGGACTTCCAGGGAATGGTTAACCCATGGGCCCAGACAGTGCTGGCCTAAGAACACTTTGATTGCTGTTGCCCCCATGAGTTTCTAATGTGCCCGCCCTAGGATTTTCTGACCCTCTTGGGGTTGTCATACTTCCCTAGGTCTTTTTCCAGTTACAAGGGGAGGGATCAGCTTCCTTAGATTTTCTGTAGGATTACCTAGAATGATAAGCAGATATGTAGTTTGGGGATCTGCTTAAGGAGTGATTTTCCTGGAAAGTATTTGCTGTTTTTCAGAATGTGCCTGCCTTTTGGTGATGGTAGGACCTAGTGAATTTACACATTGTCCATTTCCACTCCTCCCCTTGATTCATTTAATTAACTAATATTGCTAATTGTTGGTGTGGAGGGGACTTCAAGCTCTTTTTAAGTCTTATTTGCTTGCTTTTTAAGTTTATAATGGGTTTTATTTCCACATGAAGATAAGCTTACTTTTATTGTTTATCTTGAGTGAGTGGTTGATACATAGAAATATAATAGAAGAGGGAATGTAGTGACTAACAGAATTTTTTTTTTTCAATAGCTAGGGAAGGGAAAAGATTTTTCCCCCTAATTTAAGGACTCAGAGCTTACTGAATTTCATGAATATTCATCAGAACTAGCTCGTTAAAGTAGCAAGGGTAAAGGAAAAAAGTGAAGCTGGGAGACCAATTGACATGGACTCTAAAGAGAAAACCCTTAAGCCCATCTTAAACTGTCTTCTGACACAAAGTGAGGCTTCACACATCTAGGGAATAAGAAAAGGAAGGGCAGACTTGTCAACATGCAAAATGTATGTTAATGATAATATATAGATAAAATGTTTGGAGAGTAAATGACAGGAGTAATTGCACTGGGGAGTTGTGGATAAACTAATTTATACTTGCCTCTTTAGAAATTCAGTTAGGACTTGGAGGGAGTAGCCAAGATAGTGGAGTAGAGAAAGCAATCAGCTGAGCTCTCCTGACACTTCCTTCTAAACAACATTAAAATAACTCCTCAAATCAAATTCTAGAGTAATAAAGTATCATGATAAAATGTCAGGGTGAGATATCCTTCCAGCCCAAGATCACATAGGAGGTCAGAAAGAGAGATTTGTGACATAGGGCAAGGGGCTGGTCTGGAGCCCCCATGGAAGAAACACCAGTGGTAGGACTAGGTGGTAGTTAGAGAAGCAACAGCAGTTTCACAGACTCTCAAAATTGATATCATAAAGAGGACCTCAAAACCTGTCAGAAAGAAATTACAGAGTAGTCCTGTGCTAGCACTGCACAGAAGAGCAGACACTGTTTCACATCTGCATTGCCAATGATAATAATTGAATATCAATTTTTGGCCCTCAAAAAGATCCAAAGCCTGAACTAATTTATCAGGTTGTTTTTTTTTTTTGTTTGTTTGTTTTAAAAGTACCCTTTCCTGTGTTTGTAACTTGAAAAAAGATCAGATAAGGCTGGTAACAGGTAGTCTTCCCTTTATGATAGGATGCTTGCAAAATCAGAATAATGGAATTTCTCTTGTCTTGGGGGCATACTCCAAATGGGGGAAAACACAAACATCCTGAGATCCAGCTGATACTACCTTCACAGTAGTCTTGTATTTACAAATAAGGAACTTCCTTTGTAATGGTACGGGTGAAAAACATATGGAGACCATAAATATGAGGGACACAAATATCCTGGGATTGTTCAGAAACACATAAAAACTTTTTCTTGCATCAGGCAGTCAGAACTTAGGTTTTGGCTCCTTGTATATACAAGCTCTCTAGCTTTGTCTAGCTTTCAGGGAATAAACTGCATAAATGTATATCACCTAGCCTGTTTGTCTCTTATCACTTTCAGCCCCAAGGGAGAAGGGGCTGTGAGGAGCAATATTGACCTCAGTAGTAAGAGATCAGAGCAGAGAGAAGAGTGCAGACCAAGAAAGCAGTGACTACACCTCTTCCCAGATCATAGCACTATGGAAGAATCATAAACTTCCAAACACCCAGAACGAGATCTGAAAACAGCAGTATGAAAAAGCCTGACACATGAAAGAGAGCCTCTTTAGCCCTCACCCTCACCCCCAACACCATGCCAGGAATAAAGACAACATTAACATAAAATGTGAATCTAAAGGAGTATACTTTTTTCTCAGCTGTACTTGGCACCTTCACAAAAATTGACAATGTATTAGGGCATAAAAATCTCACAAACAAATGCATAAAAGCAGAATTTTAAACATAATGCAATAAAATTACATTTAATTAAGACTTGTGGCAACATAGATTCAAAGCTGTTCAGAAACTAAATAATATAATCCTAAAAAAATGAGTGCTTCAAAGAACTAATCATAGAAACAATAATTTCATTAAAGAGAATGAGTACAACAAGACAATATTCCAAAATATTTGGGAAGCAACTAAAACAGTATGGAGGGAAATTTTATATCTCCAAATTCAAGCATCAGTAAAAGAGAGAAAAAAAAACAGATCATTGAATTTGGCATGCACCTAAAAAACAACAACAAAAAATAATAAATTAATCATCAAACTGGAAATTCCACAAATCAAAGGAGAGAGTAATAAAACTGGAGGTAAAAAATACATATCAATAATAAAACTGATACTAGGTTTTAGAGAAAAAAACAAATGAAATAGACCACTGGTTAATTTGATTTTAAAAATGAAAGAAAATCAAATTACCAGTGAAGATGAAATTAAAGCTATTATTAGTAATTATTTTGCTCAATTAAATGTCAATAAAACTGACAATCTAAGGGAAATTAATGAATGGATAACTAAAATATATAAACTATTGACAGTAAAAGAAGAGGATATAGAATACTTTAATAACACTATTTGGAAAAAAAAGAAATTGAATAAGTTATCAAGGAGCTCCTTAAGAAAAAAATCTCTAGGACCAGATAGATTCACAAGTGAATTCTACTAAACATTTAAGGAACAAGTAATCCCAATGCTATATAAACTATTTGAAAAATCAGGTAAAGAAGGGGTCTTTGCCAGTTACTTTTATGATCCAAATAATGTTTTGAAACCTAAACCAAGGAGAGTAAAAACAAAGAAAAGAAATTATAGATCAATTTTCTTAATGGATGTCAACACAAGAAATTTAAATAAAATACTAGCAAGAAGGTTACAGCAAATATCACAGAGATCATACATTATGACCACATAGGATTTATACCAGGAGTGCCAGACTGATTCAATATTCAGAAAACTATCACCTTGATTCACCATTTCAATAACAAAACAAAATATTATAGGATTATCTCAGAAGATGCAGAAAAAGCCTTTGGCAAAGTACAACACCCATTCCTATTAAAAACACTTAAGAAAGCACAGGAATCAATGAAGCCTTCCTCAAAATGATAAGAAACAAATGTCTCAAACCAAGAGCAAACACTAATTGTAATAGGAATAAACTCTGAAATATTCCCAATAAAATCAGGAGTGAAGCAAGGATGTCCATTATCATCACTATTATTCAATATTGTAGTAGAAATGCTAGCTATGGCAATAAGACAATAAAAACAAATTCAAGGAACAAAAAAAGGCAATAAGAAAGAAAAAAAAGCTATCACTCTTTACAGATGATATGATGGTATGTTTAAATAATCAACTTAAAAATTTGTTGCAAGAATGAACAACTTTAGCAAAGTTGTAAGATATAAAATAAACCAACCTAAATCATCACCATCTCTATATTTAACATTACTAGCTAAATCCAACATGAAAAATTTTCATTTGTTGGATTTTTGTTGGATACTTTTAAAAGAAAAAAAAAGATCAAAAGAGGAATTCCATTTAAACAACTGAAGACAATATTATAAACTTGGGAATGTACTTGCTGAGACAAATCTGGGAATTATAGGAGCACAAATATAAAACACTTTTCACACAAATAAAGTAGATCTAAACAATTGGAAATATATTAATTGCTTGGGGGTAGGCCAAGCTAACAAAATAAAAATGAAAATTCTACTTAAGTTAAGTTACTTATTCAATGCCATAACAACAAAACTAACAAGGAATTATTTTATAGGGCTAGAAAAAATAGTAATTGAATTCATTTGGAAGGAAAAAAAAACCAAGATGACTCTCAATGGAATCAATGAAAAAATGTGAAGGAAGGCAGCCCAGCCATTCTAGACTTCAAACTATATCACAAAGTGGTAATGATGAATACATTAGGACACAATGTGCCATATTAGAAGACCATAGTAATCTAGTATTTGATAAACTCAAAGATCCAAGCTTTTTCAGCAAGAAGTCAACATTTTAAAAAAATTTCCAAGACACCTAGAAAGGAGTTTGGCAGAATATAGGCATAAACCAACATCTCACATTGTACACCAAGATAAAGTCAAAATTGATGAAATGTTTAGACATAAAGAGTGATATCATAGGTAAAGTAGGCCAAAGAAAATAAAATTGAAATGGTTGGTAAGAAAGAAATCAAGTTACAAGACCCATTAAATAACATGACTACAGAAACTATAGTTAAAACAAATTTGATGTGATATAAAAAGTCAAAAATGGGGCTTATAACCCAGAATAACTTGTCTTGGAAAACTGAATATAATTCTTTGAGGCATAGGAAGATATAGGCTTTAAATTGAATTTCTAAGCATCCCAGTTGAGAAAACCAGAATGAGGTTGGTTGTTTAAAATGAAGTGACCAATAACTAGAGAAACCTTGAAAGGCAATTATATTTGAGCAATCTGACCACGACAAAATATAATGAGATTTTACATCCAAATGAAGCTAAATTGACTTCAAAGGTGGCTAGGTGGCACAGTGAGTAAAGCGCCGGAGTCATGAGGACCCATGTTCTGTTCCTGCCTCAGACACTTAACACCCACACAAAGAAACTAGCCATGTAACCTTGGGCAAGTTACTTAACCCCAGTTGCCCTCCAAAAGGCAAAAAAAAAGCCCTTTAATAAATAGACCTCAAAACCCCATTTTTGAAGAAGTTTAGATGGGACAAGGAAAGACAACCTCAGGGCATGGGTAGGAATTTTTGATATTTTTGTTCCATTTTTAAAGTAAAGGAAAAGTGAGAGATGACTATTCCTGATGATTTGTTAATATCATAAAAAAATAGGTAAACATGGAGTTATGACTTGGGGAGTGGGCTGACACCAAGTGAATTTCATTGTTGTCTGAACATACATGCAAGAATATAGTGTTTATGTAAATTAAAATAAATGGGGAAATAGAGACAGGAAGAAGAAATAGAGGAGAGAGAAAAGAGAGAGAGAGAGAGAGACAGAGAGAGAGAGAGAGAGAGAGAGAGAGAGAGAGACAGAGAGAGACAGAGAGAGACAGAGAGAGACAGAGACAGAGAGAGAGAGACAGAGACAGAGAGACAGAGAGAAATGAGAGAGAATAAAATTCAGGGGGGAATAGTTAAAGGCAGGGGACTATAGGGAGAGAAAAAATTAGCACTCAAAATTTGAAAATAATGTTAAAAATAAACAATATTTTTCAAAAATCAAACTTTTAATTATAGTAGGCTAATTATAAAGATGAAATTAAAAGGAAAAAGAGTATAAAACTAAATAACATTGTCATGGATAAAATAAAGATAGACAAAGTAGTACCATCAAACCTCTCCAGATTATATTAATCCCAATTCCTTTCTTTTTCTATGCAAAAATAGTTGGAGTGGGCAGGTCAGAGAGAGGAAAGAGTATAATATGATGGAAGACAACTAGCAGCTAACAGTCACAAATATAAATATGAATAGGATGAGTTTATATATCAAATGGAGGAGAGTGGAAGAACAAATTAGAAAGCTGAATACAGAAAGTTTAAAAATTATCTTTGAAAAGTTTCTTAAAGTGTTAAGATGAAGGATTAGAGTGAAATCTATTATGCCTTAGGTGAATTAACAAAGAACAGCAACAACACACTTGTGGCATTCCTAATCTTAGACAAGGTAACAGGGTAAATCCACACATGAGCAGCTTTCCAGAGGACTGCTGCTGTGAACAGTTTTCAAGGTTCTGATTACATAGTATACCTAACACTCTATTTATTCAATAACAAATCAGAGTAAAACATACACAGAAAATCAAGGTACAGCATTCACAATGTTATAACTTATCACAGAAAATCAAAATACAGCATTCACCATATTACAATGCAATAACTTATCACTAAAACGACCATGTAGTTTTCACCAAAGTGGTCACATAGTTTTGAACAAAGTACAATCATTTAGTAACTCGGTCATTTAGTGACTCGATCATTCAATCAAGGGACACA
Source organism: Petaurus breviceps papuanus (assembly GCF_028583685.1). NCBI lineage: Eukaryota > Metazoa > Chordata > Mammalia > Diprotodontia > Petauridae > Petaurus > Petaurus breviceps. Next base: position 7,172,305 of record NW_027186645.1, on the reverse strand, counting down.
AAATACAAAAGATCAAAGTCCTCCACCCATGGGCCACAGTAAGTTACAAATCAGTCACTTTTCAGTTATCATTCACTGTTCAATCATCATTTACTACTCAGTCATCAGTCAATACCCAGTACCCTCTTAAGGTATAGTGGAAATGCAGAAGCCATCCACCCCTCAGTCACAAGTAAGTTATAATTTCATCATTCACTACTCAGTATTCATGAAGATGTCTTTACATCTTGACTTAGGGCAGGCCTTCAGCTTCCATGGCCCTTCTTCCATTGTCCCAACTCCCACCTGAATCTAACCAACTGCCACCTGAGTTCAAAGACAGACAGCTCCCAGTTCCTTGTCCAGCTCTCTGTGCAGTTCCTGCTCCATATTGAAGCTCACAGTGTCCAGTCCACCTCAATTCCTCCACAATTTCTGTTCCTGGGAAGACAAAGCTTAACAAAGCCACAGAAAGACAAAATACCAACACCACAGTCATGCTTCCTCTGTCTTCTGCAGCTCCAGCTAGGCCCGAGAAATCCTCAGCAGTACCTCAGCAGCTCTGGCTGGCCCTCAGAAGTCTTTAGCAGCATAAAATCTGTTCTCAAAATCAAAATCACTTTCTCCATGGAATTTCCAGTCCAGCAGCAGCAGCCCAGTCTTCAGATGCTCTCTGAGAGAAATACTCTCTCTCTCTCTGGCTGCAGCTGCTCTGCCTCTGTGTGCTTGTCCCAAGAAGTTTTGACTATTCAACTTGTGCTCTTCCTTATATATGATATTAGCTTCTCCTTGTTCAGCCCCTTCCTGTCATGTTAGCAACAGGGGGTCATACCTACTCTTTCTTTAACAGAGGCTTAATTTGAAACTAGGTGCTAAGTGCCTATTAGCTTGCCAATACAAAGGAATCTTCAAATTTCATTACTATTACAAATAGTAAAAGCAGATTTGGTAAAAAAAAATAACCTGAAAAGAGGCAACAGGTGTAATGAATAGAACTTGGAGTTAGAAATACATGGATTTAAAGTCTAATTAAAATAGTTACTTGCTGTGTGATTCTGGACAAGTCACTTAACCACTCTGCTTCCATTTTCTCATCTACAAAATTAAAGGGATGAACTTGATTATTTCCAAGGTCCTTTTCAATCCTAAAGCTGTTGTGCTATTAGACTACATTATGTTTAACAATTCCAAAAATATTGAAAAATATCAATGATATGAACTACCTATTGGGCATTGAATTGTCCCACAAATATCTGAAACTCAAAAATTCAAAATTGAGTTCATTATCTACCTGCCCAAGCCTAGTCCCCTCTTCTGAACTTTTCTATTACTGTGGAGGATACCACCATTTTTTCATTCTCAAATGCTCACATACTAGGTGTCTTCCTCAATTCAACCCTCTTTCACCCCCTACCCAATCTAATCTGTCCCATTAATTTTACTTTATCAACAACTTTTGTATATATGCCTTTCATTTCTCTGACACTGCCATCACCCTGGTGAAGGCTCTTATCACCTCACTCCTGGCTCTTTATATTAGTCTTCTCATTCTTGTTTCTGCTTACATCTCTCTCCACTTCAAATTGTCCTCCATTCAGTAGTCTAATTGATCTCCCTGAAGTTCAAGTATGATTGTGTCAACCCTGTATTTAAAACATTCCAGTGACTTCCTATTGCCTTCAGAATCAAATAGAAAGTCTCCTGTTGGGCTTTCAAAACTTTTCAACATCTAAACTCTTCCTCCTTTTCCATTTTTTTTACACCTTACTCTGCTTTATTCTACAAGATAGTGACCCTAGGTCTCCTTTCCATTCCTCAGATTGCATCTCCTAACTAAGCATCTTCACTTACTTTACCCATGTTTGGGATATTATCCCTCCTCATCTCTGTCTCCTGGATGTCCTTGTTTTCTTCAAGTCCCAAATAATTTTGACCTTCCATATGCCACATAATGTTAATTCCTTTGCCTTGTTGATTATCTCTATTTTTTTCTGTATAAATATTGTTTGTATATAATTTTGTGTATGTTATCTCTTCCATTAGACTAAACTCCTTAAGAACAGAGACTTTTAAAAATAGTATTCACTTATTTATTTTATTTTCTTTGTATTTTCAGAGATTAGCACAGTGCTTGGCACATAGTAGATGCATAATAAAAGCTTATTCATTTTATACTCTGTGCATCAAAAGTCTGAGCATCTAATTCCTCCTTGACATCTCTCCCCACTACAATCAGTTCTCAACATGGCTATTACAGTGATCTTCCTTAAGGACAGACCTGATCATATAACTACCCCAGTACGCCTTTATGATAAACCCTAGTGATTTACACATAAACACACAGTTATAGACCCATGCTTGACTTACTGTTTCAAATATGAATGATCTTCAATGAGTAAGAGTATAGGTAGATTAAGGAAAAGACACACATATATACATATAAATATCACTTTGCATGAGTCTTTTATGAAACTTGACTATGTACCAGGACATAAAAAACAGAAATAACTTATAAATAGATACAAAACATTTTAAAAAAATTGAACACAGGGGGCAGCTAGGTGGCTCAGTGAATAGAGCACTGGCCCTGGAGTCAGGAGAACCTGAGTTCAAATCTGGCCTCAGACACTTAACACTTACTAGCCATGTGACCTTGGGCAAGTCACTTAACCCCAATTGCCCTCCAAAAAAAAATAAGAAAGAAAGAAACCCCAATTATATTTGGGCAGCCAGGTAGCACAGCGAGTAAGAACACCTGCTCCAGTGTCGGGAAGACCTGGGGATCGAATCCGGGCTCCGACATTTAGCACCACACCCATAAATAACTGGCCGTGTAACCTTGAGCAAGTTACTTAACCCTGATTGCTCATTAAAAAAAAAATATTGAACACATTCTTTATTGAATATAGCACAATAAAATTGTAACCAAGAAAGATAATTTGAAGAACAATTCAGACATAATCCATAACTTATATAATCATAAAGAATCTGTAGGTCAAAGAACAAACTAAAGAAAAGATACTTTTTTTTCAAAGCAAATGATAACATCCTACCAAAATTTGTGGGATGAAGGTAAAGCAGGTCTAATTGAAAATTTTATGTCTAACTGCTTTAATCAACAAAAGTGAAAATTGAGAGATCAATAATGCAGTCCATACTTCTTTTTAAAAATCTAAAAAAGCAACAAATCAAAAGTCTCAAATAAACAGAACAAAATCAGAAAAAAGATAAAATTGAAAACAGAAAATCATTGAAATAATAATTAATACTAGGAATTTAAAGAAAACAAATAGACAATTGGCTCTTTTCCTAAAATAAGGGAGCATAAACCAAATCACATGTATCAAATGTTGATAATAATTCATAACAGATATAAGAAAAAATTAAGGAAATTGATAGAAATGATTTTCCCAAGTATATACCCCAAATTGATAACATAATATAAACAACAGCAATAATAACAATAGTTAACATTTATATAACACTCAACATGTGCCAGCTGCTATACTTAGAACTTATCACATTGTGGATGCTCAAAACAACCCTAGAAAGTAGATGCTATTTAATGGTGGGCCCATCTTACAGACAATGGAATTTAGGCAATCAGAGAGTAAGTGACTTGCTGAGGGTTATATGGTAGGTTTGAATGCAGTCTTAAATGAACTAACCAGTAGAGATTTTAAATAATCCAGTCTCAAAACAAGAAAATATACTAGTCATGAATGAAAGCAACAACAACAGCCCTAACACCAGATGGAATTATAAGTGAACACTATGAAACATTAAGAAGCCAATCATTATTTATGTTCTTTTTCTTAAATAACTTATTCCTCATATATAGCTGTGAGGTTTCTATATAGTTTCCAACTCTTTCACTTTTCTATGTTTTTAACCCTAAACCTATTTTCATTTTCAAAAATAACATTATTTATTTTTTAAATCCTTCACATTTTTTTGGTTTCCAATTCTCTCCTACCCTGCCATCTTTTCCATACTCACTAAGAAGGCAACTAATATTATGACAATTGCATTTTTGAAATCACACAAAATACATTTCCATATAAGTAAAATCACAAAAGAAGCAAAAAAAAATTAAAGAAAATTACACTTAAATTTGCTCTCAGAATTCATCAACTTTTCTCTGGAGCTCGATAGCATTTTTCATCATTCTTTGGAATTGTCTGAGATTTTTGTATTGATTAGAGTAGCTAAGTCTTTCACAGTTGATCATTACAGTATTGCTGCTGTTAAGTACAATGGTTTCAGGGTTCTGCTCACTTCACTTTGCATGAGTTCCTATAAGTCTTCCCATATTTCTCTGAAACCATCTTGCTCATCATTTCATAAAGAACAATAGTACTCTGTCATAATCATATGCTATAAGATTTTCAACCATTCCACATTTGATGAGTATCCTCTCAATTTCCAGTTCTTTGCCAGCACACAATAAAGCTACAATAAATATTTTGGTTCATATAGGTCCTTTTCCTTTTCCTTTGATGTCTTTGGGATACAGACCTAGTATCTGTATTGCTGAGTAAAAGGGTATGCAAAGTGTTATAACCCATTAGGCATATTTCTAAAGAGTGCTTGGATCACAACTCAACCAACAGTTCATTAGGATTCCTATTTTCCCTCATCCCCTCTAGCATTTATCATTTCTGATAGTCGTGAGGTGGTATCTCAGAGTTGTTTTAATTTGGATATTTTTAAACAATAGTGATTTAAGAGAGTTTTTTTTTCAAATGACTAGAGATACTTTTGAATGCTTCTTTTGGAAACTGCTTGTTCATTTCATTTAACCACTTACCAATTGAAGAATGACTATTTATACATTTGACACAATTGCCTGTAAGTTTAAAAAGTGGGGCCTTTATCAGACAAACTTGTTGTAAAATTTCTGATATTATTTCATTGTCTATAGTACCTTTTAGCAAAATATAGTTTCCATATTTAGTTATTTTGGGTTTTTGTGCTTTTACTTTATCTGAGTTCATTATTACTAACCCTGTCTTTTCTACATCAGCTGAAATAATTGAATTTGTTGAAGTTCTCCCTTTTTTTAAACTATGTTTGTCTTTCTATTTCAAGTGTGTCTCTTGTAAACAGCATTTTGTTGGATTCTAGTTTTTAACCTATTCTGATATCCACTTCTGTTTTATAAGTGAGCTTATCCTGTTCCCATTCCCGGTTATGCTTATTAATGGCACATTTTCTTCAATCCCATTTTCTTCTGCTTAGCCTTCTCTCACTATCTTTTTATCCTGTCCCTACTCAGAAGTTTGTGTTGCTTATGACCAGTGCCTTTCTTAATTTCTCCTCCATTTTGTCATTGTCCTCCTTTCTCTTCTCCCCTTCTCTTCCTATTTCCCTTTTGTGTAAGATCGATTTTTATCTATGTGTACTGAGTTTCTGTGAATGTGTGTGTGGTATGCGTGAACACACACACACCTTTTTTTAGTCAATTTTGTTGAGAGTGAGGCTCAAGCATTACCCACCAGCTCTCTCCATTTTTCTATCCACTTTACAAGCTCTTCTTTGCTTATCTCTTTTATGTGAAAACAATTTCCCCCCTTCTTCCAGTGCAATCCTCTTTCTTAGACCTCCTCATTTGATTTTGAAATCATTTCAACAGAAAAGGTCATGGTCATGCCCTCTGTCTTTGTAGAATCCTTCTAATTGCCTTAATAATGATAAAATTCTTCAGAGTTATATCTATCATCTTGCCACACAGGAATCTAAACAGTTTAATATTATTGGGTAACTTAGGCTATTTTTTCATGTTTATTTTTTTATGCTTCTCTTGAGTCTTGTCTTTGAATGTTAACTTTTTCATTCAATTCTGGTATTTTATTTTTCAGAATACTTGAATATCCTCCATTCCATCAAGTATCTATTTGTTTCCCTGAAAAATTATATTCAGTTTTTCTGGGTAGGTTATTATTGGTTATAATTCCAGTTCTTTTGCCTTCCAGATTATTGTATTCCAAGCTTTCCACTCTTTAAACATGGAAGCTGCTAAATATCATATGATTCTGACTGTGTATTTAAATTGTTTCTTTCTGGCTATTTAAAGTATTTTCTCTTTGACCTGGGAGCTTGGGATTTGCCTATAATATTCCTGTATGTTTTCAATTGGGGATCTCTTTCAGAAGTTTATTGGTATAATCTTTCTTTCTTTTTAAAAATCAATTGGGGTTAAGTAACTTGCCCAAGGTTACATGTCCAGTTTTTTTTGTTTGGGTGTTAAGTATCTGAGGCTGGAACTGATCCCTGGTCCTCCCAACTGGAAGGCGTGCACTCTTACTGACTGCGCCACCTATCCTTGGTATAATCTTTCAACTTCTATTCTACCCTCTGGTTCTAGGCTATCAGGGCAGTTTTCTTTGATAGTTTCTTGAAATATGATGTCTAGGCTCCTTTTTTGATTGTGGTTTTTAGTTAGTCCAACAATTTTTAAATTATCTCTCCTTGATCTATTTTCCAGTTCATTTGTTTTTCCAGTGAGATATTTCATATTTTCTTCTATTTTTTCTTTCTTTTATTGTTTCTTGATGTCTCATGGAATCATTCACTTCTTGTACAACTCTAATTTTTACAGAATTCTTTTCTTTAGTGAATTTTTGTGCCTCTTTTACCATTAGGCCAATTCTGTTTTTTAAAATTTTATTTTTTAATTCTTCTTTTATGAAACTGTTAATTCTCTTTTCATATTTTTTATTGTTTCATTGTTGTTTCTTTTCCTAATTTTTCCTCTACCATTCCTAGCTATTTGGTCAATTCTTCTAGGAATTCTTATTGAACTTGTGTCCAATTTGCAATTTTTCCTTTGAGGCTTTTCTTGTAAATGCTTTCACATTGCTTTCTTCATCTGAGTTTGTGTTTTAGTTTTCTCTGCCATCATACTAGCTTTATATAGTCAAGTTTTTATTTTTTATGCATTTTCAAGACTATTTCTTGACTTTAAACTTCATATCAAATTTGGTCTCTGCTCACCTGGGCTCATGGGTTCATTTTCCCAAGCTTCTGGATTTTTCTTGTGGCTCTTTTCAGATGTAATTGTATTGGTCTCCAATTTTTCCATGCTTCCAAGGTAGTGTGATTCAGGGAGAGATGTGGACACTGCTATTCTGTTCTGTGCCTTTGTCTTTGCTCAAGAAGGGTGTCTGCTTTCCTGAAAGTCCTAGTGTAATTATTTATCTTGAAACTGTGATTTGGGCCCTTCTCCCTTGTTACTAGTCACCAGCATTCCACACTTCCCTGCAATTACAATTCAGAACTGCTTCTGGTCAGTAAAGTTGCCAAGGAACACCATCCATGTCCAGTGCCAACAAAGGTTTTCTCTCTCTCTCTCCCTCTCTCTCTCTCTTTGTGACTAGTTGTCAAACCCACTTCCCATCTCTCTGCTGAGAGCTCCTGAAGCTCCTGCTGCTGCTCATACTTTCAAGTCTATAGCTCTTGCTTCTGTTCCAGAACAGCCCCCACTGTGTTGTCACAGACCTCTCCTGCCTACCTCCTAAGTTCTCTTAGGCTGGAAAAATATCTCACCATGATTGTTTGATGAATGTACTTTACCAAAATTTTATCTAAGGTGTTATTTGTAAATTGTTTGGTGGAGATTAGTGATAGAGTTTGCTGGTTTGCTTCCTCTACTCCAACACCTTCCCTAAACAAATTGTTTTCTTTGCAAGTATTTAAAATATAAAGTTTTCTAATAACAGATACTATTTGGGGCTTGTCTTAGTCCCTTGGTATTTTAAATTTAATACTGGAATGAAATTAGAATGTAGTAGTTCAGGGGCAGCCAGGTGGCTCAGCGAGTAAGAGCACTGGCTCCAGTGTCGGGATGACCTGGATCAAATCTGGGCTCAGATACTCAGCACCACACCCAGAAATAACTGGCCGTGTAACCTTGAGCAAGTTACTTAACCCCAATTGCTTAAAAAAAAAGAATGTAGTAGTTCATCCAACATATGATACAAAGAGCCATAGTAAGGGAAGGCTATGCAACAAGAATATGATTTGAAAACACTCCCATTGTTTCAGATGAGTGCAGCTTTCTTGTGTTGGTCATCCAATTCACTCTCAGTCAGAAGCCTTACAGCAGGGGCTGGAGCTCCTTCTTTTGTATTTACATGACCAAGAAGTCTCAACAACAACCTGAGCTAGTTTCCTGATCCAATCAAGCCTCAAAAAATGAATTTTATGACCAGTTACAGAAAAGAGCCATCCTGTCTTGCATAAGGTAGAGCTTCAGTTAAAGCTATCCCAATCCACATGGCTATGTCTTAGGAAATATTATTACTATCATAGATGGTAATATTGGTCTTGTCTAATGGAGAATATGTTATTTTATAATAGCTCCATTTGGTAATATCTAAAGAAAATAAACTGAAGTTTTTTTACAAGTAAATCATATTAAATAATGTTTATATGTGTACATATGTAAGACTGAAATAAATGTATTAACAAACAAGGATTTTCAAAGTCAAAATCTCTTTTAAAATTATTTTCTTGCATTCTTAACTATTTTCTGAATTTGAAGGTTTTGTTTCTTTGATCTCATAAATGAAATAATTTATGCACTTATTTATGGAGGGCCTTTAAATTAAAGTGAATAGATTAATAAGAATTATATCTGATATTTAAATATAAAGTACACATACATACACATATACATATATATGTATATACACACACACACACACACACACACACATATATATATATATATTATTTGGCATATATTCATTCATTTTATAAGTGGCCAATTCTTGAATATAATTCTTTGAACTTTCAAATTGATTGTAGATTCATAGACCTGGAGCAGTAAGGGACCTTTAATGCTACCTCCCTCATTTTGTAAATGAAGAAACTGAGGCCCAGAGAAAAGTGATTTGAACAAAGTTATACAAGAACCATAATTTAAACTCAACTTCTCCAACTCCAAATTCTACTATCTTACCTATACAGAAAATTATTTTACCCTTTATTAATTCTATCTCAGTGCTTTTATCTTTACTTGACATCTTCTTTTGATCAAATCTATCATGTACTATGTTTATTAGCATTTATATTGGCTATACAGAGATCTGGTGGAAGATTAATGAAATGTAGGTTGTTTTGTCCATATCATGAGAATAACCAAGTGTGATAGAGTAAGTAAAAATGTATGTATAATTCTCTCAAGGCAGAGAAATCACATGATTCCACTAAATCCAAGATAAAAAAAAAATGTTACATATACCCATTGCTTCAAACTCAAATAGAAATAGGGGCAATTAAAGCCAACATGACATACCTGTAGGCCACAGATTGACTTAGGAATGTACATGTTTATATTATCATGGGTTATGTTGTATTTTTATTAATTTCTCAAATATTTTTTTAAATATTATATTTTTAAATATTTAAAAATAATCTCAGTTACATTTTAATGTGATTTAGGACATATGTTTGTCACCTGTGATACACACACTTTCTTCACAATTAGACAGAATTTGTAGTTTTAAAACTGCTGCTATAACAAAGTTCTTAAGATGGAAATTATTCTCTTTCCTAAAAACAGCAATGTGGAAACACAGAAAAAAATACCAAAATAACATTGGACTAAGATGTAAGTACATTATAATAATACTGAAATTGAAGTTTAGTTTGATTCTTATTTTAATATTTAACCTCAATATTAAATATCAAGTCTTTATCTTAATTCATCATACTATATAGATATTGGAGGAAGAAGTCAGCTCTCCTAGGCTTATACATAAGAGGGTATGCATGGCTCAGGAAATGAATTTTACTGCATAATTAAAACATAGTACCAACTTTACTTGTGTCTTTATCTGCAAGAGTTAAAATGTACCATCATATAATTTTATTTTATTTTATATATATTTTTTGGTTTTTGGAGGGCATTTGGGGTTAAGTGACTTGCCCAAGGTCACATGGCTAGTAAGTGTTAAGTGCCTGAGGCCAAATTTGAACTCAAGTCCTCCTGATTCCAGGGCCAGTGCTCTATTCACTGCACCACCTAGCCCCTCTGCCCATAACATAATTTTAAAGCATTTCAAAGTTTCTAGCAGAGTAATGTTATTAAGCTATACTAGCAGGGCACATTATAAACACTTGTGTCCTATGTGTACCTTCATAGGGGACAACAGATAGACATTTAATTTAAGGGGATTTTCTTGGTCTTGTTTTATCTCATTTATCTAATTGAGTTGGGAGATAACAGGTGACAGACAGGTATCTATAAAGTATATCATTTGGGGTATTTATTTTTATCATTATTTGTTATGTTTTTCCACTTCTTTATTTTTGTCCAGTTACTATGTTTTGCTCTGGTAATGACATATCCTGACTTTATTGCAAGCTCTATTTTATAAGTCTTTGGTAGTGAAGTAAAGGCTTATTTCTCATTTTTACAGGACCCAGATCAAAACTTTTGTGTGCCTCCCAGTCCCACCATATGTTATATTGGATTGCATGCTGTAGCAGTATGTTTGTTTATTTGAGCCATTTGATTCAAACCACAAACCCCCCAATGTATTCTACTATAGTCCCTTTTCTCAGTCTAATATCATATAGACTGTGCTTAGATTACTTTTTTTTGCTTTTTTGCATTTTGAAAATATACTTTAAAACAAGTTAGGGAGATGAGGAATGCATAGAGTGAGAAAGGCTGATATTCTTGAGAAAGACTAGCTACGCTTGGTAAAGAAGACCTTCATCATCATTTGATTAGTTTCTACTGCTCTATGTAGCCACTCCTTTTCAGGGACCAAAATTACCTGCAGTTTTTCAGGGTAGTAATTCTCTCATGTCCTTGTAGCATCCAGGGTTTCATGCTGAAGCCTGGGCAACAAAATGGTTGAGATATGGGCTGGGTCTTGGTGACAAGGGGGAACCTAGGTGAACAGTAACGACTCTAAAGTTGCTAGACATCAGGAGAAGCTGAGTTGGGAAAGTGAATAGTAAGAAAAAGGGCAAAATGGTAAAAAACAAACAAACAAACAAACCCAATTAGGTGGTATATTGAATAAAGCACTAGGTCTAGAGTCAGGAAGATCTGATTTCAAATCCAACCTTAGTCACTTACTAGTTGTGTGACCTTGGGTAAGTCACCTAAACCCTATTTGTCTCAGTTTCTCAGCTGTAAAATGAGGACATATTGGAGAAGGAAATGACAAAGCATTCCAGTATCTTTGCAAAGAAAATTCCATGGACAAAATTTATGGGGTCATATAGAGATGGGCATGACTGAATAACTGAATAATAACAACAAAACAGTAAGAAACGTGCTAGGGATTATTGCACATTTGGTTTTGGGAATATACTAGAGAAGAGGAGCCAAGGAATATGTAATTATCAGTGATCAGGTAGAATCAGAGACTAAGACCTTGGGAATCAGCTTGGGTTTAAATAAACAGATTTCAACAGTCAGGAGCAGGTAACATCTAGAATCCTAAGAACAAAGATGAGCTAAAGAAACTATTCAATGCAATGTAGGTGTGATCAACCAAACACTTTGTGATATGATACTATGGAAAATGGTTCTCAAGTAATTGTGCCTAAATCTTCATATTGTTTGTGAAGGCTTACTTGTATAGCAGCAGAGTGGCACAGAAGATGACAGACAGTACTGAAAATCAAAATTTTTAAAACATCTATAAATATTAATATATTCTTGTAACCTTGTATTTGAGATGGTAGTCAAAAGACCAATGAGTTGATATTATATTAGAAAAAATGGAACAAAACCATTAAAAGTCTCACTATAAACAAAACTAGGATAGACATTGATTCTATGATTTCAGTAGTATAGGGAATTCCCTCTACGCATATCAGTGTCTACCTTTTCTACAACTTGCAGTCATAGAGAACTGACTAGAGTACTGAGAGAAAACAAATACTTCCCTTGTGTGAGACAGCCATTCTTTGCTTTACTCAAGTCCAGAGTTGGAACTTGACTGCCTGTCCTTGTGCCTTTGATGCCACTTCTCTCTACACTAACCCATGTCAAAAGGTATAAATAAATGGTGCCAAAAGAGAAGAATGGCTCATTGGATTTCTTTTCATGTGTGTGGGTGTGTGTTTGCTTTTTGGAATGGGGAGGGCAGGGCAATTAAAGAATTGAGGTTAAGTGACTTGCTCCAAGGTCACATGATTAGTAAGTGTTATGTGTCTGAGGCTGGATTTGAACTCTGGTCCTCCTGACTCCAGGGCCAGTACACTACTCATTGTACCTCTCAGCCACCCCTCATTGTATTTCTTTAGAAGAAAAGTAAAAAGTGGTCTTAAGTTGATTTCATTATCCAAAGTCAACGTGAAATATTTCATGGAAATCCTGATCTTTTCATCTTGTAATACTCACGATGAACCTAATAAAAAAATATTATACTTAGGACAGTAAAATTGCTCTGAAATTTTTGGGAAATACTTTACTGTCCAGAATTTAATTGCAGCTAATTCATAGCATCTCTTGCCAAGGTTAATGAAGTAAAGAAATTCTACAAGAACTTTTTAAGATTCTTCAAGGTCAACATACACTTTTATACTCAGTGGCAACTATGTGAAGATGAGTATGGGAGAAGATGGAAAATACATTTGTAAAATATGGTTCATGATGAAGGTGTGAGAAAGACCAAAGGTTTAATTCTTCAAAGGTCTCATATCATGTATTCTTTCTTCAAAAAGAATGTTAGAAAAGATTGGTAATGGCAAGAACCAAAGAACATCACAAAAATAAAATTTATTTTATCTTGAAATATGAAAAATTACTGGTTACTGATATAGGACTCATTTCTGAGGTGACAGTATGCATGTGGCCACATCATCAAGTAATTAGGGCAAATGTTAAAATCAGAACCAAATTAGAATCTGAAAAAGGAGATAATATTTTTTTTTTCATTTGCAACAGTACCGACCATATCCATCCAAGCAAGACACTGATGTCAGAAAATATGAAATAAAGTTTCCTTTTCAGACATTGATTCTTATCATCATTTCCTATAGAAGTTTAAACAATCAAAACAATCACTACAATGAGGTAGAAGTAACTGAAAGAACTTTAGTTAGTGGACAATAAATATCCTGGTGAGGTAGCGAGAGATGGCAGTCAAAGGTAACATTACTTTAGAATCCATACTCATTAGAATATTGCAGTGGAGAATGGAGGAAGATTACAAGCTGTATCACTCCACAAAATCATGAAATTGCTGCGAACTTTCTTTACTTCTCTCCTTCACCCCTCAGTATCTCTCTATGTCAGCTTCCTATTCTTTTATTCTCTTTGCTCCATTCTCTAAGGAAGAACTACCCTTCTTTCCTCTAGAAGCTTTTTACTTTAAATCTTTATCTCCCTGTCTCTGTATTTTCTCTATTTTCCTCTCTACCCCCCCTCCCTGTCTCACTCCAGTATCCTCTGTATCTCTTCTTGTCAGCTAGATCGCCTCTATGTAACTAAAAGGCACACCTAAATCTTCTCCAACTTAAAACAAAGAAATAGCTTGTCTCTCCCAGTGTCCTGTACTTTTTCTCCTAACAAACTCCTAAAAAAAAGTCATCCATGCTTGCTGCCTTCACTGACTCACTTCCTGCTTTTCTTAATCCTTTCAAGTTTAGTTTCTGACCTTAACGCTCTACTGAAACTGCAATCTTCAAGGTTACCAATGATCCCTTGATTGATATAGCTGATGGTCTGATGGAGTCCATGTTCTTCTTGACCTCACTGCAGCTTTTGACATTTCTGAGTGCCTCCCTTTTACTAAATAGTCTCTCTTCTCTTGGTTTCATGACAATTTTTCTTCTGGTATTTGCCCTACTTTTTTGACTTCTCCGTTTTATTCTATATTATTATATAACCATCCATCTTCTGCTCCACCAATGTATGGGTGGGACCCAAAACTCACTTGCTCTATACTCTTATATACCATCTTAGCTTCTATTATCATCTTTCAGCAGATGATCCCACATTTATGTATCCAGAATCAAATTTCCTTTGGAATTCCAGTCACATATTACCAGTTGCATGCTCATACTCAAAATGACCAATTCAGAAACTTATCTGCCTCTCCTTCAAATTTCCTTAATCTTGTTGAAAGTATTTTTCCCAATATCCTTCCAGTCATGCCAGCTTGCATCTTATGAGAACTACTTTCCTCTCCCTTATCTCCTCATATCTAATCAGCTACCAAGTTTTATTAATTCTAATTCTATATTACCTATGCCCTTCTATCTTTTCACACTGTACTACCCTAGTTCAATATTTTATCACTTCTCAACTGGATAATTATAATATCCTCCCAATTGTTTTCTATGCTTTTAATCTTCTCTAATCCATCTCCAAAATAGTTGGTAAAAAAATTGTCCTCCAACATCAGTCTGCTATATTGTTCCCCTGCTCAAAATTTTACTGTAGCATTAATAAATGAAACAAAAATCAACAAATACATGCAATATATAGCAGATCTTTTGTTTCTCTAGAAATCTAGTCTCATCAATGGTGACAGTAGAATCACAACATTTATACACTAACACCTCAGCACTCAGTGTGCTGTAGGATGAAGTGAAAATGGCACTTGAGAAGATGAAATTTTGGAGAGCAGCAGAACAAGACCAATTATGCACAAAGTAAATCACTGTTGGAGGCAACACGTTTTTGAAAGCATTGATGGTTTAATTCGCAAAACATATGAAAGTGGGAAAGATAACAGGCAATTGGAATAACAGCACAAATCATATCAACCACAAAAAAGGTGATTTGAAAGGATATCAATAACTACTGACCTGCATTGACTACATTCTCATCTTTTAAAAATCTTCAAAAGAATCATCTGCACATATCATTATGGTGTACTTGATTTAAAAAAAAATAGGAAAAGAGAACAAGCTGGACTCTGAGAAAAATTTGTACACAATACTTTTTTTCCTTTTTTTATTTTTCAAATGCTTTATTAACTTCTGATTTACATCATTCATTTCCAACAGATTTTGAGTTACAAATTTTCTCCCTGTTTTTCACCTACCCACCACCCCAAAATAACAGTCCCACAGGATATCCCCTCCTCCAATCTGCTCTCTCCCATATTTTCTCCCATATGCCTTTCGACTTTTCCAGTGGATTTCTATGCCCCAGTGCCTGTATATCTTATTTCCCAATTACATGTATAATAGTATTAATAATAGCACATATATATATATATGAAAATTTGATTTTAAAACTTTGAATTCCAGATTCATTCCCTTCCTCCTTTCCAGGCCACAGCTGCTGCTGATCTGGAGTCCCTCTGGCCAGTGGCTGGTCAGGCTAAAGCCTCAGCATGGGGCTGGGCTTGGCTCCCAGAGCACTGCGCTGGCCGATTCCTGCCGGCATGCCGGGCTGTCCTCAGCAAGAGGTTAGCTTCTCTGTGTCATTTTGTGGGTTCTGCAGCTCCAAAGTTTGTTCAGAGTCCCCTTTTTACATGGATTGGGGAAGGTAGAAGAGGTCCTGCTTCTACTCCGCCATCTTGACTCCACCTCCAGAACACTTTCACAATCACACAATTGACTAAAAATATTGTTCCTCTATTTAAAAATATTTTCTTTAAAAAAACATTTGAATTAGATCAAAATGCAATCTAAAAGGCTTTCTTCCAATGTCTCCTAGGACAATAATCAAATAATAGGATACTGTGTCATGGTGGAAAGAATTCGCCTCTGAAATTGGAAGCCATGGGTCAAAATCATGCCTATGGTGCTTATTCGTTCAACCTGTATAATCTTGGGTATGTTCCTTAAACTCCTAGGGCCTCAGGTTTTTCATCTATAAAATGAGGGGGTTAGATTAGATGGCCTTTGAGGTTCCATCGAGTTATGGATCTATGATCTTGTAAATGTTCCTTTATAGGTTCAACTGTAGGAATAATTGCTTTTAGCAATTTATTAATATTAAAATAATGTAAAACAGGGAACCTTATGTCACCAAAGGAGTTTGTCACTGTCATCAAAGAAGTACTTCATAGGGTCCAAAGGGAAGGGTTACAAAGATGGCGAAATCCTTCAGTTATTCTTGATAATGTGATAACTGTATCAAGCCCCAGAATATAATAGTGACTTCTCAGTGATATCCATGGGCATTTATTTTTTTTAATTGTCTTACCAGATATGGGGAAAACCAAATATATGAAAAAATGCCTATTTTCTAGATGAGGATATGAAATTGAATAATCATTCTATTAAGTTTGGTCCATCAGTGCATATATGTAAAGAAGTTTTTTTTATAGCCCCTGTATTTGTCTCCTGCTCAATCTCATTGATGTAAAATAACCAAGTACTTGAAATATTGGACAGCCTTACATGACTACTTACCTGTTTTATTAGCTACATTGCTAGATAAAGTCCTTATTAAGGTATTAATATGTACCAGACACTGTGCTAAATGATGAGGTTACAAATACAAGCAAGATAGTCCCTGCCTTCAAGGAACGTACATTCTAATGGAAGATTATACATGAAAAGGTGTTGGGAATGGAAGGAAGGGAAATGGTCCATGGAGTGTAAGTTGAGGAAACTACAGGAGGTGATAGGGAGGCCTGGTTCCCAGCAATATAAGAGAAAAGTTCACCTCTCAGAAGCATGGAAATCAGAATTGGAGACTAAATTTTTGGTGTTTTTAAGTTTTGAAACTGATTCAGAAGAGCTAAGACCTAAATCATACATTTAAGACATGGACAAATGTAATCACTTTTATTGTTTGCTAACCTTATGTACCTAAGTCATGAGGTGAAAGCTATAAATAATTAAGATTTGTGTGGAAGGGTGGGACCCTTTCCTCTGGAAATATATAGATAAGAATTTCTCACAGGACCAAGGCCATGGAATGTGTCAAATTTCCCACTACTAATCTCACTCTCTCTTTATTCAATCACCCAATTTTGTAGATGTGTGTTATGTGTTTGTGTGTCCATCCACCATAATGTAATTTTCTTGAGGGATAATATTTATTTTTACATTTGTATCCTGAGGACCTATCATAATGTTTGGCATATAGTAACACCATAAAAGCTTTTTTAAAATTCGATTATTCATTTCTTTATCCTTTAAAAACAATCCTTCTGTTCCACATACCAGCCAGAGTACTTGATTTGTCAGATTCCCTTGAGGTATTGTCTATACACATACACACACATACACACACACACACACAATCAAGTAGAGAGTTGCCAATTACACAGTTAATTTGATTGAGACAATAAATCTCATAATTTCTGTTAAGGTTTACTCTCTGCTTTTTAAAAAATAGATTTTACTGGCTAATAGCTCTATTTAGTTTTAATTCCCTTTGTCATGACCTATTTCCAACACACATTTAAACATTTTCAGAAGCAAAGTTGCCATTTCTCTTTTAGCAAATTTCTATGCCACCAGTCTAAAATTCCCATAATATGTGTTGTTCTCAGCATAGTTTAAGATTGGTCTATATAATTTTCTCCAGGATTTATAATGTTTTATATATATATATATATATATATATATATATATATATATATAAAACCATAACTACAGATGTTGTCTCCCCTGATACTTTCTCTATGTTCCCTTTGGTTTATTGTAGAGACTGTACTGGAGTTTCCAAAGGTAAGATCTGCATGTGAAAATAGAGGAAGTGAAGTACTGGTGCAATTCTTTGTAGGATGAGAGAGAACAAATTATTCTGCATCCATCTATTTCACATAAAAGGGGTTGTGTTGTTGTTTTGCTATTTTTGAAAACAGTTAATATAATATTGGAATGAATTATTCTTTCAATGTTTGATAGAATTCACTTGTGAATCCATCTGGCCTGTTGTTTTCCATCACTTTGGAAGTAATTTATGGATTGTTTAATTTCTTCCTCTGAGATGGAATGATTTAAATCTCTTTTTTTTCCTCTTAATTTGGGCATTTTATATTTTTGTAAATATTTATTTATATCATTAATTTTGTTGGCTTTATTGGCACATAGTTATGTGAAATAATTCCTAATAATGTCTTTTATTTCTTCATTTGTTGTAAATTATCATTTTTGATAATGGCAATTTGGTGTTCCTCTCTCTTTTTAATAACATTTGCTAATAGTTTGTTTTTCTATTGTTTTTAAGAAGCTCCTAGTTCAATTTTGTAATTTGTTCTTTTTGGTTTAATTTTCAGTTTTTAAATCTCTTCTTTAATTTTCAGGACTTTTCTTGTTTCTTTTTTAATTGAGGGTTTAAATTTTTTTTCCCCTACATTGCATTCCCAATCAATTTTCCCCCTCTTTTTTATTGTTATGAAAGTGTTTAGATTGGGAATGACTGAACCTATTGTGATATATGAATCTTACAAAATCCTATTGTGTTGTAGGAAATGATGAACTAGATTATTTTAAAGAGAAATGGAAAGCTATATGAGCTGATCTAATGTGAAGTGAGAAGAATAAAAAAATATAACTTATATGATAATGTAAATATTATGAAATGAATAGTTTTGAGGACTTTTATGACAAAGAATAAAATGAATAGACGAACAACTTTGAAAACTGTGGGAACTATGATCAATACAATGAAAATCTACAGTTCCAAAGGACCTAATTTATAATGATAGATTCAGTTTGCAGAATAAAATACAATTTTTTTTTGAGCACAGCTAAGCAGTGAATTTGTTTTGCTTGAACACTGTGAGTATTTGCTTAGGAAATTTGTTTTTCCTTTTTGTGGGGAAAAAATGGTGGGAGAGAGAAAAAAATAGATTTCTGTTAATTTGGAAAAATTTAATTGAGAAAAACGAGAGTTTGTTTATTGCTTGGGGAAAGATGATGCTCCTCAGAAAATCACTTCAATTGCCTATTTCATTTCTGACCTATAAAAATGTTAAAAACAACAATAACAACAATTAGCATTTCCCTAAAACACCTTCTTTCCTCCTTATGACTTGATTGGTTCCAGATATCTTGATACGACTTCCTTGTCTAAGAGCCACCTATTTTTAGTTTAGGCCTCGAATACTTAATGGATTTCTCAAGACCATACTAGTTGCCATATCCCTTACCATATCTTTTCCTTATGATAAAATACTTTCTGTAGGAGCCACATCTAGAAAGCTAAATGCCACAGTATCCTTGTCACATGTTGTGTTAGGGCAAGTAAACCTTCTTTTGTTCACTGTCCAATGACTCACAAGTGCCTCCTTCGTTCTAACATTGAACATGAACTGCTGGCATTGGAAACATCAACAACGATAATTTATATATTTTAAAATATTTCCTTTAAGTTTCAAAAGACAGGTTTACCTAGAACCACATTTCATGATTTGGTAACTCAGATGGGCCTCTCAAATCTGAAGACAGCTCTGATTCCATCAGCTGAGCTGGAGTTCTTGGGAAAGAATGAGTCTGGCCTGTCTTTCTAGAATTTTGTCATCTTTTAAGTCTAGTAGTAGGTACCACATATTAAATCAATTCATGGATACTTTATATACTGATTTGTTCTTTTTTACATTGTCTGTGAGACATGATATGGAGGCCTGCCAGAAAGTACTCTCAAGCTGTCACTATTTTTTGAAACTGCTATATCTATTTGACCAGTGAGGAGATGTTTTTTTTTTTGAGAGGCAAGAAATTTCAAGCTCACGTCTTCATCATCTTTAGAATATTTGTTGCTGTCAAAGTACCTTTTGGTGTTTTTTCCCAATGTGGAATGTGACGAGCAATGCATTGAATATACAATAATGTTATTTTCTAAAAACAGTGCATATTTTCTTGTGTGAACATGTACTACTTTTAAGAAATTTAGAAATGAATGCATTAGATTAGAGATCCTTTGAACACATTAATAAGAATGATAATGATAATAAAATCTAGCATTTAGCACTTTAAGGTTTGCAAAGCACTTCACATATGTTATTTCATTTTATCTTCACAATAACCCTGTGAGTCAAGCGCTATTGTAATCTCCATTTTACAAATGATGAAACTGAGGTTGAGAGGGGTTTACTGTTTTATCTGCATACTACACTGCTTTGCACAGTAACAAAATAATGTATTATATTCTAAAATATCAAATACATACATGCCCATATATGTTTCTACAAATGCATTATTTTAAGGATGGGAGACAGAGGAACAACTTTTTAAGAAATAATTTATTTAATTTTAGTTTTCAACATTCACTTCCATAAACTTTTGAGTTTTAAATTTTCTTCACCTCCCTCCCTTCCCCCCTTCCCAAGATGGTATGTAATCTGATAAAGGCTCTACATATACATTCCCATCTAACATATTTTCACATTAGTCGTGTTGTAAAGAAGAATTAGAACGAATGAGAGAAACCACCAAGAAAGAAAAAAAAAAGCGAGAGAGAGACAGAGACAGAGAGAGGGAGAGAGACAGAGAGAAGAAATAGTATGCTTTGATCTGCATTCAGACTCCATAGTTTTGTTCTTTGGATGTGGAGAGCATTTTCCATCATGAGCCTTTTAGAGTTTTCTTAGATCCTTGCATTGATGAGGAGAGCAAAGTTTATCAAAGTTAGTTATCTCAAAATGCTGCTATTATCATGTACAATGTTCTCTTGTTTCTGCTCATTTCACTCAGCATCAGTTCATGTAAATCTTTCCAGGTTTTTCTGAAGTCTGTCTACTAATCATTTCTTATTGTACAATAGTATTCCATTATATTCATATACCACAACTTGTTCAGCCATTCCCCAACTGATGGGCATCCCCTCAATTTCCAATTCTTGTCCACCATAAAAATAGCTGCTTTAAATATTTTTGTACATGTGGGTCCTTTCCCTATTTTTATGATATTATTGGGATACAGCCCTAGAAGTGGTATAGCTGCATCAAAGGGTAAGCACATCTTTATTGTCCCTTGGGCATATTTCTAAGTTGGTCTCCAGAATGGTTGGATCAGTTCACAACTCCACCAACAATGCATTAGTGAAACAGCTTTTTTAATGTTAGGCCAAAGTCATAATTATCACTTTTTGTTTGAGAGACAAAATCATGTGTTGCCTTTAACTTGGGTCAGGAAGTAGGATGGCATAGTGAAAAGATCATTTGTGTATGGTGACATTAATTCTAGTTCTTATTTACTTGTTCACCAGCTGTTTTAATTTTGGGTAAATAACTTGACCCTATTTGTTTTTTTAATTTATTTTTATCTTTAAAATGAAGATAATTATTTTCCCTATTTAATTTCCCAAGGCAATTCTGAGAACTAAATAAATTAAATAGGGAATATAATTACCTTACTTTAAGTATCCTTTTGTAGAAATGACTAGTAAAAACAATTTACCTGAGTTTTACATATACACTATATTTTTAAGACACTTTTGTTTCTAATGGTAAAGAGTGGTTGTCATATATAGAGACTATTAACATTTGTTACGTCTTCTGTATATCCTTAGTCCATTGGGCCTATCTCAGGGTTACTTTGATGAAAATATTTGTTCAGCCTCTGAGATGGGTGGGTGGGGGGAACAAGGAAAAAAACAGATGTGTTTTTTTAACAGTAGTATTGACAAGACTTACTTTTCAAAGCCTATTTTAGTTTTCAGACATATATATTTTGTTCATTTTCATTTCATAGACTTTTCCATAGCAACACAATGTGATATATAAGGAAAATTGAAAGTCAGGGAGAAGAAAGTTAAATCCTTAGGATATGAAAGGAAAGGAACTATGTTAGTGTCAATAATATATTTTATAAAAAACAACTCCTCTGAAATAAAGAGAATAATACTGGAATTCAACATAAGTTTTTAAGAATTGTTTTTCCCTAAGAACTTACTTTGAACATATAGTTAATCATCAGTCTCTCAGAAGATTGTACATCATTATTAAATATAAATTACACAATTTTCCACCATATGAAAATGTCATCATGAGATTCTTGTTGTCTTTTTTTAGCAGGAAGATGATTATTAAGCATATTGAATAATGATAGCAGAGCTAGACACTTTTTAATACTTATTACAAAATATAATTCGTATAATTTGCAGACCAAAGAGACAGTGACAGGTTAAAAGGCAATTGTCAAGGAGTTTATTTGATGACATAAATGTTTATAAAGAATAAAGTATAGATACCAATGAATCAAAAAGTGACTGGAAAGCTACCAAGCTGATGACCAATGCATTACTCAATGTAAAAATTTCATGACAGTCTGCCAAGTTTTGGCTAATGTGACATGTCACATTAGCAATGCTGGTTTTGGTGATTTCTTTCCAAGCATTAATAAACATTGTACCCTCCTCCTTCACCTTAGAGTTGTTTAAATGTCTATTCAGAGAGCAAAGAAAAGAGAGATGTTGATTTAAGTCTGCTGGAATATTTTACCTTGTAATTTCTGTAGAGTATCCATTTTCTTTTCTGGAAGCATTTGCTTATTTTTTACTATGTGTCCACCATTAAAGTTAGACTATAGCATATCATACTGGCTACCTAAACGCCCAGAAATAATTTTTTCTATGGTTAGATTTATGCCAAGAGAGCTGAGAAACTTCTTTAGCCAGTGAACACTTCATCTTGTCAAGTAGAAAAATAACACAGCCAAGTGCAACATCACTTTATAATATAAGCTTGTTTGTATGTGATATCTCATAGAGGAGGAACATGATTTCTGAATATGAGCAGTATTATGCCATTAAACAGCAAGAATCAGTAGAGAGAACAAAGTAGTTCAAGAAAACTTGACAAGAGATCTAAGTAAAGCAGATTATCCCTAGAGGATTTTGCATGGAACCGAAAAGAAAATGAAAACAGATGAAAAATGGTATACATTTGTCAACACTTATGTAACAATTAATTTTCCCCTATCATTGATAGAGGAGTTACTATATTTTACTCACAAATCATGGTCTTAAATGTACTGAATGAAGGTGAAGGGATAGGAATAGGGAAGAAGATAAGGAAGATAGGAAGTATCATGGGACCAAGTCAAATTAAGTCAGCAAGCATTTATCAAGTGCTTAGTATTTTCCAGCCCCTGTGCTAAGCATTGAGGAT
>NW_027186645.1:7096468-7149223 GCF_028583685.1 Petaurus breviceps papuanus | reverse complement strand
CTCACATTATAATGGAGTAAGTCAGTCAAAATAAATTCATTAAGTGTTGTGGATAAAATAAATGGCTGGTTTTTGCCAACCTCTGCTCTCAAAGAACTTGCAGGCTAATGGGGGAAAATATGAAAAAGCAATACAAAACTCTGCTCAAATAACATATATATATATATATATATATATATATATATATATATAATGGACTGGGGATAACTAGTAGAGGAAAGACACTAGAATTAAAAAGGAATAGGAAGGGTTTCCTGTAAAAGCTTGGACTTTACTTGTGACTTCAAGGAAGCCAGGAAAGCTACAAGGTAGAGATGAGGGTGGAGAGAGAATTCCAGGAATAATGAATAACCAATAACATGGTCTGAGTCAGAAAATGGAATGTATCCTGTGAAGAACAAGGGATCTGATATAATTGAATTACATAGTATGTTTGTGTGTGTGTCTGGGGTAGGGGAAGGCATAAAAAGACTGGAAGGGGAGAAAATGATGTTGTCAGAGCTGTACTTTAGGAAGCTAAATTGGTCATCTGATTGGAACATGGAATGGAGTGGGAAGAGTTTTTTGGTAGGGAGACCTACCAAAAAGTTCTAGCAATAGTTCAGGTGTGATGTGATGAAGGCCTGCACCATAGTTCTGGAAGTCAGAGGAGAGAAGAATGTGTATAAAAGAGTTTTAAAGTAAAAACTGACAGGTCTTGACAGCAGATTAGTCATGGAACTTGAGAAAGTGAGGAATTGAGGGTGATACCTTGATTGTGAGACTAAACGACTGGGAATTTGGTGGTGTTCTTGGCAGTAATAGGGAAATTAGGAAGTGAGGAAGGTTTTGATGGGAAAGAGAAATAATTCAGTTACAGACATTTTTTTAAACTTAAGATGTCTATGGACCATCCTTTTAGAGATACTAATATGGAGGTGGAGAGATAAGATTGAAGGTCAGTTGGTTAGAGTTGAATAAGCAGATTTTTGAATCATCTCAGCATCAAGGTAATAACTAAATCCATGAAAGCTAATGAAATCACCAAGTGAAATAGTATATATAGAGGTGACTACATAAAAACTATTAGGGAGAGGGATGGAAGGAATAAGATTTTATATAGGGGCCTCGTTATTTATCAACATCTTTCTTGATGGTACATTGAACTTCATTTTTGATACTGTGAAGGAACAGGGCCCCCAATCCCTTGTGAGTGATCACAAGCACTCTTTTCCACCCAGGAACTGGAACTTAGTCCCCTTGGTCCCCTGCTGCTGTAAGCACTAGTGCACCTCGTCACCTTGGATCTGTGACATCAGACTGCATATGTGCAATACCAAAGGATCCTGACCCTTGAACCAGCGGTCTGTTCCTGATCATTTGTCTGACCCCATTGCTGTCTGTGGGCTAAGAGCTCCTGCTGCTGCTACTGTTGCAGTTGCCTCTAATGCCAGCTTCTATCAGGCACTTAAAAAAAGACCTCATTTAGTTCCTATAACAACCTTGTGATATTATTGTGATATGTGGTATTGTTGTGATATGTGATATTATTGTGATATGTGGTATTATTATCCTCACTTTACAACTGAGGAAACTGAGGCAAATAGAAGTTCACTGATTTTGCTCAGAGTCAAGCACCTATTAAATATTTGAGGTTGGAACTGAACTCAGGTTTTCCTTACTTTAGGCCCAGAATTCTATCAACTCCAGCATCAGTTGCCTCTATTAGGAAGATAGAAGCTATATACAATGTAGATTGAAAAATATTGCGATAGGGTAAGACATCAGTAGCTGAAGGTCCCAGGAAGGTCCTTTGGGAATATATAGGATTTGACTAGAGCCTTGAAGGAAGTCAGGAAACTGAGATGAAGATGAGAGTGGATGGAGTATTCCAGGCATAGTCTCTAGCTAGTGCAAAGACAGGCCTAGAGAGATGGAGCATCATGATTGGAGAGCCCTAAGTAGAACAAAATTGCTGGAACATAGTATATGGAGGAGCATAAGCTGAAAAAAGATTGAAAACATAATATATGGGCCCTGTTGTGAGCTTAAATGGCAAGGGGATCCATGATGGAAGCCACAGGTCAGAGTCTTGATGAATCAATTCTCAAAATATCCAAAAGAAAGGGAGATACCAAATACTTAGGGAAAAAAATCATGGACTTCATTACCAAAAAAAAAAAAAAAGAACAGATGATATCATATACATGCTTTTCTATCACTACAAAATGTCTACTTGAATTATCTAAAGACACAATGACGGCATATTTGATGAGCAAGAAACATCTTCATAGTCACAGAATCGATTGAAAAATTAAGAATCTAACTTTGTTCATTGACTAAAAAATATATTTGAATCAAATAAGTGTAACAGTGCTTTAAAGAGTTTCTTCTAATAAGATGTCTCCACAAATATGCTAGTCATATAAGATTCCTTGAAAGATATGAGGGGACATTGTTTGATAAATCTTTAATTATTACTATCAAGTAAGGCCCCAAACAAGAAGATATGTGCTGACTAGAGTTGTTTCCTACTACCTTGGAAAATGACAAGAGTAGAGGTCTTATGGGTGTCTTATTTACATTTTGTGAAGATTCTCTTAGCTCCAGAATGAGACAGTCTCTTAAATGAGTTCTATGTTATCTCAAAAATATTTTTCTTACTATCCACATGGGAAGAATCAAGTAAATAAAAAGTGTTTATTGTCCAGAATAAGATAGAAAGCTTTTTTTCAGCTAACTGGCACCATGGAGAGAAGCCAGATTTGGAGTGAGGAAGACCTGAGTTCAAATGTGGCCTCTAACACCTACTTGCTGTATGATCTTGGGAAAGTCACCTGACCTCTATTTCCCTCAGTTTCCTTATTTATATATGAAATGGTGATAACAGTAGTATGTATCTCCCAGGGTTGTTATGAGAATAAAATGAGATAATAAGATAGTGCCCAACACAGAGTAGATGATTAATAAATGCATGTTAAATCTAAAATCTAAATCTGAGGCATTATCCATATTGCTTGTTCATAACTCCATAAAGCTAGGATAGGGTTAGCATATGAACTATAAAATGAAAGCAAAATTAAAGAGAAGGCAAATAGCCTAGACTACCTTTGAAAGATCATACACGGTTTTTTTTATCTGTGATGCAAATCACCTTGTTAATCAGATGGTGACTTGTGTCACAGATTATCAGAGTCTCTTGAGGATTAATATTATGCATTGTCAAAAGAACTATAGAGGTTTGCATGTTAGGCATGAATAGTCTCAATTATATTACCAAGAAAGAATCACAGAAGAGAAATGCCATAAAGAATATCATCAGAGAAACATATGATCAGAAAAGGAGATTAACTTGTATAGCAGGAATGAAAAATAACTGATTGACTGCTGATAAGTTTCATATATAACAGTATAATAGTCAAAGAGATATATGAAATCTCCATGAATTCTGGGTGACAAAATAATTCTTTTTTTTCACCATTTTCTTCTTCTTCTTTTTAAAGGCTGTTAATCAATGAAGTGAATACTCTTTGTTTTTGGAAAAGTATCAACCAGCAATACCCCCTACCTTGGACAATGATACTAAATATAAAATGGGATGATAGGATGTCATAAATATAACTGATCACAGACTGATAAGGAATTTTGATTTTCAAAGATTTATGAACTAATCAAGAACCTATTCTCTAAAGAGCTTCAACACTCCTGATATACACACATGCACAGCCAAACACATCTAGAAGTAAACATGTGCAAAAATTAATCCATTCTTCTATTCGTCCATTTGTACCTACATAGTTTATACTTGCCAGTGGTACGCTTGTACAGTTGAGCCAAATCCTAGTTTTATCAAAGAAAAACCAAGGGGTTACAGAGTACTTAGAAACTGCCATTGTCTGTGTCCAACAAAATTCTTAAATGCACTTTATTTCACTTGTATTATCGTATTATTTTATATATCAAGTGACAATAGCTGTTTCTCAAATCTCTTTGTGTCATGTTGAGATTTTCTTTTATTGATTCTGTGCTAGTTACTTCTCATTGTTCCTGGCTTAAGGAGCTTTCAGCATACTCTGGCTGAGTAGGAACATCCTTTTCTTACCTTTGTGAAGTCGGCACTTTATTTTTGGAATCTTCATGTGTAACTTTGTTCAAACCAACAAAACATTCACACAATTTTTATATCTCTGTTTAATAGAATTAAATTTCCTGGATATTTACATGACCATTCATTACATGATTATCTTAAGCTACTCCAGTTTTGTAAGAGAGTCAGAAGAATTCATTATTGATTTGCTAATGCAGCATTGGTTTGGTTTACTATTACAATAATTAATGCAACTGCTATTGTAGTTATTAAGCTGTTGTCCACCATAGGGTTCTTGCTTCAGGCTTAGTCAATTGATATTTCTTCATATTATGAAAACTGTGTGCCCCATGGAGATGAAACTTTTAGGATCCCCCTTTGTTTCCTCTTTTCCTGTGTATGCATATAGCTACAAAGCCATCACAGAACTGTTTGAACAGTACCTATGTCGGGATTTTTTTACAGTGTCTATGGGATAACTGGTCAGTTGTGTTCCATACAGATGTTCCAAAATTACAAAAATGCTCACTTTTCCTGAATCTCTTACTATATATCATCATTTAATTAGTTACTCTTTCAACATTTATTCAGTGTCTACTCTTTGTCAAGCACTGTACTAAGCATTGAGGGGGACAAAGAAAAAAAAATCCTTATCCTATGGGAGCTTATAGTCTAATGGGAGAAATAGCAATTATATAAATAAGAAGATGCAAGATAAAGAGTAGATGGAAGCTAATGTTCAAGGAGAAATTACTAGAAGCTGGGAAAACATGTAAAGATCTCCTGCACAGGGGCGGCCAGGTGGCGCAATGAGTAAGAGCACTACGTTGGGAGACCTGGGATCATTTCTGGGCTCAGATACTTGGCACCCACACAAAATAACTGGCTGTGTGACCTTGAGCAAGTTACTTAACCCCAATTGCTTTTAAAAAAAAAAGACCTCCTGCAGAAGATTTTTAAGCCAAGGACTGAAGGAGACAAAATTGAAGAGGTTGAGCATTTCCAGAATGTTAGCCAGTGGAAAGGCAAAGAGATAGGATATTAAGTGGAAGGAAGAATAGCAAATAAGTTAGTTACTATGATTGGATTTGTGAGTGTTTGGAGGGTAGTTATATGTACAACTGGAAAGGTAGGAAGGGGCTGTGTTATGAAGAACTTTTAAATGGTGAAGAGAAGAATTCAAATTTGGTCCTACAACTAATAGGGAATCAGTGGAGATTATTTTATAGAGAGGTGACTTGGTGAGATTTATTCTTTAGGAAAATCACTTTGGCATCTGAGTGAAGGATGAATTGTAATGGAGTAGGACTTGAGACAATTAGAAGGCTTTACAGTAGTCCAGGCAAAGGGAAATGAAAGCCTAAGACAGAGTGTTGACTGTGTGAGTATAGAGGAGACATATATAAGAGATGTTGTGGTAGACCTGTATAAAGTTAAGAAATGAGATGATTTAGAAACTGATTGTATATGTGGAGTAAATGCAAATGAGTAGTTGAGGTTGACACTGAGGTTAGAAACTTGGTGACTGGAAGGGTGGTGGTACCTTTAACAGTAATAGAGATGGATTTGAGAAGAAAAAAAAAAGATAATGACCTCTATTTTGGTTATTCTGAGTTTGAAATGCCTATTGGATATCCAGTAAGCTGCTAGTGATGTTATTTAAACTCAGAAGAAAGACTAGGACTGAACATGCATATCTGAGAATTATGTTTTAAAAAGACAATAGTTAAATCTGTAGGAAGATGAGGAGAGTCCTAGTCAGAGCCTTGGAGGGCACCCACAATTAGTGGACAAGCAAAACTGAGAAAGAGTAGTCAGACAGGAGGAGAACCAAGAGAGAACAGTGTTACACAAACTATAGAAATCAGAATATCCAGGAGAGGTGATCAGTAATGTCAATGTTGCATAGGAAAAGTGGGATGAGGAACACAGGTTTGGAAATTAAGAGACCTTTGAAAATATTAGAGTAAGTAATTTCAGTTGAATGATAAGGTTAGAATCTAGATTAAAGAG
Organism: Petaurus breviceps papuanus; assembly: GCF_028583685.1. NCBI lineage: Eukaryota > Metazoa > Chordata > Mammalia > Diprotodontia > Petauridae > Petaurus > Petaurus breviceps. Next base: position 7,143,144 of record NW_027186645.1, on the reverse strand, counting down.
GGTGAGAGGAGAAGAAGTATAGGCATCTAGTTTAAAAAGAAGAGAACACATTCATTTAATGGAATATTACTGTGTTGTAAGAAATCATAGGTATGATGAATATAGAGCAGCATGGAAAGATGAACTGATGTGGAGTGAAGTGAATCCAGCAATGAAAACAATATGCATGACTACAGCAATATGCAATATGAAAATAAAATCCATGGGGTGGCCAGGTAGCACAGCAAGTAAGAGCACTGGCTCCAGTGTTGAGAAGACCTGGAGATCGAATCCCGGGCTTGGACACTTAGCACCCACCCAGAAACACCTGGCCGTGTAACCTTGAGCAAGTTACTTAACTCCGATTGCTTAAAAAAAAAGAAAAACAAAGAAAAGAAAATCCATGCAAACAAATCAAAAGTGAATTTGCAAAATTATAAAGAACAACCATATTTCCAAAAAGAGATGTAAGAAGATACCTCTACCCCACCATTATATAGGGGGGAGAGGGAGATTCACAAGCATGGTACATTATACATATTTTCCATAAATTCATTCCTCACTGATTTTTTCTTTTCTTTTTCATTTTTTTCTTCAAAAATATTTACTATATGGAATGGCTTTCTGTGAGGGGAAGGGAAGGATCCTGAAAGAAATTTTAGGGATGTGAAAAAAATATATGTATATTTTAAAGCAATTGGGGTTAAGTAACTTGCTGAAGGTTACACAGCCAGTTATTTCTGGGTGTGAAGTATCAGAGGCTGCATTCGATCCCAGGTCATCCCAACTCTGGAGCCGGTGCTCTTACTCACTGTGCCACCTGGCCACCCCTAAGCAAGTGGGGTTAAGTAACTTGCTCAAAGTTACATGGCCAGGTGTTTCTGGGTAGGTGCTAAGTATCTGAGCCCAGATTTGATCCCAGGTTATCCTGACTCTGGGGCTGATGCTCTTACTTGCTGTGCTACCTGGCTGCCCCCATTCATTTGATATTAATTAAATTTGGAGCACTGTGTTGATTTTCATCTTAATGTCTGTAGAGAATTATCCAGAAGAAGAATCTAGGGTCACTCATTGATAGTATGGAGTTTTGTTTAACTCAGCTAAGGTGAGTATATATAATATATGCAAAAAATATGTGTCTAGTATTAATACTGTTACAAAAGGGTAATACATCTATATGTAGTACATGAGGGATAAATATGAATGAGAAGATGAAAATGGCACCAAGGTTTTGAACCTCCAAGTTAGAAAGACATATTGACAGTGGGATTCTGGGTAAGTAATATAAACTCCCATTGTCCCTGACAGTCCTCTAAATCTGAGATAAATAACTTGCAGAGCAGGTGCCAGTTACATTGATAAAGACATTTTCCTCACCAGGAGTTCCCGCTAACAATGAAATCACGAGTCCAGCCTTCCCCCTTCTCTTAAGGTGGGCATTTGCTTGTTCATTTGATTGTGAAATCTCCATTTTTTAAATTTCTACATACACAGAATGTATATATGCATTTATATGTAATATATACATAAATACATATACATATATTCATGATAGAGACAGACAGCAACCGCTCACAGGTTAATAGAAAGCTTGACTGGTTGGCAGCAATGTTGCAATTAAAAAATATTTTACAATGTCACTTTGTATAATAAATAAAATAAAGACTTTATATTGATTCTTAAAAAAAAAATTATTTGGGGGCAACTAGGTGGTACAGTGAATAGAGAGCCAGCCCTGGAGTCAGGAGGACCTGAGTTCAAATTCAGCCTCAGACACTTAACACTAGCTGTGTGAGCATGGGCAAGTAACTTAGCCCCAATTGCCCTGCATTTCCCCTCTCCAAAAAGCAAAAAAATAAAAATTATTTGGATGCATGGGCATTGTAATCACCTTCAAATTAAATTCAAATGCACTTAGTCCATTTTTCCCATACTACTGATTCAGTGTTTTCAAGTATACTCAGTGTTGGGATTTCCTAGCTATTTATATGTAAATGGACATGTCTTCTGTAATTGGCAGGAGAATAACCTGCTAGCCGCCTAGTAATCTAATCTAAGTAGCACATTCTTTTGTCTGTTATCCATTCATAATGGCATTTGAGGGCAAACAGTTTGATCCTTCTGTCAACATTACTTCCCTGTGCAATAAAGTGAAAAAAGAGGAAACTTTACTTTTAAGATTAAATGTTGCATTTTTTCCCTGTGTATTACACAACCCCAAGTTCTAGAAGGATCTGGGAGATATAATTAGCTCCTTATAATTGGGAGTAGGAAATTAATTTTTTTGCTATAAATGTAGTAGGAAGGAGATTAAGTGGAAAGAGAGGACTAAAAGCATAGTCAACAGACCCAGATTTAGTATCTGTGAACCTGCTTTTGAATCCCAGCTCTGCCACTTTCTCAGTAACCTTGAACAAGGCATTTTTTTGCCTTCTTGTTTCCTCACCTCTAAAATGAGAGTGTCATACCAGATAACATTTAAAGTTCTTTCTACCCTTCTTGTCCTGTCTTGTCCTCCCTCTCTGCAAGAGTGTTTATTTTATTTTCTTCTTGCAATGACAAGTCTTAAAGGTGATCTGGGCCTTCTGACCTTTCAGAGGAATGACTACATTAATAATTTTACAGATCTTTTAAATATTTTATATTTGTGACATCAGCAAGAAAGGAACTAATTATTATAGTATGGGTGTACATTTTACCTAAATTTTGTGCGTTAGAAATCATTATCCAGAATAATTTTTTTAACTCATTAACATTAGTAAAGGCATAGGAACCTGTTAATAAGTTCGTCCTTATGGCCTGTGGCCTGGAGAGGTCTTGATTATGTCCACTTTTCTCCCTGGAAAGCCTCTACCTTATCTTTAATTGTGGTAGTTGGTGCTACCTCTAACCTCTACAATTTGATAATGAAGTCTTTTTTGTAGTTCTCAGAATTGCAAAATTGAATGGAACTTTATAACTATCTTGTCCAACCCCATACCTTTCCAGAGAATTCCCACATAACCTTTCAAACAAGCAGTTATTTGGCATTCTCTTAAAGACCTCTAATGAGGAGGAATCTACTACCTCTAATCCTGTATTTCTTTGTTTATTAAATTAAAAGAAAACATTTTTTCAAAAGACTGAACCTCTCCTTTACCCACGCTAAAAACATATGGGTTTCCCACAGGCCTTGTCCCTTTTGGAATGGGAACTCTTTTGCCCCTGGGCCATTTCTCCCCTCCTTAGGCGATTTGCTGACACCTTCATTCCATGTTAATGCTGACTTTGATGCAGATACCCAAAGTTTTAGCCCATAGCAACTCAGAACTATGGATTTTAAGAAATCAGGGATTATAGGAATGCACCAATATTCCAAACTAATTCTTGGGAAGTTATTACTTTCTTTAAAACAAAGCACCTATTATTATTTGTTTTTAGATCACCTGCATTTCTAAATATGTATATTCCTCCTTCATTTTTTGTTACACTGAGAAGGAGTCCCAGTAAGAAAAAATTTTTACCCTCAGGTAAACATCTTATATTCCTACAACTGATGGTCTCATAGTGTGGTTTTGTAACCCATGGCCATCTTGGTAACCTTCCTGTGAATACTGTCCATTTTATCAATATCCTTCCTATTTTGTAAAGCAAACACATACCCTCAAATTAAATCCTCCACCCATAACAAATATCATTAAGAAGAAAAATAATGTTAATGTGAGAGATGACTCATAGTGAAATTTCCTCATTTCTTTTAACTCCCTGTTACATTCCTATCTCTTTTCCATCCTTTGTAAACCACAAGAGAAGCTGGCGAGCTTCCACATTTTGCACTCCCTTACAGATGCCATTTGAGCAACAGGTGCAGTGCCCTTTCTCATGAGAAAGATTAAAAACCTTTTTCTGATCTCAGACTCAGACTCCAAACTTTTCATCTCACACATTAAGATGAAATTCTTTTTTTTTTCACATTTAATTTTTTTCTATTACATGTAAAATTTTTTTAACATTTGTCTTTTAAAGAAATTTTAATTTCATAATCTTTCTCTTTCTCCCTCCAACCCCTCACCCCTTCTTTGAGAAGGCAAACAATTTGATATAGTTTAAACATGTGCACTCATACAAAAAGTAAAATGGAGTTCTAAAGCATTATCTGTGGAAGGATTTTTTCCTATTTTGAAAATAAGTTGAAAAAATAAAGTAAAGCTGAAAGTGTGAGGTACAAAGATAGATGTAATAAAATGCAAAGATGATTCCCTTTCAGGTGTAAAAATGATGCACTACACATATAGACTTTGTGTTACTGGTTTTTTTCCTGTGTTATTCTGAATTTGTGAGGTTTTACCACAAAATTTTACCATCTACGACATAAAACGGGGAAATGTTCACTGTAATATAGTAGTTCAGATACCTGACAAAGGACACAATTCAAGGAAGTCTAGTGGGGATTGAGATGCTACTTAACCCTTGTGAGGCTTATTGTTTTTCAGTAAGGTATGGGGGTTAGAGGTAGGCTATCTCTGCTCTGCCTTCCAGTGACTGAAAAATTTTCATTGGCTTCCCATCTCAGATCAATTCATATATTGATTCCTCCATGGAGCCTTTCTTGAGCCTTCTTCTCCAAATGAAAGAGATTTCTTCCATTTCTGATTTTTCATAGTACTTTATCTGTACTTTTCCTTTGCAGTAATCAAATTTGTTGCTAGTCATTTATGTACTGTACATTTCTCCTCCAAACTCCTCCCCTGAATGGTAAGCTTTTAGGGCACAACTTTTGTCAACCCATTTAGATGGTATCTTTGCACATGGTAGGTAGTACTGGGTACCTACCTACAAGGGTAACTGGGTGGTGCAGTGGATAGAATGCCCAGACTCAAGTCACAAAGACTCAGATTCTGGAATTCAAATCTGACCTCAGACACTTGCTAAGTGTGTGACCATGGGCAAGTCACTTAACCTTGTTTGCCTCAGTTCTGTAAAACTGGGCTGAAGAAGGAAATGGCAAACAACTCCAGTATCTTTGCCAAGAAAATCCAAAATGGGATCAGGAAGAGCTGGACACTATTCAAAAAAATGCATAAACAAAAACAATGGGGGAAGCTAGGTGAATAGAGCACCGGCCCTGAAGTCAAGAGGACCTGAGTTCAAATCCGGCCTCAGACACTTAACACAAATACTAACCATGTGACCTTGGGCAAGTCACTTAACCCCAATTGCCCTCCAAAAAGCAAAACAATAACAACAACAACAAAAGGTACTTTAATAAATGCTTATTGAATTCATTGAACTGGAAAATAATAATGAAAAGAAAAAGTATACGGAAGAAAAATGAACCCCTCCCCAAGAATAAACAATAAACTAGGCCACAAATATTGCTTATAATTTCTATTTCAATTCTTTTCTCAGTAAATGTTCAATAAATATTTATTCACTTACTGTTTACTTAAGCTTATGAAATTGATTATCATGCCTATTTCACTTGATTTAGGGTTTTTTGTTAATATGGACACCAGCAGATTATACATATTAGTTTTCCTTTCAATAGTTACATAATTTGTCTTCAAATTATGAAAGACTTCAGCTGGCACTCTCCATTATATGTCTAGGTAAATCAAGTTTCTAATTTTATTTTGGCTAGACATAGCTAGGTAATTAAGATTATAGATTTTGGGGAGGACCTCAGTTACCTGGATAAATTGAGCCAATTGATTCACCCAAACCACATATTCATATAAATGATCATTTTTAATATGAGAATATAGTCAGAATTCACCATCTGTTTTTGTTTTTACCTGATGTAGAGAAGACATGACTTTGGAAACTTAATTTCAGTTTAACTATTTTGTACCTGATGCCAGGAAAATGACAGAACCTGCCCTTAGGATACAGTTAGACATGTGAAATCTCATCAGATACTGGTTCCTGCATCACTTCCTCTTGTGCACAGAAGCAAATATGTTGGGGTCTACTGTAGCCATGAAGTTCTGTCCACAGTTATGCTAGTATATTATGTGTGTTACATTAGATATCCTTTCTTTTCAAGACATAAGTGGTAGTTAGCAGAAAACTGTCATGGCAGTTTTCTGTTTTATTTGACTTACAGCAAAAAAATGTATTTCAATGGATTTTCAGTTGTGGGATGAGGGCTATTAGAGTAAAAGTTCAGAAACTTTCTTTAAAAAGAGCATAAGAAACCTGCTACAAGGATCTGGGGAATATGAAAGTTAGATAAAGCAGGACGTGGGTACCTTGGGTGGTGATGGTCACCTTTCTTTTTCCATCTGTAGTCCTAGAGATATAAAAGTCAAATTGTGTGTGTGTGTGTGTGTGTGTGTGTGTGTGTGTGTGTGTAGGTATTACTTAATGTACCATGACTTGTGCAAGTGAGTATCTGAAAAATTATTATATGTCAATTATTTTAGTTTAGTTACTTCAAGAATGCCCCCTTCTAATGTTACCACTTTAGCTCCCACAGTGATGGCAGAGAGAGGTGAAAGAGGAACAGGCATTTTATTGGATATCTGCCAGGCACTTTATTAAACACTTTACAAATGTCTGATTTAACACTATATGAAACATTATTTATGATATGTAGGATTAACTTAAATTTGTTCATATTACCAGTTTCTCTCTTTCAATAAAGTCCTCTTGTAGATGCTCTTATCATTGTATGGAGGTAATTCTGTGTTCCTAGAGGCCGTGCTTATAAAGCACAAGCTACAAAGGCTTTTGGAGGGGGCCAGCAACAGTCTATGGCTATTTGTCTCAGCCTAGTCAAGTTGGTAAAACTTGTCACACAACTTGTCACACAAAACTTGCAAGACTTGTCACACAACTTAACATTGGGTTAGCCAGTAGATTATTGAATTTTGGTCACAGAATCCTCAAAAGACTATCCCTAAACTGTAAAGAATTAAGATCTGTATAAATAAAGGGAATACCTAATTTCAAGTCACTGGTTTCTGAAGTAGAGAAGGAGCTTCTTCTTAAAATCTACAATACTAAGACCATATTTGGTTAGTAGTTGGCCAGAAAATATGAGAAATAGTATATTTAGAGCATTTTATTTTTAAGATTTAGAAGAGAGGCAGCCTGGCATAGTGGATAAAGTGAACTTTAAATCAGGAAGGTGTACTAATTGAATACTGCCCCAGATACCTACTAGATACTTGAATCTGGGCAAGTTGTCTCACTTCTTTGGCTATAAACTTTTTCATCCATCACACAATGGGATTGGATTCAATGATCTCTAAGGTCTCTTCTGACTCTAAGACTATGGTCCTCTTGCTCTAGGGTTATACAGTCATATAGTGGCAAGCCATAGCTATTTTCTCTTGCTAGACAAGTAACTGAGAATCATGTATGGAGAGAGTTCAATACTTTTTTTTTTGTTGGTTGGTTGTTCTTAAGAAATTTGGACATCAAGGCATGAAATAATATACTTTTGATGGAATAAATGGAGGAGTTAAATCATGAAGAGAACCTAGTCTTGTTGCAAAGAAGCTACTAATGTTAGGGAAATAATAGTATTTCCAAGGTAGTTCACAGTATGATTTAGGAAGTATTACTAAGTCTATAGAAAACTAGATTCAAGCTATTTTGGAGATTTTCCCAAAATGAACAATAGTGTCAATAAACTAAAATTAAAATGAACTCCTTGTTTCAGTTGCCAATACTATTAAAAATAATAGTAGACATAATGACAATAGTAATACTAGCATTATTAGCATTTCTATGGGACTTTATGGTTCTCATATATTTCATTTAATTCTCATAATACCCCTTTGAGGTGGTTGCAAATCTTATCTTCATTTTATTGATGAAGAAAATGAGGCTGAAAGAGGGTAAATGATGTGTCCAGGGTCCCATAGCTAGCAAGTGTCTGAGGTATAATTTTAATTTAGATTTTCCAGACTCGAAGCCTAGCGCTCTGCCTACTGTGCCACTTAGCTGAAATGAACAATGTCCATTGTACCCATTGGGAATTCACAGTCTTCTAGGGACATGAGCTATGTAATGAAAGGAGTATTCAAATTGTAATCAGAAAATCTAGCTAAAGTCTACCTCTAACAGCATGGAACAGTGGAAAGGTATTAGTTTCAGAGTGAAAAGAGTTGTTTTCAGAGACAGAGGCTTTGTGAATTTTGAACACTTTGTTTTGATCTATTTCCTCATCCCTAATCTGAGAGAATTAGTCTAACTGAGCTATATTCCTTCTTTATATAGTAACTGTAACTATAGCAAAATATTTAATCTCTGCAATCCTTAAGTACATAAAATGTAAAAAAAAGAGTTAATAATATGTGTACTACTTATTTTAAAGGAAGCTACATGCTTTTCCTAGGCAGCTAGTCAGTACACTGGATAGAGAAGTAAACTGGAATCAGGATTACCTAAACATAATCTAGTCTCAGACATTAGCTATTAGACAGTGAGCATTGCTTAGTCTTTATCTACCTCTATTTCCTTATTTGTAAAATGGGGATATGATGACACCTACCTCCCAGAATGATTTTGAGGATAAATGCACAGATATTTTTAAAAACCCTTTGTGAAGCTTAACATATTATGTAATACTGTTTATCATCATCATTATTTTTACTATTATTAATTATAGGGGTTTTGTGAAAGAAATACTTTGTACATATTAATCATCATTATGTTGCAGTCATTTCTGACATGAAAATCTCTATGTATACCTTTAATATGATTCTTTATCACTTTAAAATTAAGTAAGAATTTAAAACATTACACACCTTTACAAATCCTTTTACCAGTAAGTAGGATGATATGATTCTAAAAGTATGGTTATTTTTTTCAATCTTACTTAGTTCTGTCTTAAAACACTCTTCTTTGAAATGCAGTATAGTAAGGCCACTTCCAATAATTTTGATTATGTTACATTCAATATATTGGAAGTGAAGGGGGCATTTTTTTTGTCTTCTCACCTCATGTATATATGTTTCCAGTCTTTTATGCCTGAAATACGTGTGTTGGAATCCAGGGCTTTATACCAATCACACAGTACAAAGGCCTGATTCTCTTAAGAATATATCAAGGACATTGTGTTCCATTTTTATAATGAAATATAGATTTCCCATTAAAAGCCAAATCCTTTCTTTCAAAAGTTGAACAGGATTATACTTTCAAAAGTAATTCCATCTGGTTAAACTGAGAGTAGTGAGCAAAGTTCCACACATGAATATTTTCAGTCCTCTTAGCATTTTCATTTGATTATGAGTTTGATAAATTCTCTTTCATTTTAAGCTCTTGCTTTTCATAATTTTCTTTTGTGGCAGCCTAATATCTATAGGAATATTGGGCCCCATAATACTGCCTCCTTTGCATAAGTCATATGTTTTAGCTGTTTTACTGCTAGTTTAAAAATGGCTTTTGAAGACTTTTAGGACTCTTCAGGAATCAACCTGGATTTCTTTATGTTCCCTTTCAACTCTGCCCTTTTTCTTCTTTAAAGTAATTTTCCAAAGAAAGCCTGTGGTCCTGGAGTTCTTGTACAAGAAGGAGCTTCTGCAGTTATCTAGGCCACACCACTTGTTTTATAGATGAAGAAATGGCAGGCCAGATAAATTAAATGGTTTGCCAAGGTCACACAGTAGTAGATCTGGAATTAGAACTCAAATCCCTGACTTCTAGCGCAGTGCTCTTTCCTTATGCTATGATCCTAAACAAGATGACACTGACCTCCTTTTTTGTCATTATTCTTTAAAAAGTAGACCCAGACTTCTTTGTTTTCTATTTCACACACTATCTATCTTCCTACTTATTACTACACTTGCAAACAATTCAATTCCATCTATCCTCATGCATGAGTGGTATTTTATATGGTCCAGCAGTTTCTGCTCCCTCATTCTGAATGCATAATCTACCTGTTGTCTTGCTTCTTCTATTGTTGGACTGGATGTTGCCACATTGGCTAAATGATATACACAGAGGAATAAAAGAACGAATGAATGAGAATAAAAATGAATTCATTAAACATCATGAAACAGCTATTGTGCTAAATGCAGAAACAGAAATTTGAAAGAGAGAAAATCCCTACACTCAATAAGCATATACTCAAATATTGGATGACAGGCATAGAGGGAATGGTGTTTTGCTCTAGGTGATCATTTAACTGATGATTTGATTTAAAAGGCAGTTAACTGATAGAGCCTTTTCAGAATTTATGGTATTGTTGATTTGCTTACCTCAGAGAAAGAAGTGAAAAAAGGTATAGATAAGAATGGGGGGAGGTAAGGTCAGATTAGAGAAAGGGAAAGATGACTTGATGGTATAGAAATAGTACTAGGGAGATGAGCTGGATAACTTCAAACCTTAAGACTGTATGACCCTTGATTTATCACTTTCATGTTGGGAAGGAGACAGAGCTAAGTGGAGTCAGAGAGAGCTGCAATTGCCCATTATTATTACCTTTTAATTCATCTTCTATTAGATTTTTAAAATAATATTTTATTTCCCCCCAATTATAGGCAAAAATAATTTTTAGCATTAAAAAACATTTTGCATTCAAAATTCTATTTCTCCCTCCCTCTCTCCCCTCACCTGCTCCTGAGATAGGAAGGAATCTGATGTAGTTTATACATTTGCAATCACATGAAACATTTTCATATTGGTCATTTTTTACAAGAATATTTGAATAGAAGGAAAGAGAAAGAAAGAAAAAAGAAAGCAAACAAGCAAGCAAGAAAGGTAGTATTTATCAGTCTGTATTCAGACAACATCAGTTCTTTCTCTGAAGGCAGATAGCTACTTTAGCTTTCTCAGCTGTCTCTAAGGGTCACTGCTGGTGCTGCCATCATGTATGCTTCATGGGGGCCATACCCTGGTGTCACAGACTTCTCATGCTGACCTCCTAAATTGTCTTAAGTTGAAAAAAATCTCACCTCTACTTTTTTGTGGCTCTGCTATTCCACAATTTGATTTGAAGCATTATTTTAAAATTGTTTGGAAGGGAGTTTTGATTGAGTTCTATGTTGCTGTCTCTACTTCACCACGTTGTCTCTTCCTGAAAATTAATATTTTCAAAGTTATAAGAAAAAATTTGGTGAGATAAGTTTTATCTCTACACTAAAAAAGTTTAACCAATTTTATTAAAGTGACCAACCATTTTAGGCAAACATGTAGCTAACTGAATCAAATAGTTAATTATTGGGGGCAGCTAGGACCGGCCCTGGAGTCAGGAGGACCTGAGCTCAAATCCGGCCTCAGACACTTAACACAAAAACTAGCCTGTGACCTTGGGCAATTTACTTAACCCCAATTGCCCTCCAAAAAGCAAAAAAAAAAAGCATATTTTGACTATATGTACTATTTACATATTTATTTGCATATTTATATATTACTTACATATGAATTTAAACATTCATTCCCTCAGAATAATTGAGTCATATGAGTATTATAGATGTAGCCTAAATAAACTTCTTTAGATATCAGCCAATACATATTCTGTACCTTCTATGCACCAGTCACTGTGCTAATTGCTGGCGACACAAAGAAAGTCAAAAGAACCTTGCTCGCAGGGATCTCACAGTTTAATGGAAGAGAAAACATGAAAATAACTATATACAAACACACTACAGAGAGGATATATAGAAAATAATCAATAGATACAGAGCACTAGCATTAAAGGAAATCAGCAAAGGCTTCCTATAAAAGGTAGGTTTTAACTGAGAACTGAAGGAAGCCAGGAGGCAGAGGTGAGGGGAAAGAACATGTTAAAAGCCAAGTTTTGTGGACTGGCTGTTAAGCATTCTGCATGTAGCAGACGAGGGTAAAAATCTGGAGTAAATGTCTAGTTTTACCAAGGAAAAGTGTTTGTTTTCTTCACATTTATATTACATGGTTTAACTCTCTATCTTTTGAAGGCTTTTTCATCACAGAAATAGCCCTGTACTTGGTGAAAGCTATAGTGATTCCTGTGTAGATTGCATGCATTTTGAAATCACTATCTGCCTCACTCTGCGGAGCAGATAACATCATGTCCAATTAGTACTGGTTCTCACAGTGCTGCCTCATGCTTTTACTGAACACTCAAGATGACTATACAACAAAATATAAACTGGCTTTTTTTTCCCAGTGGAAAACAGATTTAGGAAATTATTGAATTTTCTTACTTCTGAGAAATAATATCAGTACAAATAACAAAAGATTGGTGCAGTTGCTTTGAAATTGAAACTTAAAAAAAAGGAAACCAATGTTCCTAAAGAATAACTATACTCTGCACATGATTAATACTATGCATTCCAGACTAAGGGTATTCTCAATGCATATAAGTTTTGTTTTCTAAGATAACTGGCAGTTTGCTTCGATATGTGCAAAGTAAGAATTGGGTTATTCTTTTGGACTGGACAGAAAAATGATTAAGGGGAAGACAAAAATCTTTCTATGTTTTTAATGAGTTCTTTTCATGAAATTGTTGGGGGGGGTGCAGTTTGAGGGGCAAGAGTATTACCAGCCTATGTGTGAGGTATTCCTATTTTTTCCTACTGTGGACTTGTATAGTAGTAACATGGAGTCTTAAAAAAGATGTTACCCTCAAGAGTAGACTCATGATTTTTGCAGTACAATCTAATGCCCATAGATTCTTTCTTGGGAGTCAGATAGAAGTGCCAGAGATATCATTCTGAGATAAGAGTAAGCAACAGGTTCTAAAAAGGACTGATAATTCCACCAACCTTGCCAAACTGAATTACTTCATCTAGGAACAAAAGAGTCTAGTCTGGCATTCTAGTAAGATTAATTTGGGGCTGGGTTGACCATAGAAAAGAGGGGGAAAAATGTCAGTGAAAAAGCAGAAAACTCAATCCCATCATGGCTATTGCAATTAACATTTTCAATGAACACCAGGGCTTTCTATTCCTATAAACTTAGACTTGTAGCTTTGTGATGTTTTTTTTTTCCCCTTGCTATTTCAAATTCCTCCATTTCCCTATAGTTCTTTGCAGCAACAATCCTAAGAAAATTGAAGAAAAGTTCTTTGCTTGTTTCAGAGATACAAGGGAATGGGAAAGGGAAAAGATTAAAACATACATTTTTTTTTTACCATAATAAGAGCTGGGTGAATGAAGTGAATGAAGTAAATCCTCTAGAGGAAAGAGGGTGATCGCAGTGTAACTGAAAGCAAGCTTAGAAGGTTATTATGGAACCAACCAGGCCAAGAGATGGTTAAGTGTCATCACCCAGCATCTTCCTTCTAGCACTGCCTGCACCATTACTGATTTTGTCTATATCTTGCCTTGTATGTTTTTAAACATTTGCCTCCTCCCCCTTAACTTCCCTACTCAATGTCCATTGTATACATCCAAGTTTTCTGCTTCCATTCCTCTGTTCTTGTCTCATCTCTCATTCAATGTTAATCTCAAGTTTCAACCCTATTTTGTTTTATATCTCTCTAATTAATGTAATATGCATTGTTATATATGCTGGGGGTAGAGTGGTTAGAAGACTGAACTGAAAAAAAAGTACAGTTCCTTGGTTCAAAACAAAACAAAACATGGACTTTGATTTATGGACTTTACATTTTAATATTTATATGACATAGGTACAAGGGTGTGTGTATAAATATATATAGTGTTGGGGAGAATGTAACATATTACATATATAGGGGAATTTAAACATGCTATGCAAAGTCTGAGGAAGGAAGGATTTCATGGAAAATGGCATACCAAGTATAGAAATGATAATTTAAATTAAGTAAACATAAGGGAATAATGACCAGAACTATACTTGGGACTTGGGGAATTTCAAGTTTTTATTCATGGAATTTATAGTCTAGTAACCATGATATTAATAGTTAATTATATAGAGCTTTAAAGTTTTCAAAGTACTTTGCATGTGTTATTTCATTTGGTCCTCATAACAACTATGTGATGTAAGTACTTTTTACATTTTAGAAATGAGGAAAGAGAACCTCAAAAGTTAAGTTATTTGCCCAAGATCACATAGCTAGTGTCAGAAGTAGGATAATAACTCAAAGATTTTCTGGATTCCATATGAGTCTTTTCCTTATTTCTTTGATCTCTTTGGGAAATATGCCTACCAGTGATATGACTGAGGCAAAGGGTACATTTGATGAATTTTGAACATATATTCAAATTTCTTTGCCGAATAGCTATGACAAATCATAGTTATACCAATATAGATCTTAGGGTGCCTTCTCAGAACTTATCTGAGTATTGTCATTATCCTTTTGGCTATTGTTGCCAAAGTGATGGTAGAATCTCAGAATAGTTTGAATTTGTATTAGTGACTTAAAGCATGTTTACATGGTTATTGGCATCTTGCCTTTCTCCTTTGAAAGCTATCTATATTCTTTCGCTACTTATCTTTTGGGGGGGAGTGATCTTGTTCTTATATATTTGAAACAACTTCTTAAATATCTTGGATAATTATCTTATTATCTTGCTACAAATTTATTCTCTCTCTCCTCTTTCTGCATATATATGTAATATACACAAATATATATATGCATATACACACTTAAATTTTAATCAGATACCCATTTCCCTTCTAATTTTGACTTAATTATGTTGTAAAAACATTTTCAATTTGATGTAACAGTAATTATCCACTTTATATCCTGTGATCCTCTATGTTTTATTTAGTTAATACATTCCCCAACTTTACAATTAGGAAAATATCTTCTCCCATGATCCTTTAAGTTGTTTATGTGATATAACCTCCTATATCAAGGTCATCTACCCATTTGGAACTGATTGTGGTATATTATATAAATTATTTAAATAGTAGTAAATCAACTATTTAGCAGACTGTTTTCTACTTTTCCAGCAATTATTTACAAATAAGATCTCTTATTCCAGTAAATGGGGATTTAAAGGTTATCAAATATTTTAGTACTATTTTGTTTATTTCTGAATCACACATTCTTAATCTGATTCAGTAATAAACTTTTCTGTTTTTTTGAACTAGCATCAAATACTTTTTTATGATTTCTACTTGATAGTATAATTTTATATCTGATATTGCGAGGTCTCTTTCCTCTCACCCTTTTTGTTTTCTGTGTTATTCATTATCTGTTTTTTCTTCTTATAAATTTCATTAATTATTTTCTTAGCTTTATCAAGCACCCTAGCACACCAAGGAAGGCCTGCTAGCATAAGTTCTTTGATATGCTTTTCTAAAGGAAAGACAATTTTAAAGGGGTCAACAATCTTACTTCAGTTACAAATAAGTAGAAAGAAGTGAATACCCAAAAAAGAATCCAACATACAGGGCCCCAATTGTCTGAACAAAGTAATACAACCACCTACACACACCACCAGACTGGGAAAGCACCAACATCTGAGTAGTTAGGAGGCTCTTAACAAATGGCTACTCAGAGTCTTGTCTAGGGAATCAAAAGGTTCTTCTCACGAGTGATCCCCCAAAGTAAAATACCAACCTCCCAGTACAGATAGTTTTCAACTAATAAGCTCAGAGTCAGAAGACACCACAAACCATGTGACTCAGTGCCTAATTGGCTCAGTACCAAAAGGTGTGAAAACCTTCCTAGAAGCAAGCCCCTCCTTAGGCAAGTTCCTTCCCCAATGGGCTTATGTGACTCAAGATTTATCACAGCTGTGAAAGTAGCAAGACATCCATGATTGAAAAATACCTGTGTACCTTTAGTCTTGGGAACACAATTCCTGTTCCAGGGGAACAGGGAATGCACGGTCGAACAGACCTATTAATAGACAGGGAAGATCTTCCTATACCATTAACATTACAAGGATCCTAATGCAGGCTTTTTCCAGGGCCTTCTGGTGATTCCCCCATCAGGGTTATTTTGCTCTTTCCTCTCACCTGGTGAATTCTCAGTCAGTGTGTTGCTGTGGCTTTTATCTCTCCTGATAATTTCCATATCAGGGTGATGCTCTGGGCTTCTTCTGGATTCCCTGGTGGATCCCTCTCCCAGTGCCTATAACTTCTGTCATTCTTTTGGGAATAGCCCTAGGCTGGCTAAAGAAGCATATTGCATTTTATGTTTGGATTTCTTGGTAATTATTTGATCTGGTAAACTTTTTTAGAGCATTGCTGGAGTATTTTGAGGAGAGCTGAGTTTCTCAATGGCTTTCCATTGTGTATTTTCTACTAACCCTAAATTTGAACAGTTTAAAAGAAGAAAAAAAATTGTGATCTGGTTATCAGGAACTTGGAAGTCATTAATTTTTCCTACTATAATTGCTTTTCACTATTTTCTTAATAAAATCAGGGTCCAGGAAAAAGCTGAGAGCTCTATTTCTCCATAAAGGCAATGTTCTTTTGAAGTTCAACTGTATACATGGGTATTCTCTGTTTACCACCACATATACCACAACCCCTACCATTTCCACTGCACAGTGACCTCTTATTTATTTTTATATCTTCCCTGGCACCTAGCTTAATTCTTTGCCCAGAAGAACTGATAATTAAATGCATGTTTTTCAATTGAAATAAGCTTATTTCAGTTTCTCTAAGAGGAAAAATAATCAGGCTGGGGTTTTCTAGGTGGCATGGTAGCTAGAGTACTGGACTTGGAGTCTAGAAGCCCTGAGTTCAAATCCTGGTGCAGGCCCTCAGATATGGGACCTTAAAAAAGGTATTTAATCTGAGACCCATTTCCTTCCTCTATAAAATGGGGTTACTGATAGCACCAGCCTTACAGGGCTGTTGTGATGTTATGAAGATTAAACTAGAAAATATGAGTAAAGTCTTTTGCAAACCATAAAGTATCATATAAATATTAGATAAAATTCTTGACATTTCTGGAATAACAGCAAGGAAGGTGTTAAGAAAAAGGATTTTCTGCTTTATTTCGTTGGTTGGCTTTTGGTTAAAGTACTTGGAAAATGTAACCTGAAGTTCCATAGATTATGATACCATTGAAATTCCCATTGGAACAAAGTGATTGTACTTCTAATTAAACTTCAGGATTATTTCAGCACAAAACTTCATGAAGAATGTAAACACAATAGATCTTCAGAAAACTATCATATGATTATAAAGATAGTTAAAACGAACCTTTCAAATTTGTGAGAGGAAAGGCAGATAAAGGCCAAAATTAAAATTCCTAGGTTGTGGAACAATATTTGAGTAAAATCTTTTGCCTCAGTTTGAAGCTTTGTAAAAGAAAAAGCTTTTAGGGGAAATTGGAGACAGTCTTTTAATTTTAGTGGCACTAGAATATGCTGGTCTAATCTCTTATCTGGGCTGAATGATCTATATAGTTATTTATGCAATGCAAACTAAATCTGAGCAAGGGAGTTTCTCATTTTTATCCTTGAAATTCTCTGGCTTAGTGCCAGTCTACTTAGCATAATATTATTAATGCTACATTTTAGTAGGTTTCTGTAAGATTCCTTGGGAGTTGAATACACTGGTTCAAAGAAAATAATTACTAAGGCATCTAAAAGAATTACTGTGTCATACATCTAAGTACATGTTTTTTTGGTGGGGGGGTGGTTCAGGATTCTTTTAGTGTGTTTGAGGTGAATTTTTAATGATGCTAATGATTAAAAATCTTGATTTACATGGAGAAGAAAATATATTAAAAATAAATCTATGGAAATTCACAAATTTATATAGATATAATTATCCCCCACCCCAACTACAATAATTTTCAGCTATTGATTATCTGAAGTAACGGTGAAGTATAAGTAGTAATGAATGAATGAATTTTGTTCAGACTGGAATCATGCTTTTACCTCGTGGGGAAATCCTAGCGTGGAATCTCTCTCCACTTACTTAATTGACAGCTGTTCTATAATACAGATTTAGAGAGTCATCTGTAGTATTGAGAGATTCAGTGCTTTGCCCAGAATCAAAAATATTTTTCAGGCAAGATCCTGGTCCTCCTGTGTCTAAATCTTTCCCTCTATTCATTGTATTCTGCTTTTCCTCTCTCAAACTTCTCTGGATTAGGAGAGGTTTAGATATTTTCATTTCAAAGGGCTTTCCCTCCTTCATGAGAAATAAGTAGAATTAAGTAGATTCCATAAATAAGACAGAGCAGTGGTGGTAATTAATTTTCAGATTTTTCCATAGATCAACTGGTAATTTATTCCATCCCATTACCTATGTCAGAAGTAAAAATATAATGATCTTTGGTATTTTCATCACTTTCATCTTCTATGAACTGTAAGGAAAAGGTACATAGCATTACATTTGCATTAAGCCATCAACCACCTTGCTTTTTCTAAAACTTTGTCTTCCTCAATTATTTGAGCCTCACCATGTCATAAATTTCTCTCTGTCTCTGTCTCTCTCTGTCTATCTGTCTCTATTTCTCTCTGTCCCCTTCCTGTCTATCTCTTTCTGCTTTTCTACAAGGCCAATTTAAACCTAAATTACTAGTTACGATAGAGAGTACATATGGAGAATCTCTCAGGTCATGAGCTGCCTCCCTTCCAAATGACAATTTAATGATATTAGATAATAATTGATTAGATTTATATAATGCCCATTATGTACCAAGATCTATGCTAAATGTTTACAAATATCTCATTTTATCCTCATAACAAACCTATGAGATAGGTATTGTTATTATCTCTGTTTCACAGATGAAGAAACTGAGGCAAGAAGGGGTTGAATTACTTGCCCAGAATGACACAACTAGTATGCATCTGAGACTGGATTTCAACTCTGGTTTTTCTGACTCTGAACTCAGTGTTCTCTCTATTGTACCACTGTAGCAATAAGTAGGGCTGAAGAGTATATATTTGTACAATTTCTTTAAACCTTGAGCCATGTGTCCACTCTACTGATGTGTGTGGGATGTCAGCCTATCTTTTTCAATCAGTAAGGAACCATTTATTAAGCATTTCTTATGTGACGGTTATTGTGCTAGGCAATGGGGATATAAGGGCAAAGAATGAAGCAATACCTATTCACATAGAGTTTACTTTCTAAAAGGGGAGGGAATAAATCTATAAGTCTCCATATGTATATTTAGCAAAAAAATATACAGACAATAAATACAAATATGTACAAAGTAGTGAATTACAAGGCCTTTTGCAAGAAAGGGTAGTGGAGATTGGTGGATCACAGAAGTCTTCATGCAAAAGATGATGTTTGAACTGTGTCTTGGAGGAAGAGTGGGGATTCAATGAGGAGGAGAAAAGGAGAAAGTACTTTCCAGAAATGTAAGACAAAGAGTGCATAAACACAGAGATGAGCTCAAGTACCTTGTATGATGAAAAAAAAAAGTTAGGTTGGATGTATTGAAATTCTGGGATGGCTGATAATGTCCAATGAAGCTGGTTAGGGCTAAATTGTAAAGGGCTTTACAAGCTAAGCATAATGATAAAAATAACAGCAAGCATTTACACAGTATTTTAATATTTCAAAAGTATTTTATATCTATTAGCTCATTTTACTCTGACAACAACTCTGAGAAGTAGGTTTTATTATTATTTCCATTTTCCAAATGAAGAAATGGAGGTAGATGGGATCACAGGATTTATCCAGGACAACAGAGCTAACTAGGAAGCCTTTCACAGAATTTTCCTCCCCTCCCCTCTCTTCCCCTTCCTTCCTTCCCTTCTCCCTGCCATCTTTCAAAGCCTACCACCCTATCACATGTAAAGAAGTTGTTTGATGACAATTTTGACTGCTTACATTTCCTACCTACAGGGGTATGCCTTTGCAATTGTATTAAAAAGCCTTCTGAAAAATGCTCTAGAAGGTTCTGTTATATGTGTCCATCCATCCATCTTGGGTTTATTTTCCCTCTATGCTAATAATATATGTAGACATTATTATATTTGAATTCCTTTTGTGAAAGCTGAGTAGGCTATAATAGTAGGGGGGAAAGAATAAAGTTATATTTATGTATAAGCATTCCTGGTGGAATTTATATTTGTTTTTATTTCACTCAATTTCATTATTATAAAGCATCATACCTGCTATTGTAGGGTGTTGTAAGGGTAATTGTCAGATTTTGTAAAGTGCCTCAAGCTCCTTAGAGGAAAAGCATTGTATAAATGCCAAATAATTATAATATTCATATTGTTTGCTAGGAAAATCACATTTCAACACTTTCTTATGAATGCTATATATGATAATTAGTGAAATCAAATTTTACCTGATGTATAGTGAAGTCATTTACCCCACCCCCTTTACTATTGTATATATGAGATCTGATGTTCTAATGAAAGAATCTCTTCTCCTCCTTCTACCCCCATCCTCCATTTCATGGAAAGAGGAAACATTATACAAAATTCCTTTTTGGAAAGCCAACATAAGCAGTTAGGTGAGAAAGCAGACTCATTTCAAGGTTGCTGATGTATGACAATCTGTGACTCTGTATTTAGTGACCCTGCTTATGTGTTTTGTTGACTTATCAGTTCTAGAAGAGGACATGCTAGATCTCTGCCCTCTTTTGACCCCTGGTTTCCTCAAAGAGTACACATTTCCACATCCTGAAAGTTTTTAAGGAAGAAAATGAACACAAATGGATAAACCATTTCAATCATTAATTTTTCTTTCATTCATTCATTCTCTACAAAGAAGCAATCACAAGTACTTCAATATCATCAATATAAATAGGATATACTGCAGTGTATTTGGCTATGATGAGGTTATAAACTCAGAAGTTTAGCATGCAAAGACACCTAAGCAGAGCAAAGCAGTCAGGCTGAATTGTCAATAAGGTGTGTTGGGTAGGGGTGGAGGGGGTCAATGAAAACATTTTCTTTTATTTATTTATTTTTAAGTTTTTAGTTTACATCATTCATTTCCACAGGATTTTGAGTTAAAAATTTTCTCCCCATTTTCCCCTACCCAACACCCCAAAACAGCAATCCCACTGAATATCACCTCCCCCAGTCTGCTCTCTCCTATATCTTCCCCTGTTCCCCCTCTGACTTTCCAGTATGGCATGGTAGATCTCTATGCCCCAGTGCCTGTATATCTTATTTCCCAGTTACATGTAAAATAATAATAATATATTTTTAAACATTTGATTTTAAACCTTTGAATTCCAGATTCTTTCCCTGCCTCCCTCGTCACTCATCCTTACTGGGAAGATAACCAATTCAATATAGGTTGTACATGTGTAGCTATGCAAAACATTTCCATAGTGGATATATTGATGATATTTCTCTCCATCCCATCCCACCCCCCACTTGTTCTATTCTCTGTTTTGATCCTGTCCCTTTTCAAAAGTGGTTGCTTCCAACTTCCCTCCCTCCCCAGCCTGCCCTCCCTTCTACCATCCCCCTTCTCAACCCATTCCCCCCTACTCTCCTGCAGGATGAGATACCCTTTTTAGTGTGTTTGTTATTCCCTCCCTAAGCCAAATTCATTGAGAATAAGATTCTTTTGCCTTCCTGTTCTTCCACTCCATTGTAACAATTTTCCATTGCCTCTTCTATATAAGAAAGGTTATCCCATTCTGTCTCTCCCCATTTCCTCTCATTATATTCCTCTCTCAACTCTTAATTTCACCTGGTAAGTATCATCGCTTCCTATTCAACTGGTCCTGTACCCTCTGCCTATGTATACCTGTACACACACACACACACACACACACACAAACACACACACAGATAAGTGGCTTATGATTTCATTTCCCTGTTTACCTTCTCATGCTTCTCTTGCTTCTTGTATCTGAATGTCAAATTTTCTATTCAACCTTGGTTTTTTCATCAAGAATGCTTGAAAGGGGGGCAGCCAGGTAGCACAACGAGTAAGAGCACCGGCCCCAGTTTCGGGATGATCTGGGGATCAAATCCAGGCTCAGATACTTAGCACCACACCCAGAAAAAACTGGCTGTGTAACCTTGAGAAAGTTACTTAACCCCAATTGCTTTAAAAAATGCTTGAAAGTCCTCTATTCTATTGAATGACCATATTTTCCCCTGAAACATGATACTCAGTTTTGCTGGGTAGGCGATTCTTGGTTTTAATCCCAGCTCCTTTGACCTCCAGAATATCATATTCCAAACCTTTTGAACCCTCAGTGTATAAGCTGCCAGATGCTGTGTTATCCTGATTGTTTCCACAGTATTCAAACTGTTTCTTCCTGGCTGCTTGTAATATTTTCTCCTTGATCTGGGAACTCCAGAACCTGGCTATAATATTCCTAGGAGTTTTCTTTTTGGGATCTTTTTCAGGAGATAATTGGTGGATTCTTTCAATCTCTATTTTTCCCATTGGTTCTAAAACATCAGGGCAATTTTCCTTGAGAATTTCTTGGAGGATGATTTCTAGGTTCTTTTTTTGATCATGACTTTCAGGTAGTCCAGTAATGTTTAAATTCTCTCTCCTGTATCTATTTTCCAGGTCAGTGGTTTTCTCAACGAGATATTTCACATTGCCTTCTATTTTTTCATTTGTTTGGATCTTTTAAATAGTATCTTGATTTAATTCTGAAAGAATGATTCTCTTCAGTGAGCTTTTGAGATTCTTTTTTTCATTTGGCAAATTTGTCTTTTTAAGGCATTCTTCTCCCCATTGCCTTTTTGAGCCTCTTTTGCCATTTCAGTTAGTCTATTTTTTAAGGTGTTATTTTCCTCAGTCAGGTTGTTGACTCTCATTTCATAGTTTTCTTGCATCATTCTCATTTGTCTTCCCAATTTTTCCTCCACTTCTCTTATTTGGTTTTCAAAATCCTTCTTAAGCTCCTCTATGACATTTAAGCAGTTTATTCTTTTCTTAGAAGCTTCTGGTGCAGGAGTTTTGACTTAGCTGTCTTCCTCTTGTTCCATTCCTAGATCCTTTTTGTCTCCAAAAAAGTAGTCCAAAGTCAGATTACTTTGCTTGCCTTGCTTCCCTCATTAGCTCATGTTGCCACTCAATTACGTGACATTTGAGCTTTTTGCCACAGTAGAACTCTGCTATCAGAGTGGGGAGCTTTTTGTCAATTGCTGGCGTTTTATCAGCTGCTGGAGCTATTAATTGGGTGTCTTCTCTGAAGCCTCCCCATACTCTGGCAAAATGGTCATGTTCCCCAGGACCTCCACTCCAGACAGTAATCCAGATCCAAGCAGGTTAAATCAAGAGTGATTACCCCTCAGACTGGTCACTTGGTTCCCCTACAATCTTCAGGCCATTATCTCTGAAGCAGATTACTGTGGCAGCCACTGAGCCTCAGCTAGGGGCAAAGGCCAACTGTACTCCCAAATTCCCAGGTCCCAAAGTCCACACTGCACTGACCTCTCACTTTGTCCTTAGCATCTATAGGTTGATAATTCTGGGAACTGCCATAGCTTCTGGTAATCTGAAGTCCCTCCAACCTCCAGCTGGTTGTGGCCATGCTGAGGCTAAAACCTTGGGCTCACGTGGGGCTGGGCTCAGCTCCCAGAGCACTGTGCTGGCCACTTCTTGCTGGCCTGCCAGGCCTCCCATTGGGAGGTTAGCTTCTCTGTGTCATTTTGTGGGTTCTGTAGCTCCAAAGTTTTTCAGAGTCACCTTTCATATGAATTGGAAGAGGTGGAAGTCGGAGGCCCCCAGAAGTCCTGTTTCTACTCTGCCATCTTGACTCCTTCCCCAATGAATCATTGTCTGAATAACTAAGAGAAAGAGAATCTATTCCTATTCATCCATTTACTGAATTTGGTGAATATATTTCACCATGATAATGAAGTAGGGAGTCTATCTACTCTCTAGCACCCTGTTCCTTAAGGTTTTGCTTCCCAGAAACATAACTTCTTGGGGGTCTGTCTTTTTCAACAAAATCCATCTCCCTTCTGAATATCCCTGTTACTTTTGAGGACACCGCTACCCCTCCAGTTACATAGGTTTGCAATCTCAGTACCATTCTTCATTTCTCACCCTAACTCATCACCTATATCCAAGCAGTTCCTATAACTTGTTTTAATCTCCATGATATTAGTTACATCTCTCCCTTTTTCTTCCCAGACAGCCACAGTCTCAGTGCAGGCCATCATCACCTCCATCCAGATTTTGAAGTTGTCTTCCTGCTTTATCTTGCCCTATTCTAATCCATCCTTTACATAGCTGCCAAAGTGATTTTGCTTTAAAGTGCAAACCTGACCATATTACAGTCTCAATAACTCTGGCTTCTAGAAGGAAATCTAAACACTTTAGGCATTTAAAATTCCTTACAACCAGGCTTCAAACTGCTTTTCCAACCTAATTTTACATCTTGTCATTGAGTCAAACTGACTTTCCCCCATATGGGGCTCCAATCTATCTTTGAAACCTCATTGGATATTACTGTCCTTCCTACACTATGTGTTCCAGCCAAAATATCCTTCTCTCTGCTCCTTATACATGATACTCCATATCTCACCTTTACACAATTGTGATTTTTGTCCTCCTTGCATGTAATGCGATCTTCTTTCACTTCTGTCTCTTACAATACCTAGTTTGCTCCAAAATTTAAGTTTAACAATACTATCTACATGAGCCTTTTTCTGAACACCCCTCCCCAGCTGTTAGTGCTCTATCCCTATCACTTTATATCTATTTTTAACCTCTTTTGTATCAACTTATATGTGAATTTTCTGGTTTTCTCAAAGAGTACACGCTATATTTTAGTAAATAGAATATAAATAGAATGTAAAGTTCTTGAGGGCAGAGGCAGTTCCATTTTCCCCCCTTTTTTTATTCCTAGTGCCTGACCCATAGTAGCTATGACAGATTCTTGTTGACTGTTTGATTTATAATTCATCTCCTTGGATTTTGTTCTGTTTATGTGATCATCTTTTATGTAATTTTGTCAATTCAAAATGTATAAAATATCTATTCATTTTTTCCATACCTTCTCAATTGAGGCCCTTATTACTTATGGTGTAGATTTGAGCTCTCATCTTCCAGTCTCTCTGAATTCCCTTGAATCATCCTACACCTCGCAATTAGGTTGATCTTCATAATTCACAGGTGTGATGATATCCATTACTAAAATTTCTTCAATGGTTTCCTGTTGTTTCCTTGAAAATTCTGAAACATTTTAGCCTCACACAAAGGACATTCTAATCTCACTCCCCAAACTTGTTCATACCATATTATTCTTTTTAAAGTTTGCCATGCTTTTAACAAACTGGAGTAATATCTGTCCACTGTTCTCTTACCTCTCTCTCTTTGCCCAAACTTTTCCCTCAACATGGGATGCCCTCCCTACCTAACTGCAGTCTTTTATCTTTACCTGCAGTAATACTACCCTTCCTCTAAGTCCTAGCTTAAATGCTACCTCCTTTGTGAAGGGATATATGCAATCATCACCCTTTAATAGACACTTTTCATACCTTTATTTGTTAATTATATTTGTCTTTTTACTTCAGCTATTTGACATCAGGTACCATGTTTTGTTTTTATTTTTATATTCCTTATTATTTAGTGTAGTGTATTTCACAGACTAGGCACATGGTAAATATTGGTAGTTATTTCTTAAATATTCAATGTATGTTTTTTGAATATAAAAAATATAAAAATGAAAAAATATATATATAAATATATAAAAATATAAAAAAGCAGGGACATGAGTAAAAGTTGCCCTGCACACCAACTTGTTAGTCAGAATTTTCTGACCTGAGTTTAGTTCTTAACAACTGGTACCACATTTGAAAATTCTCATAATAACTAGAAACATTGTTTGAACTACTGCACTGTTCTCTCCTATTCTGTTTAATGTTATCACCTTTACCTTCCCTTTGGACCTAAGGCAGAGCAAAATGCAAGGAATAGCACTTCTCTGCCTGGCTATGAAATACATATGCCTAATGGTAAGGGACTGAAATAAAAATATGACCTCTTGAAATTTGCTTTTAGGTATAGAGTACCAGAATACTATAGATACTCTGTGAGAGGAAAGACTGAATCCTTGACATGTTCTGTCCAGCATCTGGCAAATTGCTTAATGAATACTGACAGCTATTACTAAAAGTCTCATTTGTGGTAGGAAGTCAAGCTGGGAAAATAACACCATCAATAGTAGAGTCACTGAATCTGAAAATCAACAATAGGTATTAGCTAAAATGTGTAAACAGGATCTAATTGGAAAAAAATGAAAATCATCATTGGTTGTTCATTAATGAAAATGACAGGACAAAGAAGAACATGACTATTTTTTCAGTTATCTTTTGGGTCCTGTGGGTTTGAAAAATCTGTCCATTTTGATATTGAGTTAGCAAAAGGTCAGGTCATTCATTCATGTTTTAATATGTCTTCTGCAATAAGGATTAATGTTTAGACAACTCCAGTGGTTTAGATATATTTTAGGATGGACAGATCTTTCTAATTTGAGCTTACCCCAAACTTCCCAAATAGTAAAAATAAACTTCCTTCTGAGCAGAAACAGGGAATTTAAGGAACATATTTCACCAGAACGATAACATATGTAGAAAACATAAATGATAAAAGGTCACATACATTTTTGATGATTTATCTATAATAAGTTATTACAGAGGGGCGGCCAGGTGGCTCAGTGAGTAAGAGCACCAGCCCCAGAGTCGGGATGACCTGGGATCGAATCCAGCCTCTGATACTTAGCACCACACCCAGAAATAACTGGCCCTGTAATCTTGAGCAAGTTACTTACCCCAATTGCTTAAAAGAAAAAGTAATTACAGAAACATAAGGAGATTGATCATAGCCCATTTTCTAAACCTTGGTTAGAAAACATTTCTTTGCAGACCAAATGCATTGAATAATAAAAAGAAGAGGGGATTATAATTATTTTATAAAATTATGAAATGGGGCAGGCACAATCAACTCTTTGGGAACTCACTAGGAAAAAAAACTCATGATGGCAAAGGAAAGTGAGGCTGCAATCACGTATTAATAAGGCACACCAGATACAGGGACAAATGTTAGAAAGTGGCAGGAATACAGAGACACAGTTTGGGTTTGCAGATAGGGTGGTGGTGGAAGGCAGGCAATACATGGAAGAGAATGGGAAGGAACACAGTTACAGAGAGTAACTCAAATAACTATGGATTACCATTGGGAGTATTTGGCATTATGGACCCTTCCTTAGGAGATGGAAAAGTACTGTGAGCATGATTCTAGGGTTATATATATATATATATATTTAAGAACAGAATAACTTTTGTTCATGCTGCTTTAGAATTAGTTCATAAAGGTATTTAAATCATCACAAAGTTTTCAGTAAAACTTTAAAGTTAACATATCTGTGCTATCTCAAATTTATCAAAATCATTGGAAATAATTCCAAATTATTTTACTCACATTGGTTGGACTAGCTGATAACTCCACCAACAGTGCATTTATGTCCCAATTTCTCCACATCTCCTCCAACATTTGTCATTTCCTTTTGTTGTCCTGTCAAATTGACAGGTGGGAGTGGTATCTCAGAGTTGTTTTACTTTGCATTTTTCTTATAAATATTCATTTAACACATTTTTTTTATGTGACTATTGATAGGTTTGTTTTCTTCTTCTGAAAACTGCCTGTTTGAATCTTTTGACTGGGCAATGACTCTTATTTTTGTAAATTTGTCTCAGTTCCCTATGTATTTGGGAAATAAGGTCTGAGAAACATTTTTTTTTTCTGTTTCCTGTTTTGCTTCTAATTTTCTTTGCATTAGTTTTGTTTATTCAAAAGCTTTTTAGTTTCATGTAAGCAAACTTTTTTTCACTTCTTGTAATCATCTCTATCTCTTGTTTAGTCATAAACTCTCCCCTTATCTGTACATCTGACAGATATCTTATGTTCATATAGTTCCTGGGTTTGTCTTGGCAGGTTCCAAGTATGTGGTTTATATGGTTTACAGTTATTTAAAATGGAAATTCTATTTCTATTTCTTGCTGTTAGATTTTGTTAGTAACATATAGAAATGCTAATAATTTATGTGGATTTGGTTTATGTCCTGCAACTTTGCTCAAGTTGTTAATTGTTTCAAGTAGTTTTTTAGTTGATTTTCTAGGGATTTCTAAGTATAACATAATCTTCAAAGAATGATAGTTTTGTTTCCTTATTACCTTTTTTTATTCCTTCAATTTATTTTTCTTGTCTTATTGATATAGCAAGCATTTCTAGTATAATATTGAATAATGGTGGTGATTATGGAAAATTTTACTTCTCTTCTGGTCTTATCGGGAAGGACTTTAATTAAACCTATTACAGATAATGCTTCTCTGGTTATAGATAGTTACTACTTCTCACTTTAAGAAAAGTTCCATTTATTCCTCTGTTTTCTAGTCTTTTTAATAGGATTGGGTGCTTTATAAAAGGCTTATTCTGCATCTGTTGATACAATCATTCGATTTTGTGAATTGTGTTATTGATGTGGTTAATGATACTGATAGTTTTCCTAATATTGAAACATCATCCTTAGTAATGTATTCGTCATTTTAAAAAAATGGTACTAGTAATTTAGCTTTTTTATTCTTTCTTTTAAAATCAAATTAACCAATGGTTAATCTATTTTTATGGTTTTTGTCTCATAAATATCTTCAATGTTTTATTTTAATTTTTTTTAAACTTTCAATTTTATCAATCTCTCCTTTGTGTTTCAGGATTTCCATTTTGGCATTTAATTGGGAATTTTTAATTTCATCTAGGTTTTTGTTTTGGTTACATTCCCAATTCACTGATTTGCTTTTTCACTTTTTTATTGATGTATGCAATTAGAGATTTAAGTATTGCTTGGGTTATATATCCCACAAATGTTGAAATTTTGTCTCATTTTTTACATCCTTTTTTAAAAACATTATTTATTGTTTCTATGATTTGTTCTTTCACCCATTCTTTCTTTAGAGTTAGACTATTTCATTTCCAATTAATATTTATGCTTCCAATTAATATTAAATAATATTAATATAAATTAATATTTATTCTGTATTAAATGTAATTTTATTTCATTATAGTCTCAAAAGAGTGCATTGATATTTCTGCTTTTGTACACATGCCCATGACGTTTTTATTCCCTAATACATGGTAAGTTTTTGTGAAAATGGAATGCAGAGCTGAGAAAAAGGTGTACTCCTTTATATTTTCTTTCAGTTTTCTCTAGAGATCAATCACGTCCAACTTTTCCAAGATCCTATTCATCTCCTTGACCTCATATTTATTTTAATGTTAGTTATAACTAGTTCTGTGAGGGAAACATTGAGGTCCTCCATTAGTATAGTTATATTGTTAGGTTCTGGTTCTGAATACATTCCATCTGTTTGCACTTTTTGGGTCAGTTCATCCCATTTACATTTATAATTATTAACTGTTCATTTTCCTCTATCTTCTTTTCTTCTGTTTATCCTTTTTTCTCTCTTTTTTCCTGTCCCTCCTCTAAAGTCTATTTTGCTTCAGACCACTGCTTTCTTTGATCTGTCTCCCCTTTTATCACCCACCCCTTTATCTTTCATCTTCCCTATTTTTATATTGTTTAAGATAGTTTTCTATTATTAATTGAATGCAAACATATATATGCAAGTTTTTGAAGCAATTTAGATGCCTGTGGTTCAAGAGTTACCTCTCATCATCCTTTGTCTCTACTGTAAAAGCTCTTCCTTGAAGGCATCTATTTTATTTGAGATAATTTTCTCCATTATTCCTCTCCCTTGACCCCTTCTCCTAGGATGTTCCTCTTTCTTGCCTATCCATTTAATAAAATTATCCTAACATATTTGACTTACTCCAGAACCCTTTTAAAAATAGAATTCTTTTAAATACCCTAATAATAATAAAGTTCTTAGAAGATAAATATATCATTTTCCCATATAGAAGGTAAAAAAATTAACCTTCCTGAATCTCTTATTATTTCTCTTTCATTTACCTTTTTATGTTTCTTTTGAGCCTTGTATTTGAAATTCAGTTTTTCTCTTCAGCTCTGGTCTTTTAATTTGGAATGTTTGAAAGATCTCTACTTCATGGAATTCCTATTTTTTTTTCCCTTGATGAATTTTACTCAGTTTTTCTGGGTAGATTATTCTTCATTGGAACCCCAGCTCTTTGGCCTTCTGAATTATCATATTCCAAGTCCTCTGCTTCTTTTTTTTTTTTTTTTTTACTTTTTGGAGGTCAATTGGGGTTAAGTAACTTGCCCGAGGTCATATGGCTAGTTTGTGTGTGTGTGTGTGTGTGTGTGTGTGTGTGTGTGTGTGTTTTAAGTGTTGAGGCTGAATCCAAACTCAGGTCCTCCTGACTCCAGGGCCAGCACTCTACTCACTGTGCCACCTAGCTGCCCCTTCCTCTGCTTCTTTAAAATGGTAGCTGGTTAATCTTTTCTTGTATTGGCTGCATCTACATGAATTGTTTTCTTTCTTGCTGTTAGAAGTATTATCTCTTTGGCCTGGAAACTCTGGAATTTGTCTATTATATTTCTGGAAGCTTTACTTTTGGGATCTCTTTCAGAGTGATTGGCAGATTTTTAAAATTTCTATTTTACCCTGTGGTTCTAATATATTGCATGTCTCCATAATTCCTTGAAGTATGATATCTAGGTTTTTTTTTATTATGTCTTTCAAATAATTCAATAATTTTTAAATGAATTTTCTTTAATAATTTTCCTAAGTCAGTTATTTTTCCAATGAAACATTTTTTTCCATTCCTTTGACTTTGTTTCATTCTTGATATGTCTTGGAGTCATTAGCTTTCACTTGGCCCAGTACTAATTTTTAAGATAAAGTTTTCTTCAGTGAGATTTTGTATTTCTCTTTCCTTTTGACTAAGCCTGCTTTTCAAAGAATTATTTTTATCAGTGAATTTTTGTACCTCTTTTTACATTTGGATAATTTTGTTTTTCAGGTGGTTTATTTATTTTTGGTATTATTGTACCTCTTTTAACAAGCTGTTAATTACTTTAAAAAATTCTCCCTCTACTTTTGTTTACCTAATTTTTCATCTACTACTCTTGTTTTATTTTGAAAATAATTTTTTATTTATTTGAGGATATTTTGATAGACTTGTTCTGATTCACATGTTCTGCAGCTCTGTAGCTCTGACTTCTTTTTTGTCTGAGTTTATGTCCTGATCTTCTCTGTCACCTTAGTGACTTTTTATGGTTGCTCATTTTTTCCACCCTATTCCTTGATTCAGAACTTTGTTAATGCTGCCCTTTGTTCCTGGCTTGGTGTAATGGGAATGTAAATTTTAAAGATCTTCCCTGCCCCTAGGCTAAAGTGCACCTGGAACCTGGGGTGGGAGGCTTGTTTTTCAGTAAATACTTCTTGATTGGCCAGTGAGTCAATAAGGTTGTTACATTCTCTGAGCCAGGAGAAGGCTATATAAACCCTGATCTGTAGCTTTGTTTTGGGGCTCACTTTGAGAAGTGTTCTGTGATTTGATCAGATGAAACTCTGGAAAGCCATTGTCCAGAGCCCCCCAGCTTTGAAACCCAGATGTTGTTTGGTATTGATGTAATGGTTGGACAGTTTGCTGACCTTTTCCCCTGAACTAGGTGAACAATACATGTTTGACTGATTAAGCTTGTTAACCCATTTTGAGTTGCTTTCCTTTATCAAAGCAGATGCAAGAATCTGTGTTGGCAGCAACCCTGAGGACTCTTGGGGTGCTTGCTGATACACTTGGGTGGGAGAGGGACTTTTTTTCAAACTTCATGCTTTTTTGAACTGCTGTTCTCAGAGACAGTTCAGGAGATTTCAGCATTTTTTTGTGTTTCCAGGTGATGTTATCTTCTTTGCTTTGAGAGTTCCTGAAGCTGCTATTGCTTCTGTGACTACCATTTAGTCCAAAAACTGATGTTTCACTGATGTGGGCTATAGGCTCCCCTTCCCACCCCCTGTTACAGATCTCTCTTTAGATGTTCTAAATTTCCTTTGCCTGGAAGAATGTCTCACCCTCAATTTTCTTGACACTGTCACTTAAGTATTCTATTTGAGGCATAACTTTAAAATTGTTTGGAGGAGAATTTTGGGAGAGTTCAACTGAGTACTTCTCTACTCTGCCATCTTGCTCCACCCCTGCACCTCTCTCTTCATTTTCTTCCAGTGATGCAATTCTTAATATATCGCTGCCAGCTTATCCTGAGCAAGCCTTGCCTGTGTCCTTCCATGTTTATCACAAAGCATCTAGTCACTATCTCCCATTTATTCCTCATTCCCACCAGTTAGTTATTTCATCTTCTTTTATCAATTGTTGACTTCTTTTAATTAAATTACTTTTGTTCTTATTTTTATTACCCTGTTTGTTATGGCTTCCTCCACTTCTACAAGTCAGCCAGTTAGTCTACAATCATTTATCAAGCACCCACTATATTTTAGGTATCATTCGAACTGCTGGGGCTACAAAAACAAGGAGGAAGAAAGATAGTCACTTTTCCTCAAGGAGGATATTTATATTCTAAGGAGGAAAACAACCCACAAGAACTGAAAAGAGAAAGGGAAGAGAAGGTATTCAGTACAGTGACATGATGGCAAAGTCCAGAGGAGTTCAACTTAGTGGGATGTAAAGAGATGGATGGCCTGGGCACCCTCCTCCAGTAGAAATGCTGGAAGGAGCCATCCCTCATCCCATAATAGAGAAGGGCCCAAGTGGCAAGAAGGTTTGACATTTGAATTACAGGGATAAAATGATCTTCTAGAATGAGGAATTTCTAGGGCATGATGGACTAGTCAAGAGGAGTACAGCTTGGTGGGAAATGTATCCTTCTGTTACTTGCTGACTAAAATTCATTTTAAGTTCTTGGAGACTAGAGTTGAAGAATTCCATTAATGCAATACTAATAAAATATTGTTATTAATTTTAAAAGTACATTTTTGTCAGAGAACATCTAGCTCCTGAAAGAGATTGGAAATCTTTACAACTTTTATTAGAATAATCCACAGAAGAAACATGAAGTGCATGAAATATGTATTTTTAAATAGGTAATTAAATATGTAACCTATTGAACTGCTTCATATTTGTGTTTATGTGCATATATTTATGTGTGTATACATATATAAATATCTGTGGAAGCATACCCATTCTAAAGTTTACCAAATATTTCTTGTCAGACTTCAGTAAAAGACAATTACCACAGGGTTTCAGAAAGGTTACATAGCTAGTGAATGGCAGTCTAGGGAACCAAATCCAAATTTTTTTTTCTATTATACTACTATTACAGGTTAATTTAAGCAATAATAGCCACATATATAAATCAGATTAAAAGAAAGGAAATTGAATCTGTTAAAAGTCTGAGCTTGGAGAGGTTAATTCTTCTAGGGATATTTCAGGAAGAGAAAGATAGATCAAAGAAATATTTATGGAGCATTTGTTAACTAATGAAGGATTGGATAGGTACTGATACACACATGACTGGGAATTAATCAGCATCTGAAACCCCATAGTAGATTGGATTTAATTTCTTGGGACATTAATGTCTTAACTATACTTTCCTCCTCGAATAACTCAGTTTTAGTTGAAACTTAAAATAAGCCATGCAGGTCAGAAATAGGAGTGGAGAAGTGAGAGGATTCCAGGAATGGGGGACTGAAAGAGAGAATTCCTGGAGCTGGAGATGGAGCTTCTTATTTGTGGAATAGCCAGGAAGCCAGGGTCATTGAATCTAAGAATATGTGGCAGGGAGTGATGTACTGGAAATTTAGATAGGGGCTAGGTTATGAAGGGCTTTGAATATGAGACAAGGCATTTCTATTTGATTGTGGAGGCGCTAGGGAATCACTGGAATTTATTGTATAAGGAAGTAGGTGATATAGTCAGACATGTACTTTAGGAAAACAACTGTTGGGAAAACTGGAAATCGGTCTACAGAAAGTAGTTTTAGGCCAAAAGCTTATATTACATTCCACAAATTCAAAATGGATATGTGATCTGAATATTAATGATCATATTATATGCCTTTTTAAAGATATGGGTAGGAAACAAGGAATAGAGGCAAGTATTATAGAGTATATAGAGCCAAGATAATACTGATTGCATGAAATTGAAAAAAAAAAAAACCTTCTGTCCAAACAATAATAATGAACCTAGGATTAGAAGGGAAGTGATCGATTGGGAAAATCTTCATATCAAATCTCACATATTTTTTTTAAAATCAAATTTCTCTTATCTAAGTTATATGGGCAACTAATCAAAGTAAATTCAGTGAAAATCCACTTTTCAATATATGTGTTCAAATCATTTGAATAAAATATCGCCTGAAGAGGAATTGTAAACTCTTAACAATAAAATGAAAAAGTGCTCCAAAGCAATAATGATAATAACAATAAAGAGAGAAGTGAAAATCAAAACAACATTGAGGTTTCATGCCACCCCCAGCAAATTGGCACAGATAACAAAAATTCAGAGTCAAAGATGGAGTTATGGAAAGATAGAGCCACTACTGAATGACTGGTGAACTGAAAATGAGTATAAGCAATCGGCAAAATAATTGGAAATTATGCAAATAAGTGATTAAAATATCCATATAGATTCCATTTCTAGGAAAATAGCACATGGTGATCATAGATTAAAAGAAATATTCCATATATACCAAGATATTTATGAAATTTTCTGGTAGCAAAGAACTAGAGACAAATGATGTTTGATTAGAAAATACCTCAATTATATATGAATTTAATGGTCTATTATTGTGTTGTAAGAAATGGTGAATAAAATAATTACATATAAATACAGAAAGACATTAACTGATACAAATTGAAACAGAGTCAATAGGACAGTATAAGAAATTACTAAAGTAATGTAAGTGGAAAGAACAACAACCAAAGAGCAACTTAAAATAAATGTTGAAAAATTAGAAACATCAAACTTAGCACCAAAGAGGAGAAGAGAGACACATCACCCTGCTCTTTTATAGAGATCTAAGGTACATGACTGTATCATACTGGATATATTGTGAGATTTTATTTTTTTGATATTTTATCAGTTTGCTGGAATTTTTTTCTCTTCCTTTTTACTTAGAAAAATTCTTGCTTATGAGGGCTGACCCTTTGAGAGCTGAGGAGGAATGATATATGGAGAAAGTAAAGAAATATAAAATTGAAATATATTAATAAAAGTAATTATTAAAAGAATTTTTCCCTCTGTGGGAACAAATGGATGACTGATCATTTTGGAGGAACTGGTCTGATGATAATAAAAGACATGCAGAATAAAGAAGTGTTTCATTCTTCTTTTGCTTCTGTTTTCCCCATAATGGGAAATGTGGATATAATTAGCGTAATATAATGAATTAGATTGCAAGAAAAATCAGTTGTAAAAATTATAGTCATAAAAACAACAAAAAAATATTTTCCTAATCGGTACTTGAAAATAAAATGAAAAGGAAATGGATATTTCATGGTTTAGTAGAAAATGTCTTAGCTTTATCCATTTTTCCTTACCTATATCAAATAAAATTTCCCTTTTTTCCTCTATCTCCATGATAATGTGGTTTCAATTTTACAGACAGTAGGAAAAATGTGATTTACTTTGGGTAGCTTGTCTTTGTCAGTTAAATCATACACATATTGATGAATCACAGAGATCCTCAAAGTCTATCCTAGTATATCTGTCTCCTCTTCACCTACATTTTCATTGCTTATCAAAAGAGTGCATAGACAATGGAAATTTGTAACTAGATTTATAGTACAAGGATGTTTTTTTTTTCCTCCTGTGATAATGAACTCCTGAGAAGAAAGGCTCTGATCTGATGTCAACTCTCACTTCCCTGCTTTTTTTTAAAATTCAGTGACTATTTATTTCCATTAGAAAAGTAAAAAAAAAGTTTTTTTCATTGCCAAGAAGTTAAAGATTTTGTGAGGTAGATAAAAACAAGTTATCTACCATTCCCCAGGTTATCCTCCCTTTCTTCTTAAATTGTTCAATCTGTCAGTCTTCCTCTCAATTCTAATCTCTAAACTTCTGTACTCATAGTCGTTGACTTCAGCATAGATAGACCAGACACAGAGATATAGATATCATCATGAGCACTCAAGCTTTCTAATTCATATATCTCCTATATTCTTCTAACCTCTGCCTTTTCTACATTTCTATTTGTGACCCTATGCTTGACCAGTTGAAACATATGTACTATCAGCTATTTGGAAGTAACTAGATGACTCAGTGGATAGAGTACTGGGTATGCAGTCAGGAAGATCTGAGTTTCTATCATGTCTTAGCTGTCTGACCCTGAGCAAGTCACTTACTTTTGTTTGCCTTAATTTACTGGAGAAACAAATGACAAATCACTTCACTATCTTTGTCAATAAAACCCTGTATGGGCTCATGAAGAGTTGAGCATGACTGAAAAACTGAACATCAAAAATCAGCTATTCTTGTGATATTCTCTTGTCACCTCTTTTTTCTTATAAAACTTCATTCCTCTATTGTCCTCATCTCCCTACTTCTCCATTCCCTTGCACTTTCATATTTATCTGGTGAAAATCATGCAAATGTAAACACATTCATTAAGTATTGGTGGATGAAAATCGTATTCCATAGTGGATATATCAAACGCTTGCTCCTCTTCTTACTTCACTTCTACTTTACTTAGGAAAGAATCATGCTTCTACTTTATTTTGGAAAAAAAAAAAGGACTCTGTCATCAGCTTTCTATTCTCTTCTACTATTGCCATAATTATTCTTTCTATCTTCCTTTTTTCCAGTCTCCAACAAAGAGTTGGGTCATCTTCTCAATTTTTTTTTTTACTTCTCTTGATCTCTACTCTACCTCCTTTGGGAGTAAGTTATTTAAACATGTTTACTTCAGTTCTTTGTATTTAAAACAAGCTGGAGAAGGAAATGGCAAACCACTATAATATCTGTGGTAAGAAAACTCCAAATTAGGGTCATGAAGAGTCAGACAAGAATGAAATGACTGAATAAAAAAAACTACATATGCTATATGTTCATATGTATGCATGTATGTTATACATATGTATTTATGTGCAT
The DNA here is from genome assembly GCF_028583685.1 of Petaurus breviceps papuanus. Taxonomy (NCBI): domain Eukaryota; kingdom Metazoa; phylum Chordata; class Mammalia; order Diprotodontia; family Petauridae; genus Petaurus; species Petaurus breviceps. Next base: position 7,106,433 of record NW_027186645.1, on the reverse strand, counting down.
ATGTGTGTATGCATGCACACACATATATTTTCTTCCTCTTTTTAGACCAATTCCAATGACAGTGAGATTTAAGCATTGCCTGTGAACCCTCCCCCCATTTTTCTTTCCACTAAAGTAGTTCTTCCTTGTACTCTTTTCTATGAGAAAATTTTTTCCATGGTACTACTTTCTTCTCCCTTCTCCCAGTGCATCTCTCTTTGTCTCTCCATCTTTTTTGTTTTGGAGATTATCTTAACATAATCACCTGAAAATCATCCCCTCTGTCTATGTTGACTCCTTTTATCTGCCTTTTTAATGATAAACTTCTTCAGAGTCATGGATATCATCTTCCCATATAGGAATTTAAACAGTTTAACTTTATTGAGTCCCTTATGGTTATTCTTCATGTTTATCTTTGTATGTTTCTCTTGAGTATTATGTTTGAATGTCACTTTTTCAATTTGGTTCTGGTCTTTTTGTTAGGAATGCTTAAAAGTTCTCTATTTCTTTAAATCTTCATTTCACCCCTCCCCCACCAAAGCATTCCTCCTAAAGGATTTTAACACTAGCTTCTTTGTGTTCTAGAACATCACTTTCCAAGCTCTCTGCTCCCTTTATGTGGAAGCTGTTAAATCTCGTGAGATCTTCACTGCCACTTCATAAAATTCAAATTGTTTCTTTCTGGCTCCTTGCAATATTTTCTCCTTGACCTTGGAGCTCTAAAAATTGTCTGTAATATTCCTGGGAGTTTTCATTTTAAGATCTCTTTCAGGAAGGGATTGGCAGATTCTTTCACTTTCTATTTTACTCTCTGGATCTAAGATATTGTGGCAGATTTCTTGATAATTTCTTGAAGTATTATGTGTAGGCTCTTTTTTTTTATCATGGGTTACAGATAGTTCAATAATTCTTAAGTTATCTCCCCTTGATCTGTTTTTCAGGTCGGTATTTTTTCTAAAAAGATACTTCACTTTTTGTTCTTTTTCCCCCACTCTTTGAATTTATTTTGTTGTTTCTTTAAATCTCATGACGTCTTTGGCTTCCACTTTCCCACCTCTAATTTTTAAGAAATTATTTTCTTCAGGGAATATTTGCACCTCTTTTAACATTAGGACAATTCTGTTTTTTTTTATGATTTTATTTTCTTTAGTATTTTTTGTACCTCTATTATCAGTCTGCTAATTCTCTTTTTATGATTTTCTTGCTTTAGTCTTATTTTTCCTCTACTACATTTATCTCTTTCTTTAACCCTTTCAGACATTTTTGCTGGTCTTTGGGTCCAATTATCATTTTTCTTTGAGACTTTGCAGGTTTCATATTGTTGTCTTCTTTTAAGTTTCAGTCTTGGTCTTCCCTGCCACATCATAACTTTTTATGGTCACGTTCTTTTGTTGTTGTTGTTATTGTTTGCCCATTTTGATGGCCCATTTCTTCACTCTGAACTTTATGTTGAAGTGAATTCTTTTCCCCTGGAGGTAAGGAAGCTCTGTCCCAAGTTTAATCACTTTTTGTATTGTTTGTTTCAGAGCTAGTTCTAGATGCCTGCAAGTTTTCACTGATTCCATGTCAGTGTGATCTGGGGTATGATCACTGCTCTCCTAGTCCATGCTCTGGTCTTTATCCAGGAAGGCACCCTGCTTGGCTGAAGCTGCAAGTATTAATGCTGCTGTTGGCCTGTGGTCCTCTCCATCCTAAAACTATGACCCAGAACTGTTTATGGCCAATAGAGATGCCAATCAGTGCTAGGTCCACCCAGTGCCAGCAAAAGGTCCCCTGTAATCTCTTTCTGACTAGTTTTCTAACATCCTTATTGTCTCTGGGCTCAGTGATCCTGAATTCGATATTATTACAGACACCTCCAAGGCCTATTGATGGTGCTACTGCTGTTCTCCAGGGCTGTACCCACCCTGCTGTTATAGACCTCTTTTCTAGACATCTTAAGTTGTCCTAACCTGAAAAAAAATGTCTCCCCCAAACTTTTTGTTGACTCAGCTATTCAAAAATTTTAGTTGAGGCATTATTTTAAAGTTGTTTGAAGGAGAGTGTGGGAAGAGTTCAGCAGGGTCCAAGCCTATACACCAACATCTTGTCTTTGCCCCCCACAAACTTTCCCCTAGCCTTAAAAAAATCTTCCTTTGATTCTTTACTTACCTCAATCTATTGTCCTATACATCTTTTTCCTTTCATAGTCGTAACTCAACAAGGTGTATATATTCATTTCTGTCTTTTTCTTACTTCTCAATGCCTTGCAGACTGACTTCTGATCACTTTGACCTATTTCTTAAATGAAACAGCATTTTTCAGAGTCACAAGTGATCTCTTTATTGCTAAATCTAATTGCCCTTTCACAGTCTTCAGACACATTCACTTCCTTTTGCCATTATGACATCATTGCTCTGGATTCTTTGACCTGTCAAATGACTCTGCTGGATCATAGTCTTTCTCTTAAAATGAATAGGTAGCTCTCTTTAGATTTTTCTTTCTCTTCTCCACAGTTCAATTGTAATGTTTGCAAACAACTTCCTAACCTTCCCAACCCTTATCTCTCTCTTGGGCTCCAATCCCATGTTACAAACTACCTGCTAAGCATCTTTCCCTGGATATCCTTCAGTAATAATTTAAAAATAAAACTCATTTTATTTTCCTCTCAAATCATCTGACATCCAAATTTTCCTATATTTATTGATAGTATCACTGTCCTTCCAGCAATCTACCTTTATATCCTTAGGAAAAAAAAACTCAATTCTTCCCTATTACTGGACATCCATATCCAGTCAGCTGCTATGTCTTGTCTATTCAAATATAATATTTCATATGTCTTTATCCTTCTCTTTATTTATACAACCCCAACTTTGACTCCAATTTCTCCCCCTCTCTAATACATGTTCCAAAGCTTCCAAATTTATATTCCTAAACACAGTTATTACTATTTCACTCTCCTACTTGAAAGCATGTTATGATTCCTTATTGCTTTTAGGATAAAATCCAAATCCTCAACCAGGCCTTTAAAGTCTTCAACAATCTGGCTCCATTTCTATCCCTCTAGTTTATTTACTATCAGTTTTCTTCTTTATTCTCTATCCCAGTCAAATTACTTTACATCGATTGTATATAATTTCTTTTTACTAACTTGTGTACATGTTATATTTGTTTATAGAATATAAGCTCTCTGAGTACAGGGCCATTTAATTTTTTTCCTTGTATTTCACAAACCTTGGCACAGTGCCTCACCCATTATAAGCACTTAATATTTCCTGAATTGAATATATTAGTTTCTAACTGCATTCCATTAGTGTCTGTTAATACATTTGGTGATAATGTTTAAACATTCCAGTTTGATTTATTTCCTTTCATATAAAAAGAAGTTAAGCACTAAGAATCAGGGTACAACCTTAAAGTTATCATTCACCATAATTTATGAATGAAACTTGTTAACTAATTCAAGATTAGACCATAGATTTCCTAACCTTTATTTTCCAAATTAATTATACTAAGGGGATTTAGAATTGGAAAGCATATTTTTTTAAAAATGTAGAGGAGTAGAAATCTCAGAGATACATGTTCTGATCTGAACTATCATTCATCAGTTGGATTGATGGGAGCATGTTGATTAACCTCTCTAGGATGTTTCCTTTTGTAAAATAGGGATTACAATACTCATGTTAACTTAATCACAATGTTACTGTGTTGGAAACGCTATGTAAACTCCCAAGTGTTAAATTAATATGGTGCCATCATTGTCATCATCGTTGTCATCATCGTCATACTTGTAATATTAGTTTCACTAGAGGATTACTATTTTTATCATGGTCTTAGATTTTTTTAATGCTCTCTAATAAACACTACAGTATTTCTACCTTTATCAAATTTTATCTCATCAACTCTAAACAGCATTTCATGAAAAAAATACATATATATACATTGCATAGATTTTCCTCTAATGTGAAGAAGGGGAAGAATTGAACTCATTATCTTAATCTTAAAACTTGCTTGTTCCTGTAGGTTTTAGTAGCACCATCATTCTTTTTAGTTCCCCAAAGTTCAAAACTTTAATACCTTTCACTTCATTTCCCTAAAGCTTTACATCCTAATAGTTCTCATAGATCACAGACATAGAACAAGGAGAGACATAAAAATAAAATTCATTCTTTCTCTCTCATTTTACAGATGAACCAGTTAAAATTTAGGTTAAACAACTTGATCAAGGTCATAAAGGTACCAGATCTAGGATATGAACCCAAGATTTTAACTCCAAATATAATGCTGTTTTCGTAGCACAGTACTAGTTTCCCCACATACTATAATGTGAAACTTCAGCCAAAGTGATTTCTACCACCACCCCCTTTCCTCCTTCCTCCCCCCAAAAGCAACTCAGTTCTTCTTGTTGGCTTTTCTATTTCCTATTGAAAACTTACTGTGGCATTCCAGGCTCTCCATGACCTTGTACCACTCTATATTTTCTCATGGTATTTGTCATTATCTGTTTATATGTTCCTTAAATTCTAGCCAAAGGTCTTACCCTAGATTCTAGGTCTAATCTGTTCCCTGGGAAAGAGCAAAAGATCTACCTATGGAGGAATTGACTTAGTCAAAAACATGCAGTATGCCAGGTACTTTGCTAAGTGCTGGGGATGTAAAACAAGGAAAAAGAAAACCCCTGCCCTCAAGAAGATCACAATATAGACAATAGGCAACCAAATACGTACAAACAAGTTATATACAGGAAAAACAAGAAATACTTAAAGAGAATGTACAGGAATTTGGAAAGGCTTCCTGGATGAAATTTTGGTTGGGATTTAAAGGAAGCCAGGAAAGCCAGTATGTAACATATGAATGGAGAGTATTGCAGACATGGAAGACAGTTAGGAAAAATGTCCAGAGCTCAGAGTTGGATTGTCTTGTTTGGGGAACTGCCAGTAGGCTAGTATCACTGTCACAAAGAGTATGCATTGCAGAGTAAGGTATAAGATGAATGACAAGCTAGGAAGGGTCCAGGTTATGAAGGCCTTTCAATACCAAGCAACCATAGGACATAGGAAACCAGATGTATTTATTGACTAGGGTGGTGACATAGATCTGTGCTTTAAGAAAATCACTGGTGGCTTGAATGGAGAATGAATTGTCTATGGTATCTTCTAGCAAAATGTAGTTTACTTCCTTGTCTCTTTTAATTAGATGACTTTTGCTTTGTCTAAGAACATTATTGCTACCTGTGCTTTTTTTTCCCTACTTCAGCTAAAGAATAATATATTCTGTTCCAGCCTTTTACCTTTGTCATGTGTGTCTCTCTGCTTCAAATATGTTTCTTGTAAAAACAACAACAACAAACATATTTTAGGATTCTGGTTTTTAATCCACTCTTGCAATGTGATTTCACTTTATGGTAGAGTTTGTCTGTAATGGTAATGTAATTTTGAATTTGAAGATCCTTTTGTGTTGGCAAAAGTAGCAGGTACTTAACACTTAGTAACTGATCAAGCCTCTGATTGGAGGAACAGAAGGTATGAACTCCTATCTCCTGTTAACTGATGAAACAGGAAGGGGTTGGCTGAAGGAAGTAGGTGATACTGTGTATATAAGAAAAGCCCCAGAGAGGGAGTCAGAATTTCCTTAAGACCAAGATCTTGTGCAGAGCAGCTACAGAAGAATGTAGAACTGAGTCCTGAGAACTTGTGGTGGTGGTGGAGCTAATTCTGAACAGGATCCCAGGAGCACAGAGGCAGGAACCCAGGAGCCCAGAATCTGGAGCCAGGAGTCCTGGAGCCCAGGAGGCAGGAGCTAGGAGCCCAGGTGACTGAAGCATGACTGGGATGCTGAGACTTTGTTTGGGGCTTGGTTGAGCCTTGAATTCCCTGGAGCAAAAATGGTGAAGGATCTGACATGGGCCAGACCTTGTGAAGTTCAGTGTGGAGCGGGACCTGCCTAGAGGTCAAGGAACTGGGAGCTGTCTGCCATTGAACCCAGGTGACAGTTTGGTCAATCCAGGTAGAATCTGGGACCAAGGAAGGGAATCCAGGGAATCTGAGAACAGGTCCCAAAGTCAAAATGAAAAGACTTCTCCTTGGGTACTGAGTAATTATGGAATTATAGTTTACTAGTGACTAAGGGGTACAGGGTTTAGTGTATGATACTTAGTAAGACTTTGCTGAATAAGTGACAGATTGTACATTGAGTACTTTATTGTACTTTGAAACTACTGATAAGTGACTAATTGAGTCAACTTAAGAGTGACTATTTTACTTTGAGACTATGTTGTGAATACTATATTGTGATTTTCTGTGATAAGTTGTAATATTGTGAATGCTGTACCTTGATTCCCCATGTATGTTTTGCTTTTATTATGGAATAGAGTGATCACTATACTGAGTAATCAGAACCTTAAAAAAAACTGTTCATAATAGCAGTTCTTCTGGAAAGCTTCTGTGCATGGCATTACATCGTCCCATTAACACTCACAGTTATGATTAACAATTGTAATATTTTTCCTCTGTTTCATACTTTTCTTTCTCCTTTCACTCTCTCCTCAGCAATGTTTTGCTTCTGACTACCACCTACCCCAATCTGCCCTCATTTGTATCAGCCCTCCTTTTCTTTCCCCTCCTGTTTCTGCCCTCCCTTTAACCCTTCTTTCTATCAATGCCTGCCTCCTTTTTCTTTCCCCTTTTCCTTCCTACTTCCCTATATGGTAATATAGATTTCTCTATACAACTGTGTATGTTCTTTCCTATTTGACCCAAATCTCATGTGAGTAGGGTTCAAAAATCACTCATTCTATTTTCCCCTTTCCTTTTCTCCCAGTACAATCCTTTTTTACCCCTTAATTATTTTTTTAATTATAACATCAAAGTCAACATATACCCACACCCTCTGTCTAAGTATACTCCTTTTAACTGCCCTAATAGAGATACCGTTCTTAAGATTTCCAATTATCATCTTCCCATCTAGGGATGGAAACAGTTTAACCTTATTGAATATCATGTTTGTTTGCTTTTTTATTTTCTTTCCTTTGTAACTTTTTTATGCTTCTTGAGTCCTCTTTTGAAGTTCAAATTTTCTGTTCAGCTCTTTTCTTTTCATCAAGATAGTTTGAAAGCCCGCTCTTTCACTGAATGTCCCTCTTTTCCCCTGAAATATTATGCTCAGTTTTGATGGGTAGTAACACCAATACTCTTGATTGTAGTACAAGTTCTTTTGCCTTCAGGAATATCATATTCCAGAACCTAATTCTTTATTGTAGAAGCTATTGTGTCCTCTGTAATCCTGACTGTGACTCTTCTGTATTTGAATTGTTTCTTTCTGGCTCTTTGCAGTAATTTCTCCTTCATCTGATAGGTCTGGAATTTAACTACAATATTCTCTGGGGATTCTGTTTTGGGATCTCATTTATGCAGTGATTGGTGGTTTCTTTCAATCAGTATTTTATCCTCTGGTTCTGGGACATCAGGTCAGTTTTCCTCCTTTCTATCAATTTTATTAATTTCCCCTTTGAGTTTCAGATTTTCTAATTTGGTGTTAAATTAGAGATTTTTATTTGTTCTTTTTCTAGCTTTTAAAAATGCATTGCAAATTCATTGCTCTGCTCTTTATTTTATTCATGCAAGCACTTAGAGGTATGAAAGAAAGAAAACTCTTGAACTAACAAATAAAATTAAGAGATGGTTTTATTTAAAAATAATAAAACAGATAAATCTTTAATTAATTTGATTGAAAAAAAGAAAGAGGGGGTAGAGCCAAGATGGCAGAGTAGAAGCAGGACCTCCCTGCTGATCCTGCTTCCACCTTACCCAATTCATGAAAAAAGGGGACTCTGAACAAACTCTGGAGCTGCAGAACCCACCAAATGAAACAGAGAAGCTAACCTCCCGCTGAGAACAGCCCAGCAGGCCAGCAGGAATTGGCCAGCACAGTGCTCTGGGAGCCAAGCCCAGCCCCACACCAAGGCTTTAGCCCCAGGGCGGGTCTGACTAGCTGCGGCCAGAGGGACTTCAGATCAGCAGCTGTGGCCATTTTCAGATTTATCAACGCACAGATGCGAGGACAAAGTGAGAGGTCAGTGCAGTCTGGACTTTGGGACCAGTAAGTGGGAGTGTGTGGGTTTTGCCCCCAGGGTAAGAAGCCAGTGAGACCCTGGCACAGCCAGCCAGCGCCACTTGGCAGCTTCAGCTCCTGGCCTGCAGAGTGAAGGGGGACCAAGCACCAGTCTGAGGGGTAATAGCTCTTGCTTTAACCCGATTGGATTTGGATTGCAGTCTAGGGTGGAGGTGCTGGGGTGTATGTCCAGCTTGCCGGAGTGTGTGGAGACCTCAGAGTGGGTACACATATAATACCTCCAGCAACTGAGAAAACCCCAGCATTTGGGATGAAAGCTCCCCTGTTGGGTGTCAGAGTCCTACTGTGGCAAAAAGCCCTGGGGTCAACTGCCTGAGGGGTGACATGACCAGGCAAAGGAAACAAAGCAGACAGAAGATTCCAACATTACACTCCTATTTTGGGGACTAAAAGGAGCAAAGCATGGAACAGGAGGAAGACAGTGAAGTCAGAACTCCTGCACCAAAAGCTTCAAAGGAAAATACGAGCTGGTTACAGGCCATGGAGGACCGTAAGAAGCAGATAAGAGTAGTGGAGAAAAAATTGGGAAGAGAAATGAGAACAATGAAAGAAAATTATGAAATGAGAGTCAACAGCCTGACTGAGGAAAATAATACCTTAAAAAACAGACTGCCTCAAATGGCAAAAAGAGCCTCAAAAAGGCAATGAGGAGAAGAATGCCTTAAAAAGCCAAATTTGCCAGATGGAAAAAAGAATCTCAAAAGCTCAATGAGGAGAATCATGGCTTGAAGAATTAGACTGGAGCAAATGGAAGCTAATGACTTTATGAGAAATCAAGATGCTGTTAAACAGATCCAAACAAATGAAAGACTAGAAAGCAATGTGAAATATCTCATGGGAAAAACCACTGACCTTAAAAATAGATCTAGGAGAGATCATTTAAAAATTATTGGACTACCTGAAAGCCATGATCAAAGTAAGAACCTAGAAATCATCCTCCAGGAAGTTCTCAAAGAAAACTGCCCTGATTTTTTAGAATCAGAGGGCAAAGTAGAGGTTGAAGGAATCCACTGATCACCTCCTGAAAAAGATCCCAAAAAGAAAACTCCTAGGAATATTATAGCCAGGTTCCGGAATTCCCCAGATTAAGGAGAGAATATTACAAACAGCCAGAAAGAAACAATTTGAATATTGTGGAAACACAATCTGGATAACCCAGGATCTGGCAGCTTCTACACTGAGGGATCGAAGGGCTTGGAATATGATATTCCAGAGGGCAAAGGAGCTGGGATAAAAACCAAGAGTCACTTACCCAGCAAAACTGAGTATCATGTTTCAGGGGAAAATATGGTCATTCAGTGGAATAGAGGACTTCCAAGCATTCTTGCTGAATAAAACAGAGTTGAACAGAAAATTTGACATTCAGATACAAGAAGCAGGAGAAGCATGAGAAGGTAAACAGGGAAAAGAAATCATAAGGAACTCATCAAAGTTGAACTATTAACATTCCTACATGGAAAAACAATAATTGTAACTTATGAAGCTTTTCTCAGTAGTTGAAGGGAATATATATACATATATATATGTATGTATGTATATATATATATATATGTCTACATATGAGGGTATATGAGCATATGAATACATATGTGATTGGGTGTATATATGTTTACAAGTATACATAGACAGAGGGCACAGGACCAATTAAACAGGAAGGGATGATGCTTAAAATGTGAAATTAAGAGGTGAGAGAGGAATATAATGAGAGAATGGGGTAAATTATCTCATATAGGAGAGGCAAGGGAAAATGATTACAATGGAGGGGAAGAATAGGAAGGCAAAAGGGAATGGGTCAACCTTATTCCCATTGAATTTAGCTTGAGGAGGGAATGAAATACACACTAAATAGGGTATCTCACCCTCCAGGAGAGTAGGGC
>NW_027186645.1:7057983-7096368 GCF_028583685.1 Petaurus breviceps papuanus | reverse complement strand
AAATATAGTCAGTCTTTTACAATATATCTACTATGTTATTGTTTTGCATTAGCTACACATGTACATCCTATACTGAACTGCTTATCTTCCCAGTAAGGGTGGGTGACAAGGGAGGAAGGGAATCTGGAATTCAAAGTTTTAAAATCAAATATTCAAATATGTATATATACATATATATATATATTTATACATATACACACACACTATTTTCAATACTATTTTACATGTAATTGGGAAATAAAATATACAGGCACTGGGGCATAGAGATACACTGGAAAAGTAGAAAGGGGTATGTGATAAAATATGGGAGAGAGCAAATTGGAGGAGGGGATATCATATCTGTGGGACTGCTATTTTGGGAGGGTGTGCAGGGGAAAAACGGGGAGAAAATTTGTAACTCAAAATCTGGTGGAAATGAATGATGTAAATCAGAAGTTAATAAAGCATTTGAAGAAGAAAAAAAGAAAGAAAACCAAATTAACAGCATAAAAAGTGAAAATGGTAAATTTGCCACAAATGAAGAGAAAATTAAAGTAATAATTGGGAACTATTTTGCCCAATTGTATTCCAATAATTGGATGGATGAACATTTACAAAAATACAAATTGCTACATTAGCTGAAGAGAAAATGAAATATTTAAATAACTCCACTTTAGAAAATGAAATTGAACAAACCATCAATGAACTCTCTGTGAAAAAATATCCAGGGCCAGATGGATTTACATGTGAATTCTACCAAACATTAAAAAAAAACAATTAACTCTAATACTATATAATCTATTTGGAAAGATAGGCAAATGAGTCCTACCAAATTCCTTTTATGGCACAAAAATGTTGCTGATACTTAAATCAGGAAGGGCCAAAAGAGAGAAAGTAAATTATAGACCAATTTCCACAATGAATATTCATGTAAAAATTTTAATTAAAATATTAACAAAGAAATTACAGGGATTCTTCCCCAGGATAATATACCAGGGGGATTTAAACCAGGAATTCAGGGTTGGTTCAATATTGGAAAAACTATTAGCATAATTGACCATATCATTAATAAAACCAACATAAATCCAATGATTATCTCAATAGAGGCAGAAAATCTTTTGGCAAAATACAGCAACCATTGCTATTAAAAACACTACTAGAGTGAACAGGAATAAATGGAGCTTTTCATGAAATATTAAGTATTATCCTTCTAAAATCATTAGCAGACATTATCTGTAATGTTGATAGCCTTCCCAGTAAGATCAGAGGTAAAACATGTATGCTCATTCTAACTACTATTCTTCATCAGAAATCTTAACTTTAGCAATAACAGAAGATAAAGAAATTGAAGGAATTAGACTAGGACAGGGGTAGGGAACCTGAGGCCTCAAAACCACAGATGATCCTCTAGGTCTTTGAGTGCAGCCTTTTGACTGAATCTAAACTTCACAGAACAAAACCCATGCCTAGACAATGAGGAAAGAAAACTATCATTCTGGAGATAATGTGATGGTATACATAGAAAAGCCTAGAGAATCAATTAAAAAACTACTTAAAATACTTAACAACTTTAGTAAAATTGCAGGACATAAAATTAACCTACCTAAATTATCAGTACTTGTACATATTACTAACAAAGCTCAGCAGCAAGAGATAAAAAGAAAAATTCTGTTTGTAATAATTGCAGACAATATACAATAATTGGGAGTCTGCTTGCCAAGACGAATTCAGGAACTCTAGGAACACAATTACAAAACATTTTCAAACCAATTAAGTCAGTTCTAAACAATTGAAAAAGTATAAATTGTTCATGGGTAGGCCAAACTAGTATAATAAAAATGACAATTCTACTCAATTCTACCTATTCAATGTCATTCCAATCAAACTACAAAAAAATTATTCTATAGATTTAGAAAAATAGTAATATTTATGTGGAAGAACAGAAGGTCAAAAATATTACAAAGAGATTATAGAAAAGGGAAATTAACCTACATGTACAAAAAATCTTTATAACAGCTCTTTTTGTAGTGGCAAAAAATTAGAAATTGAGGGAATGCCCAGCAATTGGGGAATGACTAAGTTGTGGTATATGAATGTAATGGAATATTATTGTACTATAAGAAATGATAATTAGGTAGATTTCAGAAAAAAATTTATTAAGGCATATATGAACTAATGCTGAGCAAACTTAGTAGAGTAATCGAACATTGTATACAGGAACTGTAATGGACACCGAGATATAACAGGACAGCTATCTCAGTATTATTCTATTGAAACAAAGCATTAGTATTATTTCTACTGAAGTGAAGCAAAGCCATAGTTCCTTAGCAAAGCCTTGAATACAAACATAAACAGACCTGAATCTGTGGGAATCTGTGGCATGTTTTAGCAACACAGGTGAAACATTTCTTTACTATTAGAGCCTATTGGGTGGTTTCCAAGGAACCCAGTAGGGGTCCCCTCTAGCAGATTTAAGGGGGCTCTAGTGTATAATTTCTGGTGGGCACTTCAGAACAACAATGTTGTGCAATTAGCAGCTATGATTGAATTAACCCTTCTCAGCAATGTTATGATCCAAGACAATTCCAAAAGACTCATGATGGAAAATGCTATGCACATCCAGAGAAAGAACTATGGAGTCTGAATGCAGATCAATGCATACTATTTTCATTTTTTTCTTATTTATTTGTTTATTCATGTATTCATTCATCCATTTATTTATTCATTTATCTATCCATCTACCCATTAATTAATTAATATGTTTGTTTATGGTCTAGGTCTCCCCATCTTGCTCAGGATGGAAGTACAGGGGCTGCCTGATAATCAGGATGGGAACTTAAAAAAATTTTTTTAACATTTATTTTTAAAACTTTTATTTCCAGATTCTTTCCCTTCTTCCCTCCTGATTCCCCCCCCCCCCACCCCTTGCTGTAGAAGCTGCTAGATCTTGTGTTATCCTGATTGTGTTTTCACGATACTCAAATTATTTCTTCCTGACAGCTTGAAATATTTTCTCCTTGACCTGGGAACTCTGGAATTTGGCTATGATATTCCTAGGAGTTTCCTTTTTGGGATCTTTTTCAAGAGGTGATCAGTGAATTCTTTAAAGTTTCTATTTTGCCCCCTGGTTCTAGAATATCAGGTCATTTTTCCTTAAGATTTTATTGATGAATGATTTCTAGACTCTTTTTTTGATCATGACTTTCAAGTAGTCCAATAATTTTTAGATTAACTCTCCTGGATGTATTTTCTTTTCTGTTTTTTTTTTTTTTTAAAGCAATTGGGGTTAAGTAACTTGCTCAAGGTTACACAGCCAGTTATTTCTGGGTGTGGTGCTGAGTATCTGAGCCCAGATTTGATCCAGGTCATCCCGACACTGGAGCCGGTGCTCTTACTCGCTGAGCCACCTGGCCGCCCCTATGGATGTATTTTCTAAGTCCGTGGTTTTTCCAATGAGCTATTTCACATTGCCTTCTATTTTTTTTATTTATTTGGATCTGTTTTATAGTATCTTGATTTCTCATAAAGTCATTAGCTTCCATTTGCTCCAATCTAATTTTGAAGGAATTATTCTCTTCAGTGAGTTTTTGAAATTCCTTCTTCATATGGCCAGTTTGACTTTTTAAGGCATTCTTCTCCTCATTGGCATTTTGGGCCTCTTTTTCCATTTTAGTTAGTCTATTTTTAAGGTGTTATTTTCTTTGGTATTTTTTTGGGGTCTCCTTTAGCAGGCTATTGACTTGCTTTTCATGATTTTCTTGCATCATTTTCCTTTCTCTTCCCAATTTTCCCTCTACTTCTCTTACTTGATTTTCAAAAACCTTCTTGAGCTCTTCCATGACCTGTGAACAGTTCATATTTTTCTTGGAAGCTTTTGATGCAGGAGTTTTTACTTTTTTGTCTTTGTCTAGTTCCATGTTTTGATCGTTTTTGTCCCCCAAAAAAGGATTTTGTGGTCTGATTGTGCTTCCTCTGCTTGTTCATCTTGTCAGCCAATTACTTGACTTTTGAGCTCTTTGCTACAGTGGAACTCTGCTTCCAGAGTGGAGAGAGCTGTGTCCTAAATTGGTGGGGTTTTTACATATATTGTCAGAGCTATGAAGTGGCACCATCTCTACAGCCACTACAAGCTTTGACACAGTGGTGTTTCTCACCCAACGACCACCACTGAAGACTGGAACCCAGATCCAAGTAGGTCAAAGCAAGAGTGGTTACTCTCTGAATGGTTGCTTGGTCCACCTACAATCTTCAGGCCAGAAGCTCCAGAGGCAGCCATGGGGAAGCAACTGCAGCCACTGCATGTGCCCAACTCTGACCCCGGGGAGGCAGAGAGGCTGGGGAGTGCTTTTCTCTTACCCAGTTCCAATAGAGTTCTCTACTTTTACTTTCTCTTTGGTGTTTATGGGTTGAGAAGTCTGGAAACTGCCACAGCTGCTGGTGATCCACTCTCCTGAAGTCTGCTCCAGCAGGTGTGTCCAACTGATTGGGGATACTGCCTCATGCAGGATTGTGCTCTACTCCCATCCTGGTGCAATAGAACCTTCCTTTTGGCCTTCCAGGCTGCGTTCAGTGGGAGATTTGTTTCTCTTTGTCACTTTGTGGGTTCTGCAGCTCTAAAATTTGTTTAGACTAATATTTTATGGGCATTGGAGGTGGTTGGTACAGGACCTTAAGCAAGTTCCTGCTTTTACTCCACCATCTTGGCTCTGTGCCCCTACTTTAACTTTTTTGTGACTTTTTTCCTTTTATTCTGTTCCATCTTTCACTATATGACTAATGTGGAAATATATTTGCACGATTGTGCATGAATTACATATATCACATTGTTTGCCATCTTGTGGAGGGGGGGAATGAAGGGAGGGAGAAAATATTTGAAACTCACAATCTTGTAAAATAAATGTTAATAACTATCTTTACATGTAATTGAAAAAAATAAAATACTATTTATAAAAAAAGATTGTCTTTTTCTCACATTTTAAACTATTAACTTACCTTTCTTTTTAGCATGCTATAAAGTCCTGTATTTGTCATTATAGCTTAAAAACTTGACAGGTAGATGAAGGTGCATGAGAAGAAATGTATTTCTTTGAGGATTGTCCCAGCAGACTTCTTCTGTATGTTTTTTTATATCCATGCTGAGATTATGACAGAGATAGTAGAGATTGTTAAGATACTGAAAAGATTGTCAAGATCCAAAAAGATCTTGACAAGTGAACATTGACTTGAATCTAATATGATTAAATTTAATAGAGACATGTGTAATATCTTATACTTAGATTCAAAAACTCAGCTTCACAAGTATAGAATGATAGAGGCATGTTTATATAGCAATTTTTCCCAAAAAAGTTTTGTAAGTTTTTGTGGACTATAACCTCATTTTGACAGCAGTCAAAAAAGCTAAAGCAATCTTTAGTTTCATTGAGAGAATCATCAATTCTAGGAGTAAAGAGATGGTGATCACACTGTACTCTGCCTTGATCAGACCATATCTGGAGAATTTTATTCAATTGCAGACACCAACATTTAGGAAATTAAATAATAAGAACATATTCCTATGAGGGCATCCAAAATAATGAAGGTCATTCTGGGAGTTAGCTTAGAAAAGAGAAGACTTATGAGGATATGGAGTGGAATCATTATTGTCTTCAACTTTTTGAAAATACATTACATAGAAGAGGGATCAAATTTTTCTTTTTCTTTTCTTTTTTGCTTTTGGCCCTGTGGGCAGAATTAAGATAAATGATTAGAAGTTGCAAAGAGCTAAATTTAGGTTTTGTTGCAGTTTCATCATGTGTTGTGGTGGAACTGTCTCAAAGAATTCAGAGTCAGACCACCTTTAATTCAAGTATAAGCATTTATTGAGATTGACACTCCTCAAGCAGCAGGCTAAGTTCTGAGAGGAACCAGCAAATTCTGAGAAAGCAAGATTAATTTTTATAGGGTAAAGATTCAATTACATAACAGAAATTATGAATGTTAAAAAGACAAGAGGGGTTTGTTAGGGGATTAGTTAATAGTGGAGGGATTCCAGTCACAGTGGAACTATGTATACAATTACCCACAATGAATACAGTGCATTTTGTCCATACATATGTCCATTGTGAGAGTATGTATGTATGATAATGATATTATGATAAGCCTCCCTATGTCATAAGTTCACCTAAAGGACAGCTTTTGCTATTATTGTACAGATGCCTACTTAGGGGAAGTCCCTTCTATTGTTTTGGGGTTTACATCCTGCTTGGGCATCCTGGTGGTGCTGCTTTCTGATTGGCTAAGTATTGTGGTACTGTTTGAGACTAGATGGATGTGGTTGTGGTTGAGTGCATTGGCACACCTGTTGTTTCTGTGGGAAGTATAAGTTCATGAACACATCTGTTGTTCTAGTGAGCAATGAGCTACATATGAAGCTGTCAGGATATTGATTGTGTGTTTGAGGGGGTATGGTGAGTGGCTAGATAGGGGCAGTGTGCCCTCTGTTCAGCAGGGCCTATAAGGAAGTTGGAATACTGGAATGGGGGCAGCTGAATTAGGATTCCATCAACTTGATGTAAAGAAAAAAAAAAACAAAAAAAAAAAAAAAGTAATGATTTAAGATGTCCAAATATCAAATGGACTATGTTGGGAAGTAGAAGCTTTTCCCTTATTGGTCTTCAAGCAAACCCTGTGTGATTGATTGTTAGATATATTGCAAAGGAGATCTTTTTTTCGTGTATTATTTGAAGAGGATTTTAGCCACGATAGTTTGAAAATTTCATATTCTGTTTTTATATTTATTTTTTCTTTCTGGAAAACTATATTTATTTACTTATTTCCCTGATTATGTTTTTACATGAGTGGTCCTTTTATTTCTTCTGTTATTCACAGATTGGACCTCTTTGATCAGTTTTCTAGATCAAATGATTATTTTGTGTGTTTTACCTCTGGTTTGGTTTTTCTGCTCCAGTTAGTTTATAGTCTATTTGTTCATTCTTTTTGCTCCTTCCCAACTGTGTTTATAAGCTTATAGTTATGTATTAGTAGGGCAGCTAGGTGGCATAGTAGCTAGAATGCCAGGACTGGAGTCAGGAAGACTTATTTTTGTGAGTTCAAATCCGGCCTCAGACACTTACTGGACCTGTGACCCTGGACAAGTCACTTTAACCCCATTTTATGCCTTAGAAGAAAATGACAAACTACTCCAGTGTTTTTGCCAAGAAAACCCCAAATGGAATTGTGAAGAATCCAAAACAACTGAACAACAGAATCATAAGATCTAGGTTCGTGACTGCCTTACTCTCCCTGCAAACTAAAGTTTACATAGTAACAACAGGTTTTTAACAGTAACTTTATGGACAAGGTAACTACTGTATTGGCCTGACAGATGAACAGATCATTTTTTACTTTTGTTCAGTCATGTCAAAGTCTTCATGACCCTATTTGGGGTTTTTTTGGCAAAGGTACTGGAGTAATGCACTATTTCTTTTTCCAGCTCATTTTACAGATGAGGAAAACAGGTCAACAGTAAGTGACATGGCATAAGGTCACACAGCAAGTAAGTGTCTGAGGCCAGATTTGAACTCAGTCTTCCTGACTCTAAGGCCATCAACATGGCCATCTGGCTGTCCCAAGATCAATTAGTGTGTTTAATTACAAAGTCCAAGAAATGACTAACCATAAGAGACTCAGGAAGCTAGAGTGTTTACTGAGGGACACACAAAATTAGGTGGAAATCATGAATCTCATATTTTACTTCCAATTCCCCAAATAGTAGTCACAGCCTTATCAACTTAGCTGACCCTGAACCTCCCCTTCCTGCTCTCTGGGATGTGGTGCCAACTTCACTAAAAAATGAAATTGTTTTGAAAAACCTAACACATTGAGCATATTGCTCTAAAGCTAAAAAAAAAAATACCAAAGTTATCATTCTAGGGGCAAATTTTTAAAACTCATAGTCAGTATATGGCATGTGCAAGTGTTTTGTTTGTTATGGTTATTATTTTTTTAACTGAAGCATTTAATCAGACATCGTGACCACAGCTGGAGATTGAGAACTGCCTACCAAGGTGATATAGCCTCTTCAGATCCTACTTTCATGCCCTTCTTCAAGGGAGAATGACAGGAGAGAAACTAGGGGATGAAAAGAGCTTATATTGCAGTGGGAAAGATAACGAACCTAGTGTGACCAGGGAAAGGGGCTTTCAGCCTAGGAGTTATGGAGATGGCAAATGGGGCTAGAGGATAGTGAATTGAAATATTACATTACACTCAAAAACACTGATTCCAAAGCTAATTTGATTATAATTTATGGTTCCAGCCTAGAGAGAAAGGGCCTTTCTTTCTGTTTTATATGTGGGAAAGAATATTAGGAGCTAGAGAAGTTTCCTGGAAACCAAAGAAGTTTCCTAGGAAATAGAAATCAAATCAGAAAAAAAAAAATAGGAAAATTGATACTTGTATACGACAGAGATGGTAAATGGAATCATTGCAAGTTTTGAATCTTTGAGCTAACTCACTGATCAATAATATAACTGTTGATCTGCTCTCCTCTCATAATCTGTCATTTCTCAGTAACATTTTGAAATACTTGAAGAATTATTGGCAAAGCATCATTTTTTGTTGAGACATCACTGTGAATAAAGATTTAACTGTAAATATCTAATTAGGATGACTAGACATCATTAATTTGAAAAAAAAAGTACACTTTCCTTAACAATAATGCTTTTCAAATTTTTTTCTGTGAAAATGCCATGCCAATTTTCCAATTCTATCTTTTTTTGTGATATTTGGCAGTATTCTGTTTAATCAGGATACCATGTCATTCTCTTGCTTAAAGATTTTATGAAATAAGGACCATATTATTTTTTCTTGCCATTCCTAGCCCTATATAATTTAGTGTCAATACCTCACTTACAATAAAAAATAAATTAAATTACTTAATATTTCTCACATACTTTCTGTTAAAGGCTAGCTCAAATACCTTTTATATAAAACCATTCTTGATACCTCTGGATACTAATACTTTCCCACAACCCCCATTCCCCTTTTACTTTGCATTTATTTTGTATATATCTTTAAAAAAATCTTATATATGTTTATGTATTGTATCTCAGGATACAATGTAAGATCATGTGAAGCAGGGAAAGTTTTTCCTCCCTTCTCTTCTCCTCCCCTCCCCTCCCATTCTTCTCCTCTACTTTCTTCTCTTCTTTCTCCTCTGCCCTTTTTCCTTTCCTTTCCATCTTAGGGCTTAGTGTAATCCCTGGCACATAGTAGGTATTTAATAAGGTTTGTTGATGGATTTAACAGTTGATAATGTGGCTTTATCGTATCTGTCACTTCTCTTTTATCTGTTATGGTTACTTCTCCTTAGCATCTTGGAATCAGGACCTTTTGATATAGGGTACACTTCTAGTACTTGAAATGAGATATATGATCACATGTCATGCTAATAAACTAGAGATTTGAGAGATTGAATTTGTTTTACATCAACAACAACAAACATAGTTAGTAAACACTTAATACATACTTCATCCTGTCTTAGGTCTGGTGGAGATGTAAAGATTAAAGAACCTTCAATCTAATGATAATAAAATTTAGTAATGATTAGGTTTTGTTTCAGTAATATGGGAAATATTCTTTGCCAGTTTCATCTTTATTATAATCATTCCCTGGGAGGTATGATGGTCCAATGGGACAGGTGTGTTAACCAGTGGCATTATAAAATCTCTCTAGCCTTCAGAGGACAGTCCAACTTGGTGCTTGTGTGCACTTTGAGGCTTTATTGTGATTATTCTTTGCTTTTCCTTTTAGACATTAATGGCATATGAAAGAATTGACTGTTATGTTGTGTGTTTGTGTGCCTATGTGAGTAAGAACTAACTAAAATTATTGAACATAATTTTTGATGACAAAAGAAAAATCAGCCAAGACAAAGGACTTTCACAAAAGCCTCCTAAATAAATAAATTAATATGTGAATATGTTTTGGGGAACATATTCACATATAAGAGTATATGATTACCTTAATTGTTTTGGTACAAATATCTTCATGCTAATGGAAACCTGGAAATAATAACTATTTCATAGGTTCTTTTGAAAATAAAGTAAAATAAATGAAGACTAGCCGAGAAAAATAACTGCTCTGCTGAAAATTCTGCAGCATTTAGCCTACTTGAAGAATATCTTTACTGTTTTTCTTGCCAGTGATATCTATGGGTAATGTTTTGAATATTTATCTAAGGAAATTGCAGACATGCTGATATAGTTAAAACTATAAATGTTCAATTAGGGCACAATAGTAAATCAGCCAATGGCTAGGTTGTTTTAGTACCAAGGATACTGACACAGGGATTTCATTTCTTAATTCCCTTTGTAAATGAGGGCATACATTTTAAAATAAAAAACGTTGCCTTGAGGCAGTGCTAGAGAATACAAACAAGGTTCAGAGCTTTTGTTAATATCTCTCTAGTGCCACTTGCATAGCTCTTAAAACTACAGATTTTCTTCCTTCCTTTCTTCTTTTTTTTAAACACATCTACTCAGGGTGCTTCATTTACTACTACTCCATTTCCCACTGTACAAGTTTGTCTATTAATGCAAATGGTTTGTGAGCTTTTGTCCTATGTGGATAATGTTACCAAACATTGACTTTCTCTTTTTTTTTTTTTTTGCTGTTTGGCAGATTTGTGTTAGGCAGACTGAGAATAAACACAAACTTTAGAATAAAATATGTAACGAGGCCATTTTTTTTTAAAGTCTCATTTATTCTTTAGGAACTTAATGTGAAGACATTGTGTTCCAGAGCTAGGTCAGATTTGTTTCTTTTTCAAAATGAGATATATATCTATCTTGATATAGATATACCTACATATAGGTATAACTATGCACACATACATAGACACATACACACATATGCATAAAATACATTATATATACTTCTGATTTTTCTTGAAAAAGGGGAATTTGACTTTGTTTTCTTCTTAAATCTATAAGTAATTATACTTGCTAATATGGTTATCAGAATCATGGAATATTCAGGCTGGAAGGGACATTAGGGATTTTCTAACCAAACCTCTTCATTTTACAAATGAGTAAACTGAGACTTAGAGAGTTTAAATGATTTGCTAAACATCATGCTGTGAGTTAGTGATGGAGTTTGGCATTAGGTTTTCTTATTTCCAGTTTCCTTTTTACTAGATTATGCAGATTTTTTTGTAAGGTGATTTAATTTATAGGTTATTGATTCATATATCATATGTACCTACTTTTGCTCTCAAAAGAGATTAGTGATAATAATAATAATAATAATAAAGTAATTATAGGGAAAACTTTTATCTTCAGAATGACCCATTTCAAGATGATGCTATGCTACCTGGGCTTTACTTCATTCCTCTACTTAAGGTATATTCCATTTCATTACTAGTGTATTGCTAGGCACTCAGAACAAAGCTATGCTACTATAATATTCATTGACTAACATTTTTAAGCCAATGCCAAGAATTGTTACAAAGTAGTATTTAATCAAAAATTATGATTTGCCATGCAAATGATGTATGTCACAGTGACTATTTCACTTTTTAAAAAATCTGTAACACCTAATAAATTATCCTTTAATAAATATTATGTTCAAAACTGAATTGGATTGAATCCAATTAAATTCAGGTAAGCCTAAATTGTTGTGATCTGGTAGGAGGAAGGGACATGACTGATATCTTCAAATATCTGAGGGGCATTCCTGCTGTAAGTCTACCCTTTTTCTGTTTGATCTTACAGACCTGAACTAGAGCCAGTGAATGAATGATGTAACTCAATTTTTTGAAGGAAAAGTCTTCCTAATTAGAACTTTCTCAAAATGAAATGAGCTGATTAAGGAAGGCAGACAGAGGTGGAAGAGGGAAAATGAGGTTACCATTATTGTCTTAATTTTGTTAAATATGTCATAGAGGGAATTTATGCTGTAAATAGAGGATAGTCATGACTTCTAAGGTTCCTTCTGACTGTTAGGTTTCTATAGTTTTATAGTATTAGTTTTTCATATTGGTTATATTTATGCTGAATCTAATTTGTTGTCACAAAACTGACTAACTTCATCACATGTATGTGTCCTTCTGTAGGTGTGAATCTATCCTTAGCTCATTACAGCCAATTACACACAGTAAGAACAAAGTGTTTGTGGTTCCACTGAATGCCTTCTCTAATGATAGGAAATACAGTATGGAAAAATGAAAAATGGCACTCCTGCTTTCTTCCCTTTTGCTTTATATGAGAGAAAGCAGAATCATTAAGAAAGATTAGTGAAAAGCCTTGTCACCAATTCCAGAAGCAGTGCTTTTGGGTTAGAATTACCATAGTGAAATCTAAATATACTACCAACTTAAAATAGCGCCATAGTATTGAAGAAGGGTGGTTCATCTTTCATAATTAAAAAAAATAACTTTAGTGAAAGGGAGAATTATTCATGAATTTAAAAATAGAAGATTCAGAAGGGCCAACCCCTAATACTGTGAAGAGAACTCTAATCTTGTACATGGCTCCAGGGTTGTGCCAAACAGCTGCAATGGATGCGATTCCTACATGTGCTTCCTTCTGACCAGAATGATGTAGGATGTGATAAATGAGAATCCTTTGTTTTATTTTGCATTTTGACAGGGAACTTACAAAACCACAGCTTTTATTCCACAGAAGTATTTTCTTTTAGTGAAGGATATATTTCTAATAGAAAAAGTACATGACAGTTGTTCCAAGTAGCATCCTCTGGAGGAATGACAATATCTTTATGTAGTTCTTCCACTTGGAACTCATATGAAAATGCATTCATCATATGGAAACTTTGCTATTTTGAATTCCTTGAGTGGAGTGATGGCAGCTTCTAAATTAAGAGAGACAGTGTGTTACAGAAGAAAGAACACTTTCTGTAGCCAGAGGATCTAGGTTTAAATTCTACCTCTGTTACTGTGTGACCTTGGCAAGTCATTTCATTTTTCTTGGTTTGTTTTTTTGTTTTCTTTGCTTTTTGGAGGGGGGAGGGAAGAGCAATTGGGGTTAAGTGACTTGCCTAAGGTCACATGGCTAGTAAGTGCTAAGTGTCTGAGGCTGCATTTGAACTCAGGTCCTCCTGTCTCAAGGGCTTGTGCTCTATTCACTACACCACCTAGCTGTCCCAATTTTTCTTAGTTTCACACCTGAAAAAGGGGAAATTTTTGGATGAGGTCACTTCTAAAGTTACTTATCTATGATTCCATAATTTTAAATTTTTCTTAACTGGTCACTATATCATCTTTTAAATTTCCCCCATGAAGAACCCATGACATTTTATATTCGTCATCATTTGGCCTCAACTGTTTTATGCTTTTTTTCTTAGTATTCAGAGTGGGGACAGAGGAGAGGAGAATTAAGCACACTATACTGTAGTCAGATTGAACTACTTACAATTCTCTGGACATACCATGCTCTGCAGCCTTCATACCTTTACATTGAATATCTCTGCCTTTCTGCATTGGCCTGTAAGAGATTGAAACTCTTTATGCCCCAGGGAACCCTGTAGAGTGGTAACTTACAGAGGAGTTGCTTATCTGCATAAGTGGAAGGAGTTTCCATACTAGGAGATATAGTAACAGATTTAAGACCAACCTCTCTATTAAAGAAAAAAGACTAAGAAAAATACTTTCTGCTTTTTCAAATTATCCATGTAATTGAACTTTCATACCTTGATGCCATCTTTAAATATTCAAACACAGGCATTATACTAAAATTGTGTGTACTTTTAAACTATTTCAAGAATTAGGGTAAATTGATCAAAAACCCATTGTATATATGTAGACAAGACCTATCAGCAGTTTTAATTTAATGCTTTTATTTCTAACAGTCTCTTTCTGATTATTTATCTTAAATATAGATGAAAAACAAGAAGGTGTCAAAATATTGATGAGTAATACTATATTCTCAATTAGCCATAAGTGAATCATTCATCTATCTTCTAATATAAAAGATGACAAATGTGTGGTAAATAATTGTATTGTGAAGAATATGTGTGAAAATGAATCCCTTAGTGTTATCTTCTACTTAATCAGCAGTAGATCTAAGTACTGCTATTAATATTCACTAATGAGGCTTCTGCTATATTGTATGAGAAGTCTGAGTACCTAATGAAGTTTGCATCTGAAAAATATTAAAGACTGAATCTACTGTAATAATTTAAGTTTTTGAGAAAAGCATAATTTAAGTAAGATATCTAAGGATTTAAAGTTCACATTGATTATATTTAAAAAATGTCTAATATAAAACCAACACATAGAAATAAAAAAGATGATAATATATAATCATTATTTTTATACAGTATAATTCAGTAGAATATTTTTAATTATATCTGCTTATGGAACAAGCACAGATGTATATGTACACATGCATACATATATATACATACACACATATCGTGTAAATTAAATACACTTACTTTTTTGGATTTAGTTTTTTTTTTTAAGCAACTGGGGTTAAGTAACTTGCTCAAGGTTACATGGCCAGTTATTTCTGGGTGTGGTGCTAACTATCTGAGCCTGGATTTGATCCCCAGGTCATCCTGATACTGGAACCAGTGCTCTTACTTGCTGTGCTACCTGGCTGCCCCTAGGATTTAGTTTTTAAATGAATGAAAGTCAAGGAACTGACTGAAAATTTTGCAACCAGATATTTCCTATTTCATAGACATAATTATAAAGTATTATATAAGAAAATGCCCCAATAATAATCCATTTGGTCAAATAATCTTCCAGAATAAATGTATTCACTATGCAGCACATTATATGATACAGTTAACATGAAATGTGTGGTTTTATTCATGTATACTGTTCAAGTTATTTAATTATTTGCACAATTATAAGTACTCACATTCACTTATTACCTGAGGTAATCAAATTTGACCATTTATTATAAAAAAGAGTATTACTGTTAATCTTAGTTTTTGTTCATTGATTGTCATGACTATCACAATGTCAAACACTAAAGAATTGGAGATATAAATATTTTCTCGTATTAAATTTCAAAAGACATTTTACATTTTAGTGTTTTTTGTACTTAGTTTTTAATTTCCAACAGTTCCATGTAAAAACAATTTTTAGCATTTGTTTGAGTTCCAAATTCTCTCCTTTCCTCCCTCTCCACCCCACCCCATTGAGAAGGCAAACAATTCCATATAAGTTATATATGTGTAGTCATGCAAAACATATCCATAATAGTCATGTTGTAAAAGAAAACATAGACAAAAATACTCAAGAAAAATTATGAAAGTTAAAAAGTATGCTTTAAAAGAATGCTTCAATATATATTCAGACACCATCAGTTCTTTCTCTAGTTGTGGATAGCATTTTTCATCCTAAGTCCTTCACAGTTGTCTTGGATTGTTGTTGTGAGAATAGCTAACTCATTCACAGCTGATCATCTTACAATACTGCTATTAAGTTGTACCCAATAAATTTCACTTTATATCAACCCATGCAAGTATTTCCAGGTTTTTCTGAGAGCATTCTGCCCATCATTTCTTATGGTACAATAATATTGCATCATAATTATGTACTACTACTTATTCAGGCATTTGACAATTGATGGGAATCCCCTCAATTTTTGATTCTTTACCCACAGAAAAGAGCTGCTATAAATATTCTTGTACACATAGGTCCTTTTACTTTTTTTAAATTTCTTTTGGGATATAGACAATAATGGAATTGATAGGTCAAAAGGTACGCATGGTTTTGTATCCCTTTAGGCATAGTTCAAAATTGCTCTATATAATGGTTGAATCATTTTACCACTACATCAACAATACATTAATATATCATTTTTCCCATGTCCCTTCCAACATTTGTCATTTACCTTTTCTGTCCTATTAGGTAATCTAATAGGTATGAGGTAGTACCTCAGAATGGTTCTAATTTGCATTTCTCCATTCAACACTGAGTTAGAAAATTTTTTTATATTGCTATAGATAGCTTTAATTACTTCATCTGAAAACTGATTATATCTTTTATTCATTTATCAATTGGGGAATAGATCTTATTTTTATAAATTTGACAATTCTCTATCCATTAGAGAAATGAAACCTTAATCAGAAAAAAAAAACGCTTCATTTATTTTCATGATTACTATTGCCAACTGTAATTCTATCCATCCTATTTCCCCTTCCCTGTTTATTCTATTCTCTCTCCTTTCATCCTGTCCCTCCTCAAAAGTGTTTTGCTTCTGACTACCCCTCCCCCAGTATGCCCTGCTTTCACCAACCGTAAAGCCAAACATGCACAGGTCTCCAGATACTGCTTCTGTGAATAGCTCTAAGGTTCTGATTACATAGTACAGTGAACTCTCTATTTATTCAGCAGTAAACTAAAGCAAAATATTGACACAAACCAAAGCACACCATTCACAATGATATAGCATAACAACTTATCACTAAAATGACCACATAGTTTTCACTTAATGTGGCCATATAGTTTTAAACAAAAGATATCATTCAGTAAATCCTTGACTCAATCATCCTTAAGGAGTAATCCTCCTTAAGTGACACAAAGTACAAAGGTAAAAGTTTTCTCACCCCTAGGTCACATTGTATTAATCTCTGAGTCAAAAAATCCTTTCTTCTTAATTGGAGATTAGTTTCCAATCATCCTTCACTCAATCATCCTTAAGGGGTACAAGGTACAGAGTACAAAGTCCTCCCACCCCTAGATCACAGTAAATCATGAACTTGTCAATCAGCACTAGGTACCCAAGGAGAGGTCTTTTCATCTTGGCTTGATCCTGGCTCCCAAATTCCATGTTTCTTCTTCCATGGGTCCAGCTCCCTGGATCTATCCAACTGTCACCTGGTTACACAGGCAGGAAACTCTCAGCTCCTTATTCAGTTCCTTGTCCAGCTCCCATTCCATATTGAAGTTCTCAGTGTCCAGTCCACCTCAAGTCCTTCAAAATTTCTGTTTCTGGGAATATAGAACTTAACAGAGCCATAATAACATTCATTCACATTGCCAGCACAATCATTAATTCATTTTCTGCCTGTGCAGTCAACACAGACCAGAAGACAGGGTTATCTGTCTGAGAAATCAACACAAATCATTAGTAAAGTCCTGGGACCTCTGAAAATATCAGTAAAACACTCCTTCAGGACATCTATAAACAGACAACAAAAAAGTCCTGTTTCAAGGCTTCTGAATGGTCAGTAAGATCCCAGGGCTTTTGTAACAACAGCAATGAACTCTGTCAGCAGAGAGATCTGACAAAGTAATATCAACACAGACACACAAAGTTCTGGCACCACAGCCATGCTTCCTACCAGCACTGCTCTGTCCCAGCTTAGGCTTCTCCTTATATATGGACATGTCCCATATATATCCTATCCCACACTTCCTGTTACATCATCAAGTTCCTTCCACCTTCAAATCACAAGTGGCTCAAACAAGGAGCTAAATAATTAAGTAGCTGTAACAAGGTGCTAAGTACTACTTTGCTTGCCATTACACCAACCTCCTTCTCTTATGCCCTTCCCTTTGCTGCCCAAATGAATTCAAACCAAGTCATCTTTCCTTCAAAGAAAAAACAAAGTTTATTAAAGATTCACCATTATTGGCCAGACTCTTAAGGATTTT
Source organism: Petaurus breviceps papuanus (assembly GCF_028583685.1). Taxonomy (NCBI): domain Eukaryota; kingdom Metazoa; phylum Chordata; class Mammalia; order Diprotodontia; family Petauridae; genus Petaurus; species Petaurus breviceps. Next base: position 7,078,778 of record NW_027186645.1, on the reverse strand, counting down.
GAACATTTTTGATGAAGAATTGGCACGTGGGCCAGATTGAATCTCAGTCTTTTCATGGATATGAGATAGATCTTATATACAGAAAGACTGTGGGAAGGATCTAGGGTTAGCCAAGTAGTCTGGGGGTGACTGGAAGAGGGGTTTAGGGAGGACCTTGATGAGAGTGGTCAATAGTCTGCGGTGACTAGACGATGAACTCCAGGAACCAAGAGAATGTGGTTTAGGTAGGATCAAGGGAGGGAAGTAGCTGAAAGCAACAGACATTTCCTGCTGACCTTCTACTTTGCCCCTAGTGTCTGTAGGCCGAGATGTCTGAAAATTGCCACCACTGCCAGTAATTCAGTCACCCTGAGACCTGTTCTGTGCTTGTTGGGGTGAGTCTTTGATGGCACAGCCTGCACTAGACTGCACTCCTCTCTCAGCCTGGTGTAACAGACCTTTCCTGGTGATCTTGTAAATTATCTTGAGCGGTAAATTTGCTTCATTCCATCTGTGTAAGGGTTCTGCTGCTCTAGAATTTGTTCAGAGTAATTTTTTAAAGATATTTGGAGGGTTTTGGAGGAGAGCTCACATGAGTCCCTGCCTTTACTCTACCATCATTCAGCATTTTACATGTGTAAAAAGAAAATGCATGCGTACACCCTGGAATATAAAACAACTGCCCCAAATTATCCATTAGTTTTTATTTTTTCGAATGCTTCATGTAGTGAAGTAGATAATAGTTTGTACTGTCTAGGAATTTTTTTTTTCTATTACAAGAAAAAAAATCTTACTACATTGGTATAAATGGGAAAAAATAAATTGTATACCCCATATGGCACCTTTCAAATTAAATCTAAATAAATACATAATATAATTGAATTTGATCTCAAGTAGTTCTCTGTTCTAACCTGAAATGCTATACAATGAAGTTAATACTCCAAATTACTTAGAATAATAAAAGTAGTGAATCTGAGTAGTGAAAATCTTTTTTTTTTTTAATTAAGCAATCAGGGTTAAGTAACTTGCTCAAGGTTACACGGCCAGGTGTTTCTGGGTGGGTGCTAAGTGTCTGAGCCCAGGATTCGATCTCCAGGTCTATCTCAACACTGGAGCCAGTGCTCTTACTCGCTGTGCTACCTGGCCGCCCCAAGAGTAGTGAAAATCTTAATGAATGGCTCAGATTTGTTTTAAATGACAGATTCTAATATTTTAAGAAAATTATTTATTAATATATTTTTGTCTTTGCTTATACAGACGTATTAATTATTAAATTACGTCCTGAAGTTAGTGGTATTTACATAAGATGATATTTCAAACTAAAGAGAGTACTAGTGAAAAATAATAATATAAAATTAATGGCAATAGTTGTTTTTCACGAAACAAGTTTTGGAGGATGCATTTCCTCTTTTCCCAAAGAAAGACCAGCATAGCAGGAAAATATTGAATTGTGGGTCAGAAGACAGCTTCAAATTGAAGTGTTGCTATTTACTACTTTTATGACCTTGAGAAAGTCACTAAATCTCATGAATCCTGTTTCTTCATTTATAGAATGAGAGTGCTGGATAAAATGGTCACCGGGATTCCTTCTAGCTCTGAATCTTGTGTATTCATTAACATTGCTATGGACAAATGTTTTCTTGTTCAATTAGTCAATAAATCATTATTCATTAAATATCTATTATGTCTTATTCAATTTGATAGGCCATGAATCTATAAAGAGAAAAGTAAAATAGTCCCTGCCATCAAAGAGTTTCTATTCTATTACAGGACAGAAATAAAATAGTATATACATATACATATATATGTATAAGCATATGCCTATATACATACATATATATATATATATAATAAAAAAGAGCTCATTTAGAAAGGGATACATGAACTCAGTTTTGAAGAAATCAGGGGATTTAATGAGGTATAGCTTAGGAGGGAGAGCATTCTAGCCATCATGGGACAGGCTATAAAACAGACTGTGAAGGCCAGTGGATGGGAGATGAACTTTCAGTGGTAAAAAGGATACCTGTTTAATTATGGTAAAGAGTGTTTAAAGTGTTGACATACCTAAGGGTAGAAAGATAAGTTTTTAAGTGATTTAAATGATAGACAGAAGAGGGCTTTTTTGACCCAAGAAGTAATAAGGACCCACTGAAGTTTATTCAGTAGGAGAGTAACATTGTCATAACTACACTGTAAGAACATCACTTTGGTAGCTATGTGAAGATGGAATTGGAGATGGGAGAGACAGATCTCAGAATTCAATATGACCAGTATCTGTCAGGATTGCTCTTCCACTTTCCTCATGGATTAAGTTACTTATTCTCACTGAAAGATAACAAAACTGTCTTCAGGACTTGACTGGAATAGGGGGCTAATGTTAAGGCAAAGTCTCCCTTGAAGATTTATAGTGGTATCTAGTAATATTAATGTTGCTTCTTTGTTACCTGAAATAGGAGACTCACATGAAATCAGTGCCCTTCAGACTTGGTTGGTGTCCCTAAATAATGTGTCATTATACCCACCCTGCCCTCTTGAAAAGATGCATTTCCATGTGGGCCTTGTCTACCAAAGTTAAATGATGGCATATACTTGTTGAATATAGATAGTAGGGAAGCAGTGTTAATTTTGGAGAGGTATGTTTCAGCTGAGTGATATGGTCAGATGCTAGATCTGAGAAAGGACTAAGAGAAAAGTAAGTATAGAAAGAGGTTTTCCCCCTGTAGGTATTTAACTGTGAAAGTGGGGAGAGATATAAGACAATAACTTAAGTAGATAGCGGAGTCAAGGGAGGTTGTGGGTTTTGTTTGTTTTTTATTGAATAGTGGAGACATTCTTATAGTTTTAGGGAGTGAGTCAATAGAAAGGATAAGATTAAAGAGAATGGAGAATTATAGTAGGGGTACTCTGATGGAAGAAATAGTAGGGGATAAGATCATATATACAAGCAGAGAGGTTTGCCCTGGTGAAAAGGATGTTTACCTCTTTATAAGAGACAGGGGTATAGGAGAAAAGAATAGGTCATGACATATAGTTAAAGGTTTACAGAGTTTCTTTGGACATTGAGAAGTGAAATGACTCATTCATGGTCATACAAATAGCATGTATCAGAAGCAAGACCTGAATGTATGTCTTCTTGATTTCAAGTCAGATTCCCTATCCCATGCCCCACACTGCCTCTCATTATCCTATTAGTTTTTCGTTTCCCAGATCTGTCTACCTCATCTAAACCTCTAAATATGAGCTCTTCCCATGACACCTTCTATTTCTTTCCCCAAACTTCCTATTATGTAACAATGTTTCCTAGCTTCCTTTGGGCAGAGTCTTTTGTCCCCATGTGAATCACCAGAATTCATTGGTGTTGACTAAGTCCAACAAATCTTAGAAGGCTCCCTGTTATGTGCCAGACACAAATCCTAGGAAGATAACACAACTCTTTTTAGTTTGTCAGGAAAACAATTACCGTTGTACTACTAAGTAGGAGAAGTCACTCACTACCACTACTCTTATCCTTTGATCCTTATTTAGTAAAAGGCCATTATGGGATCTTTGGTTTTATGTTGTCATTGCTTGTCCTTCAAGCAGCTTTTTCCCCATTAGAGAATTCACATACACATGTGTATTATATGTATAATATTTGTCTGTTATATATGTATATGTTGGTATGTTTATATGTGTATGCACATATACATATATGTATATGTACATATATATATAATTACTTATAGCCATTTCCCAATAGAGAAGTCATCAAAAGACATGAACAAGCAGTTCTTAAAAGAATTGCAAACTATTCACACTTCCATGAAAAAAAAATGCTCCAAATCACTGATGCTAAGAGAAATGCAAATCAAAAGACACTGATATTTACCTTTGTAAAAAATTTTGTGATTAATGGCAACAGGTCAATACTGGAAGAATTATAAAATGATAGGCATACTAATACATGGTTTAGTGGAGCTATGTAAAGGTACAGCCATTTTGGAAAGCAATTTGTAATTATGCAAATAAAATCATTAAAATATTCATACCCCTTGAATCAGAGACTCCATTACTCAAGTGATATCTCCCCAAGAAAGTCATTGATAACAAGAAAGTCCCACATATGTGAAAATATTTATAATAGCCTTTTGGGGTGATAGCAAAGAATTGGGGGAAGGGAAAGTAGATGCCCATCAATTGGGGAATGGTTAAACAAATTGTAGTACATGAATATTATGTAATATTACTGTGCTATAAGAAATGACATGCGTAACGAATACAGAGGAGTATGGGAAGATTTATATGAACTTATGCAGAGTGAAGTAAGGAGATAAAATAAAAACCCAATATGCACAGTAGCAGCAACAATATAAATGGAAAGAACAACTACACATTAAAAATCAAAAGTGAATGTAACAAAATTATAAAGATCAAGCAGTAACTGAATTAAGGAATATGAGAGGAAACCCCCAACCTACCCTTTCAATATGTTAATTAGATTAATTGTATTAATTTTTTTTCCTTCTCTAAAAATATCATTTGTTTTATGTGATAACTCTCTGGAAGGGGCAGGAGAACAGAAACTTGGGATAACAATAATGATGAAAAAAAACAAAAAAGTCAACAAAAACTTATAAAAATACAACATAAATTATGTTAATCTATGGTTTTCTAAGTCAATATGTACCCCTGAGGCAGGGAGGATCTCTTTCTGTCTAAGATTAACACCCGTGGTTTAGAGCACATAAGCTGATGCCATAAAGGATTAAAGTGAAATGGAGACATTTGAATCAGACAAATGACCTGCTATATAAATTATATGACTTTCTTATCCAGGACAAGCCTCCAAGCCTGAGTTCTTGCTCTAATTAACAATTTTCTTTCTTGCTTTAGTTACTGAATTTACAGTATTCTGAATATACTTAGTACTATCCCAGCCAGGCTTTTTATTTATACTTGCTGATTTCCCAGTCAAAATTAAACAACTCTTCCTCTGAGTCGGGATGGGCCTTCCCTCACTTTAATATTCATCCAGTCAGCCCTGCCTCAGTGGCAAATAATAACTTATGCATGTAAGTAGGCTCCCAGAAATCACACATATAAGAAGTTGTATGAAAGCCATTATCATCACAGCCACACAATTAGAAAAAGGAACAACAGATCAACAATTTGGGCTCTGTACTGGTACCTTGAATTATTACAAAGAACAGAAGGAGGATTCTAAGTATATTGAGTTGATCCTCTATAAATTGTTCATGCAAAGAAAGAACAGTAACAGAATGAAAAAAAGTAGGTATTGTTATCTTTACAGTAGAGCTAGTTTCCACACCTACCACAGTTTGTGTTTAAGTGATCACAGATTCACTTAAGTGTTTTCATTTTGTTGAGGTTATCTTTTTCCTTGAAGTCGTTCTTCCAATTTTTTTTACTCTGAAATTTCTTAACCATATCCCTGAAAAGATAACCTTGCTTTGTATTTACTTACATATTTATATTTAAGGACTTTCAATTTTATCTTACTCATTCTCTTCCTCCATATCCCAAAACTTCTGTGAAAGATAAAATGTGTTTCCTCCCTCCCCCCCTCACCAAGGCTAACATTTAAATCTTTTCCCTTGTTAATAATCTCTTCTGTAGCGTCATTTTTCCATTAATGATTCTATCTTTCCATTTCAAATTTAAAGTTCTCCAGTGTTTGAATACATTTCTGAAGAATGAATGAAGGCAAAGATGAATGGATGCATGAATTATACTTGGCTCAAATATTACCCTATGATAATCATTTTTAAAATAACTTCTGATTAATCAATTAATTTAAATGACTAAATTTTTGTTTTAACTGATTAAGTTAACTTCAGTTAGTTGGGAATATTCTATTTACATTTCTTTTAATCTTTGACATTTATAAAAATAGTGTATTACATGTCAAGGAAATATGGGGTTGGTGATTTAGAAACTTAGAAAAATCTGTCCTTTTTTCATCATGGTCTATCTTTATAATACATAGAATGAAGTATGTGTATGTATTTAAATCTTGATATAATAATATTAAATTAAAATAAGTTGTTTTTTATATTTCTTCTCTCTTTTGACATACTGATTAATCACAAAAGAAATTAGGTTTTTAAAAATTATTTTCACTGGATTCTTTCAAAGCACTTTCAATTCGAGGGACCAAATATTAATGATATACAAGGACAACAATAATGCTATCACAGTGAAGTGGACAATTAGATGAAAAAAATTAAAGATGGTGCTACTACTGGATATATTTTTAATCATAACTATATTGATATTGGCTTAGATTTTTGATATATTTGAGTGAACTCTCCATATGAAAACTGCTTGAGTAATTTTATTAAGCTGTGTAATTAATCTCTTATATATTATTAAATACTTGCCAAGATATTTAGAAACTCACTCAATGAAAAAGAAAAGTAATATATCTTTATTGAAATTCCAGATATAGTATACTTTTATGTCATATAAAAGAAATCAATTATTTAATCATCTGATTTTTCATTGCTAAAAGATTTATTGGTGTATAATAAAAATATTTCTGTCTTTTACTTATTTTTCCCACAACACATATGCTGTCTGGAATGTATAACATTCATTCCACATGAATATTTATTCACCTTGTTACTTGGGGCTTCAGTTGTTAAATATATAGTTGTATATTTCAGATGCCACAAAGACATATTTTTATTTCACTAACCATATATTACTATAATCTGTAATTATTTATTAGAAAACTATATATTAAATTCATCTTTACATTATTGATAAAGGCTGTAGTATTACATCTTTCAACAGTGAGAAGATGAATCAAGAGTTGGCTAAATGCCTGTGCCAGGAACATAATATTTTCATACATACACAGAGAATTAAAATTTATTAATATTTTGTAGACATTTCATTGATTATTCTAAATGATGTGGTTTGAAATGCCAGTAGTAAGTAAATAGTTCATTGGATTTATGTTTAATCCAGTGTAACTCATGAAATTTACTTTTAGTTATGAAACACATTTTCATCTTATTACATAGAAATCAGAAATTGCTCTCAGAGTAAAAGAAATAGAGAGAACCACTGAAAAGCCTTTTTAATAAGAGGTACACATATCCAAATGAGAATCCACTTGGCCAGTGACTCTTCAGGAAATTTGCACTTGTTGATAGTGAGAAGCTTAAGAAAATCAAATTAAGGGAAGGAATATTTATTAAGTGACCATTAAATAGCAAGAATTATACAAAGTGCTGAGAAGCATACACAAGGAAGCTATTTGGACTGTGCCAAAAAGTATATATAGTAAAACAGTACAGAAAACCACTAGAAAGCATAACATTCTCTTATCCATTCTGGGGGTACCATTAAGAATCAGAGAAATAACAGATCATTGTGGCCTGGAGGTATTAGTTGTCATCCATACATTATTGCTATTTCCTCCTTCACACACTGTGTGTGTTCAAACACACACACACATCTTCACACTTCACACCTATATAGATACTAGTCATTTGGTTTCTCAACATTGGCATTAACCTCAAATCTCTCTCCATCACCCCTCATCAATTTATATGTCTTATTTGTTCTACCCTTCAACAAACATGTCTTTTATTTGTCTCCTCTCCACTCACATGGTCCAACCATTTCTCACCTGCACTGCAATAGCCTACTAATTCATCTTTACCATAGAAAAATGAGTATTCTTAAAGCATAGGTTTGACCATGCCACTTACCTCTCCAGGAACTTCAAAGACTCCCTCTTACCTTGGATAAAATATAGTATTAACTCAACTGCTTGGCAGTTAAATTTTGGATACCATTTCTCTTTCCAGTTTTTTCTTTATACACAACATTTCGTCTTTCATCGTTCCCATGATTTAATACAGAATTCCACTTACTCTACTCCTTGTCTGCAATTTACTTATTCTTAGCTTCCTTTAATACTCAGCTCAAGTCCTATCTCCTACTGTAGGCCTTTCCTAATTCCCAAATTGTTAGGCTCCTTCAGCTCCCAAATTTCTTTTTATGTACATAAGTATATAGTTGTGTATTGTGTATGGTATATAGTACATACTATATATGGTATACATGGTATCTAATGTGTATATATGGTTTGTATTGATTTATTTCTGTCCAGCTTATTTCCCTCCAGTAGAACATAAGCTCCATGAGGACAAGTATTCTTTTGTTTTTTTCTGTTTGTATCTTCATCACCGAGCACAATAAATACTTGTGGAATAACTGCTAGTAAAAGTGATAGCAAAGATCTGCCTGATGGCAAATATGCCATTCTGGTACAAAGCCATATTTAGGAGAAAGACAGCTAAAACAAACTGAGGCAGTAAAAGCATAAATGTATAGCCATAGCTAGAGGTGAAGGAGTTGGATTGGGAAGAAGAGTCTGAGTGTTAAGATCAGGTGAAAAGAGTCCCTATTGGGTGATGACTCCCTTGTCCTTTAACAACCTATAGACTTTGATCAAATCTATTTCTACCTTCACAATATTTCATATACTAATTTTCCTGCTCCACTGAAGGGCAATCTATTTCCCAAGCTGCTGATTATATTTTTGTATAGTCCTGACTAGAAATATGTTTTTTTTCCTTGACCTCAAATCTGTGCTTTCTTATAACTTCTACTCATTATTCTTGTTTTCATCGAACTGAACACATCTGATACATCTTCCACATGACTTCTCTTCAAATACTTGAAGACATCCACTATGTATGCACTGACTCATTTCTCTGGGATAAATATCACTAATTATTTAACTAATCCTCTTATGACAATATGATGTAAGCTCAAGGCCCTTTGCCATCTTTGTTGCCCTTCTCTGGAATTCTCCTTCTTATTAATTTTCTTCCTAAACTGTGGCAACCAGATGTGAACACAATATTACAGATGTTGTGTGACCAGGGTAGAGTATAAAGGGGGAATATGAGGTATTCAGGGAGAACTAGCACCTCTGGTGTGAGGACAAGACCTTTTGTGGGCTACTCATCTACCTTTGGTGTACGCTTTCAATCAACTCTCAGTCGTGGCTCTAAGAAGCTATAGCATGCACAGCAGCCAACTCAGCAGGTTGAAGGTAACTGACAGGCCTCAAACCAAAAGTGAGTTAGGGGAATGTCTGCACCAAGCATGTGAAGACTTTCCCTGGTACAGTGGGTACATGATAACAATTTGTTGTAATGGCCACAAAGGCGACAGACACTGTGGAGTGATAAGAACTTGGTCAAGCATCCAACACGCCAAGGCTATCCAGTTCATCCTGGGTTATCAACAGTTCATCTTGACTTTTGTCCTGCAACTGGACTTCAATGACTCAGGAAGAGAGTAATGCCTCTCTTGATACACCCTGACATCTCAGTTTTTTTTAAACTACTGCTGATTCATTTGGAGTTGTCATTCACTAAAAATCTCCAAATCTTTTTCAGTCTAATTGCTGTCATTCTGTCCCCATAATATATTTGTGAAGTTTGTTTTTAACTGATGTCTAAGACTGTATTTCTTCCCATTGTGATTCATCTTATTAGATTTGGCAAAATAATCTAACTTGGCAAAATGATTTTGGACCCTTACTGTCATCTACTATGCCAGCCATCTTTTCCTACTTTGTGTCCACTGCAAATTTGATGATCCTGGCATCTATACTTTAGTTGAGTCATGAATAAAATTGAATAACACCACAAAATCAAGCACAACTCCCCACGGGACTGCAGTGGATATTTTCTGTCAAGTTAACATTTAAACACAAACAAATAACTACACTTTGGGGTCAGCAATTCAGCTAGTTCTGAAGTCAGGACATCATTTATCATGTATTTGTCATTATGGCCTAGCCCACATTTCTACATCTTCTACACCTGAATAATATGAAATACTTTATTAAAGGCTTTTGCAAAAATCGAAGTGAATTTTATTTGTAGCATTGCACTGATCTATCCGTTTAGTAACATTGTGGGGATAAAAAAGAAATAAGTCAGGTATGACAAGCTGGAACTTGCTTCCTTTTCTAGTTGTTCACTAATCTTTTTAATCATCCATTATAGAATTTTCTCAGGCATGAAAGTGAAACTCATATGCATCTAGTGTGCAAACTTTATCCATTCTACTGTCTCTCATTTTTATAAAAGGGAAAAATATTTGAATAGGAAGGAAGTCTCTTATTCCCTATAATCTTTCAGAAAACCCAGACATGGATGCAAAAATCATATGTCCCAATTCTTTCAGGATTTTAGGCTTCATTTGAACAGGGTCAAAGAACGTATTCATCAAGATCAGTCAAATAGTCTCTTCTAATCTCCTCACTTAACCTCATGTAAAAACCTACCTATTAAAAAAACTGTTCTGTCACTTTCAATGCAAAGGTTATTCTCATTGATAGAGAAAAGATAGAAATAAAATAATAATTAAGCAAATCTACCTTTTCTCTCTTGTCATTTATCATTATACTATCTCCCCAAACAACCATCTTTACTTTCTATTACTTCTTTATATCATTCTCACCTTTCATGTCAGGCTTCACTTTATTTTGAACTTAGCATTCTTGCCACCATTTTTATAGCACTATGCCACAATTGTATTCATTCTCTGTTACTCGTCATTGATTTCATCTTTTGTGTAAATGTTCCTTATTTGTTTGCTTGTTCTTTTTATAATCTAAATTGGCTGGTAAATTCTGTTCATTCATGCTGGACTTTTCAGGCAAGGATCATAAAATCATGGATTTAGAGTTTTAAGTGACTTTAGAGTTCTTATGTTCAACCCCTTCATTATGCAGATGAGGAAACTGAGGTTCAGAGATGTTACATGACTTGACCAGAGTCATGAAGTTAGTATGTGTCCCAGTCAAATTTTGAACTTAGTTCTTCCTGACGTAACACTGTCTCAGACACGGAGGGGCTTGTTCTCATCTTTAGTTTTGATTCTGTGTCCTCAGAATTTAATTCTTGAATGTTTCAGACCTCCCTTGTCTCATGTTTCTTGTGACATTTTAATCCACAGGATCCTATATATCCTTCCACTGAAATCTTGGAAATTTGCTTTCTTAAAGTGTATGATGAATGTTAAACTATTCTTGGCTTTCTATTCTTTCACTATCACAAACTTTAGGCAGGGATTCTAATCTGGGGTCTGTGATCTTTTAAATACATGCATACATATATACATACATACATACATGCATGCATGCATGCATATATCGATATAGATATTTTGATAAACAGTATTTTAATACATTGATTTCCTTTGTAATCAATCCTATTTAATTTATACATTTAAAAACATTCTGAAAGATATCCTTGCCAAAGGGGACTCTGGTACTCCCACTATCCTCCTCCCCCAAAAAAAAAGGTGAAAAAACTTTTCTCTTAAGTGAATATTCACTTCTGATCCCCCACCAGGCCTCCCTTCAAATTCTGTTAGGGAGTCTCAAATGTAGAATAGAACTTTTCCTTTTTGGTTCTTTAATCTTCTGAATGATGAAATTATCTTTGGGGCAAGTGAGGAATTTATTAGTTGTTCTGTTTTTGACAGAGAGAGAACTCCTGAAGATGTCTGGTTAATTTTAGCCCTTTATCACTACTATTCATTTATTTCTTCTTTCTATCTGGATGATCAATATTATATTTCCACAACAAAATCATTTGTTTGTTCTCCTATTGATCTTCACATAAATGCTTTCTACTGTGCTTCTCTCTTCTGTTACTGGATTTCCTTGCATTGTATGACTTTCTTTAGGAATAAATCCTAACATGTTTTGGTTTTATATCATCTTCATTTTCTAATTTAGATGTTCTTAGATATAGATATATACACATGTGTATATATCTATATGTATATGTGTATGTATTTGTATATCTCCCTTACTCTTGTACTTGTTTTTGCATTTTGTTCTGTTGAATAATATGTATTTTAAGATGATATTTTTCTCCTTATAATATAAACTCTGCTTCATCTTGTGTGTTGAATAATTTTTAGGCATTTGTACAGAAGCATTTGAAGATGAAGCTTTTTCTACTGGTTCCTTTCTTGGATTTTGCTTCTTTTGATCTTCTGGATACCTCAAGCGCTGTTGATCAGTATTCATTGTGGCATCTAAACATAGTATCTATCTGTGTGTGTGTGTGTGTGTATGAGTGGTATATTCATACACATATGTGTGTATCTATAAATACACATATACACATACACAAAGGTAGTTAGGACTCTATCATTCTATGTTTTAAATCATCAGCCAGAATCCCATTTTCCAACATTACCTGTTCATGTCTCTCACATTATAAAATCCTTTGTCTTAGTCAATATTAATTTAGAGACTTGTAGTTCATAATTCACCTGTGGAACCACGTGTTTTCTTATTTTAAGGTCCCTTAGGTACCACAGGCATAGAAATAAAGATATTTAATGAAGATTACTTAATGATAACATTATTATGGGGAGATCTCCCAGTTTATGTTTTTGAAATTATATATTCATTAAGCAAAGTATCAACACATTTTTTATTTAAATAGTCCACTATAAATCTTGTTATTTATGTGCATATAATTACTTTGAGGATTAAAAATAGGAAAAAATAAATAAAATAAATAGGCATGTGGGATTTTCATTAAGTTTATTAAGGAGGAGCATCTACTGATGCTATCAGTAAATATTGACAACTAGTGGCAAAAGGTGACTTTGGGCTGTCATATAAAGAAACCTATTGTGTCTCTTAGACTGAACAGTTTGATTTTACTTATTAAGCTGTTATTGTCTGTGCAAGTAACTAGTAAATAGCAACTAATTGTTTACGCTAAGTAAATCAGTTAGTCAAATAGTCATAGAATAATAGAAATACAGTGGGAAGGAATCTTAGAGGCTATCTAACCCAATTCTTTCACTATACAAATAAGGACCTATGGTCAAGAGAATGTTAGTTACTTGCTGACAGTCACATAACTAGTAAGTATCTGGAGAGAGAATTTGAACCTAGATCTTGTTGATTCCAAGTTCAGTTTTCTATCTACAACAGAGATATCAAACTTATGCCTATGGACTACAAAGCTGTAAAATACCAGAGACTTACTTGAAGCAGATTAAAATGTAATTGGGAAAAGTTTAGCAAAACAAATAACAACACAGTAAAACATAGGTAATAATAATTTATGGTTTTCTAATTCAACATATAGCCCATAAGGATCCATTTCACTTGGAAACTAACATCATTGTACTATATTATATTGTGCATGTGGATATAGATTCGAATAGACATTGGTTAATGTTAATACCAATTTCCTTTCATCCTTATCAATATATTAATTCTTTAGAAGCTAAATTATCAATTCCTGCAAGGTACCAACATATCTTACTTGTATTCTTTTACCTCCTATTGCTTAAAAGATAAAGACTCAATCAATGTGCACTGAATGAATGACTAGAAAACATAATTTTAAAAATGTAACACCTATGATATCAAGAGATAAATAGGTTCTGATAAAAACTCTTTGGACTACAATATTTTTATTGGTAAAAATGCATTAAAATAAACTTTGGGAGGCTTTGCATTGTCTAAGAAATAAGCAAGCAATGCTATACATGCACTGTGTCAACCTCACTTTACATAAGTACAACACACACGAGTTTTTCTGCCTTTTACTTTCCCTATAATGCCATTTTTCTAAGAATTTGTAAATTTGGTGTATAATTCTCCCTTTTGTTTCATTTCAGGTCTGTCTATATTTTATATAGATTTCAGCCAATTACACAAGGATGATATTATCATCTGTAGTGTGTGTGTGTGTGTGTGTGTGCATATGTGTATATGTGCATGTGTGACTAACAGTAGGTAGATAATAGTACTTACTTATATTTTTTAACTTTGGGCAATAATGAAAAAGAATGCTCGAGAACTTCATGTTTGTGATCAATTTACTAAATTATTAATACTCTTCTAATGAAACGGATAGGTCTAGAACTTATATTAAGGAATTGGAGACTTTTTTTTAACTTCTATCAAAATTTACTTATATGTTCTTTTTCTTTCCATAGCATCCAACACTTCACTTTCCATGAGGACAGCTATCTATTTTTGTTAAAGTATATTCTTGTTGAGTTCACAGTTATTTGTTCTGAAACATATGCCTCTTGGAAATTCAATGACAACTCTCTTTGACTGAGGCCATATTTATGGCCTTTTATAACTAGATTCAAATTTTTAAAAATTAATCTCAGTAGCATTTTCTTAGCTGAAATGAATTTTAGAGATCATCTAGTTTTCATTTTACAGACAAGAAAACTGAGACCCAGAGAAGTAATAAGGCTTTTCCATACTCACACAGTCAGTTCCACTGGGTTTCCAACACCCAATCCTCTGCCTCCACATCCAGTATGCTTTCCACTATGACATGCTGCCTCCCTAGAAGATAGATAAGTGAAAGTAGAGTTATATTTTTATTTGTTATATTGTTTTTATTAGAAAAGTAGTGAATTTTATTTCCACAGAATTATGTTGACAAGTAATATATCTGTAGGATTGAATATAGATGCAAAAGTATAGGATTTGTGTTTTTATAGGTACTAAAACTATACAGTATACTATTATCCCACTTTGTAAGACCTTAATTAGCAGGACTATCCTTACATATTGGCCTAACAGATGTAAATTTGAGGAGTGGCAGGACACAGTATAACCCAGGGGTGGGAAAGCTGTGGCCTTGAGGTCACATGCGGCCTTCTAGATCCTTAAGTGTAGCCTTTTGACCGAATTTTTCAAAAGGCCACATTTAAACATCTACAAGGCCATATGTGGCCTCAAGGCTGAAGGACTACTGAACCTATCCCACAACACATATATCTACTCCCACAATATAACTAGTATTTCTTTTAATTTAATTTCAAATTCCCCCATGAAAGAATTGTTCTTTTGAATCCTGATGACTTTCAATCTTTCTGAGACTCCTTTTAAATGTAGGTGTCTCCTGAAATTATGGAATCAGTGAAAAATTCTTATTAAGGATCAGTTGATTTTGTCACTTTTCAAACATGACAACAAGAATTTCTACAGAAATGGAACCTTATAGACAACCATAAGAGGCAAGGACATCGGGACAGTGAAAAGTGCAATGAAATGTGAACTAACTTACAATTTGCCAGGGGCTAGCCCTGCCTATTTGAGGTAGAGTAAAGAGAAAGTTAAGAAATTGGTTCAGTGTATACGAGAAATGTAGCAAGTTCTGAAACACAAGTTTCAGTCACACTTGGGGAAGCTTGGTCTATGTATTACACTCTCATACTTTATTGAGGGCTTATCTTTTCCTCAGGATTTCAGTTTTTGTTTTTTTTTTTTACTTTTGCTCCTCATTGAATCTTGCATGCTGTTCTGCTTGGGTTTTCATGTGCTCTTATATTCTAAATTGGCCAATAGTTATTGGTTTTGTTTTGTTTTTTGCATACATGTCCTAATTCACTTATTAAATTGCCAGCTCCTTGAGGGCAAGTACTATGTCTTTTTCAGATCTGTTTGTATCTTCCTCAGCATTTAAGATAACCCATTGCAAAGAATAAGGTTTTAATAAATGTTTGTTGAACTAATTAGGCTTTCACAAGATATCAGGCAGGTGAAGAGGAATTTGCCAACTTTTCTTTTCCCTTTCATAATATGTCAGGAAATTGATTATCTTATCATAATTTTTAAAAATGCCTTTTTTATCCTATCTGGTTATTGTGCATGTCCTCCTACACATGCTTGACAGAGCCTCATATTACTGTGATAGAGACTTTACTCCAGGAATTGAAATAACTGCACTGTTGTAGCCCTTTAGGCTTTCATTTCATCTTCACAACCACCCTGGGAGGAAGGTTTTATTATTATCCCCATTTTACATATGAGGAAAATGAATTTGAGAATCCTTAAGTGACTTGCTTAAGGTCACACACATACTAAGTGTCAGGTGGGATTCATTTCAGGTCTTCCACATTTAAGCTTTTTTCTGCTGCACAACCTATGAACTTTTAACATTCTTTGAATATTAGTGCTGCTCCTGGGCTCCTAGTTCAATTCTTTTTTACTCTCACTACATCAACCCTCTTCCCTGTCCAATCCTGTTGGATAAAGATTTTTACACAGCTTTCAAAAATGTTACCATTAGTAACATACGGTAGCCTGTCATAAGTTGCCATCCATTTCTCCGTTGCCTTTTGGATCCTTCATTATTCTAATTCTATAATGATTGTCATGTTTCATGGCTCATACCCACACGGCATCAAAATAATAATAATTTTTTTCATTGATAAATGTTGTATCAATGGGAACTCTGCAATTTTCCAAATAAATTTAGCTGTTTTCTTCAATTTGGGGCCTAAGATGGCATGTGTCTTTCAGAGTTTGGAGTGTCTATCCAAGAATATGTAGAATGGCTCAGAGATATAGCATAACATGCTGGATGTAGGTCTGAGACCTACCTCAGGTATTTATTCTATGTAAACCTACAGAAATCATTTAACTTGTTTTATTTGCAAAATGAGGCCTTTGGACTTGCCAATCTCTGAAGTCCCTTCAAGCTATAAATCCATGATCTTTTATTCCTATTATTGATGGATTGCCCATCCAGCTACAAGTTTTCACCTAGGTTACTGATGTTCTATATCCACTTCCCTAATCACTGTGGTGGGATTCTAGACCAATGTGATTGTTAAAGAATCATATTGAGAGGGCCCTGTGGTATTATGGGACTTGATGCAGGTAAAACAATGTCATCCTCAAACTGCAGCTTTTATAGGCTTCACTGCCCCCCAAAATGCTTCTTTCATTTTGACTCTGACTACTGTGCCTTCCATGACAGGGACAAATATTTCTACATCTTTTGTTGTACTAGGATTTAGAATTGGAAGGGACTAGAGAGCACATAAAAAAAATACTGAAGAAGATTTTTGTTTTAGTTAAAACTTTAGTTTTAGATATAATTGTACATAGGAATCATGAGTTACATAAATAAGGTATTTTGACAGACTCTTAAATGACTCTAAAATAGCTTTTATATGACACCTTCTTAACTTCAAAAGTGTTGCACTTGAATAT
This sequence comes from Petaurus breviceps papuanus, assembly GCF_028583685.1. NCBI lineage: Eukaryota > Metazoa > Chordata > Mammalia > Diprotodontia > Petauridae > Petaurus > Petaurus breviceps. Next base: position 7,061,752 of record NW_027186645.1, on the reverse strand, counting down.
ATTGTCTGCATGTAATGTGATTTTGTTCAGTTGTCAAAGATATCTGTAGACTTCCAGATGATACCTACAGTTAATGAACTGCACTCACACCATTAGCTTATGTGCAATAAATTGGAGTCCTGTGTATTTACACTGAGTTAAATTATTCACAAAGTTCATTATCCTTTATTGAACACATCATATTGAAAGAAAGATGCACTCTTCCAATTTCATTCTAAATTTTCCATTTTTGTTTCCTGAATTGTAGATAGAATCATATGTTTCAGTTCAAAGTGAAGTTATATCTGTATTACTTAGTTCTGGCAGCTTGAAAACTTCAAAAGAGAATTGTAAAGATTCATATTGGTTCACACTCATAGTTCTGCTGTGTAAACCCTAATTTATATGAGGTTTACACTTCCAAAATTCATCTGTGGCTTCCAAATTTGGTCTTATCTTTGCTTATTAGATTTTTGGCAACCCTCAATTTTGATGTAGTCCATTGAGGCAATGATCCAGCCACAGGTATTTACTAACTTTGGGACGCAAGTCAAGTTATGTTAGATGCCTGAATCATACTTCATATATTAAAAAAAATAAAAAAATTATAACTTTAATACTGGCCTCATAAAGTTAGTGTGAAGCTCAAACATGCTGCAGGTTTGTACTTGTATATAAATATTGATAGTTATGATCTATAAAATGAGATGTTTGGAGTAGATGACCAATGAGATTACTTCTAGCTCTAAATCTGTGATTCCATGAAAATACATCTCTCCGTTCATATTTTTACATAATACTTATTCTTTCCAAGAGTTGACCTCCCTTCTACTCACCAAGGTTATCTTTTCTGGTGATTAAGTATTACGTTCTACTCTCTCACACCCACTCTATCTCTTCTTTCTCCTTGCACCCCTGACTAGTCCTGCCTCCTATCACTTGGCATCTATCAGCAGGATGCCCAAGAGTTTTCCTCTTTTAAGGAAGAAGTTTCAACACAATACTGGCCCTAAACCTACTGCTGTATGCCAGACCTCTAATGGTCTAAACTAGACATTCTTCATATCTGTAAGGGAATTCACAGCATTCATATCTATCAATATTGCCTTTATCTGACCAGTTCTTACTTCTGCTTACTTAAAATATTTCACCATGTGAATTTTTCATGGAGTTTATCTCTAATTTCTATTCAGTGAATTATTAAATTATAAATGGAAGAATGGATATATTGATTTCTGAGATGAATTCTCTTTTCTTCAGTCATTTCAGTGAAAATATTTAGAGAATCTCAACATATTTAACGAATCTTTTTTTTTCTTTTAGACTCTTCTATGGACATCCTCCATGGGAAAAGTAAATTCCTATAGTGAATATCGATATACCTTGATCATCAAGTGAAGTTATAGCATTGCTGTATCATAGAATCATGAATGATCTTGACATAGGCAAGAGAGAATCTTTCTGAAGGAGAATTTTGTCTTTAAGGTTATAATTTACCTTATTAGGTCATTTTTTAAGGATCATCACATATTAAACTGAAATATTAAAATTAGATTAATTCAGAAAAAAAATTAGAAATTTCAAGTGTCTGAAACTCAATAAACTTTTCAATTTATTAATTGTTGGACTAAAAAGATCTATTTGTGAATATGTAGTCTACTATAGAAAATTATGTGAAAGTCTGCTTTTCCCTTTTCATATTTTATCAAGGATAGCTTTGATACATATTTAGAAAAATTTTATAAAAATGCAAACATGAGCAGATGTACTTGTAATTACTGATGTGCTTCAGATGTCTTTTTATTTGGGGGGGGGGTGTAATGATACTATATATTTTTTTCTAACCATTGTCTTAAACTCTTTCAAATAATCTTGAGGACCAAGTGCTCAGCATCTTCAAAATTGTATTGTCACCACTGTTTATTTACTCAATGCAAACATGAATTGGTCCAGCTTTTCTCAATTATTTCTTCTTTATTTCCATATCCACTTTATCACATGACCTAATGAAAACTGCAGAATCCAAATGTGTCATTTCCATCATCATTGAATAAGAAACTATTATATCATGTTATTAATAGCTAGAATTTATGTAGGATTTTAAGACTCTTAAATATTGTCTGCTTTGATCTGCACATTGACTTTCTGAAATAGGTGCTTTTATTAGCCACATCTTACAGATGAAGTAAAAGAAGATGAAATTGTCTGAGTGACTTGCCCTGTGCCACACAACTAGAAAGTTCTGAGATGGGATTTGAACTCAAGTTTTCTGGACTCTAAGTCCAATGATCTATGCTACCTAGCTACTTAGACTGTAGTTTATTGTAGTATTGCTAATAGAGTCATTCCACTTTTCATTTTGTGTAATCTTTTTGGTGCATCTGTAAATGCTATTGGGATCATCTGACTTAATTGTCTTTATGCCAAACTTTCTTCAAGCTCATTTTCCCTCTACCACTTCTTGTTTTATTCTACTCATAGTCATTAATAAGCATCTTCTTTCATAACATTTTTCAAATGAGTTTATATTCTGAATTGTTATTGCTTTTGACTGCCATGTCTTTCTGTCTGTCCAGGAGGTTAATTTTTTCCTGGCTGAAATGGTTTCTGAACATCAGTGCAGCATTTGTAGGAAATGATGATAGTCTGTTTTAGTTTCTTTTCCTTTATCCCTTTTCCATTTTGGGAGGGAGAGGACATTAATAGATTGTTTTGATAGATTCAGTCAAAGCTAATTTAAATGTGTATAATATATTATTTTAATCTTTATTCTATCTGCTAATTTGGTATTTATTTTAACCTTTGCTGTAATGAGTCAATGCCTGATTGCACACAGAGAACTGATTCAGAAATGACTCCCACATCTGAAAAGACTGGTTTCTTATCTTTAATTACATAATCAATTTTACATGTGTATATATCTGTATATGATTTTGAATAGTGCTCCCCATCCCCAGCACTTTCCAACTCTCTTCTTAAAGACAGTGTTTATGATACATAGGGGAAAAAAAAGTTTTTGTGTAAACTATATGTTTTGCCTTTTTTCATTATTTAACTCTAATTATACCTTTCAACGTGCATGTAGAAACACATGCACACACATTATCATCTCAGTGCCTAACATATTACCTGTCATTGAGTAAGAACTTAATACATTTTTGTTGATTGTTCATCCTCTCCTATATCTGCCTTTGCATTTTAGTTCCCAAGATATTAAGATATTTATTGACTTGGTTTGGAGAATCTCACTGAGGTCTTTGTGTACTTTTTTTCTACTTTTTCATCCTCTACAACAGATGTTTGTGCATAAACTATGGTTATTATAGTGGTATTTTTGCCTGTTGTTTTCATAAACCCTCCAAGTTAAGATGGTCAAGTCTCCCATGAAATGATGTTTCTTGCTGCCCTTGACAATGACAGAACCAACACTCTCAATTCTTATTCGCTTCTCTAAGAAGAAAGAAACTTCCATTTAGTAGCATCTTGTTTAGGATTCTGATTTCAATTATAGTGAGAATGTCAGTATAAATATGAATCTGTTCTTATAACAGCACAATACTTCAAGAAATAACACTAGTTCAGTTATTTGCGGATAATGTCAAAACTTTGGATTTTTATAATGGCTGCACCAATTTTGATTATTCTATGATTCTTAGTGAGAAAATGAAGGGAGTCTTTTCAGACTAAAGACCTTTGTGTACTTTATCTCATTTGGGAGTCACCATGAACAAATAATTAATTTCCTCTCTCTCTCTCTCTCTCTCTCTCTCTCTCTCTCTCTCTCTCTCTC